>NC_137973.1:68788871-69226371 GCF_963924665.1 Micromys minutus | reverse complement strand
AGCAAGGTGAAGTCCTGCAGCAGGAGCAGTATCTCAAAGGACTGAGGAGTAAGATTAGATAGAGGAGGGAAGGTAGGAGAGAATGACAGGCGAGAGAAACAGGAGCCGGAGCATAGACAAGCCCCTGAGCCTCCTCGTGGAGGATGAGAGTTCTAGCCACCAGCCTTCCCTTCCCTTCCTGGTTGCCTGGCCGCAGTGTTGTTCTGAATGCCCCCAAGCCCTAAATGTGCCTTTCCTAAGAAACTATGGAGAACCATTCCGAGAATTGTGGTGAGCAGTCCCTTCGTTGCTCAAGAACAGTTTGAAGATAAGAAATGAGCAAATGTCAGATTCACACAGATGGCTCAAGAACGATTATTTTTGTTGACAGGTTGGAACTGGATGCCGGTCTGGGCACGTACAGGCGCGCAGATATCAGTTACCTTTGGTTGCCGGAGAAGAGCAGGTGTCTAAACAAAGCTACTGCTAGTCAAATTGAATTAAAATGACACTGTTCTCTTGCCACAGCCCTGGGGATTAATATGCATGGAGCAGGCCCAAGATTACCTTCTTTCCAAATGGCTTTTGAGGACATCTGTACTTAATTAATTGTCATAGTCAATGGCTACATCTAAGGGTGACATTTTGTACCCAAGAGATCACAAAGCCATGGGAACACAACCCATCAAAAAACAGACTTTGCTATTCTTTTCGCTAGGAAGATAAATGTTCCTATATCAAAGGTTATAAATAATATTTTATACAGTGATAACATATATAGATAATATATAACCAATAATAATCATAATAAAGAAAGTGAACACACAAGAATATAAAATATACAACCTATTGGGATGAATAGGTTTCTCTATTGGATGAATATAGCTTCTCTAAGCCATAATGCAGAACGAGTTTTTAAAAAATAGGGTGAGCTGACAACATCATACTTTGGCTACAGGACACATAGAAATTGAGCTGGAACTGACTGGGAAATTTCTCACCTAGTGGCTAGCTTTCGTAGAGCAGAAGGTGCTGTGTAGACTGTTGTGTGGAGAGAAGACATTCATTGTACCCCACATGATAACACTACTGACCTGCCAGGCCAAGTATGCATACCTGGCATGCCCGGTACGGTAGTAACCAACTGCTTTCTGAGTCCATCTGAGGCCTGCTCCTCAAGAAAGAATCCTGCTACTGTAAACCCTCCCAAAAGCCCCAAATTAGGGAAGTGATAGACCCTAAAAGGGAAGCTACTGAAGGCGTTTTGCTAAATTGTGCCAAACTGTCTTCTAAGTATGTTTAGACTCAGATTTGTGTTGCTGTTGTTTCTGTTTGTGGTAGACAGTAATTAATACATTAATTAATATGGAGCCTCGTTGGTCAGAGAAGTGTCTGTTGTGGTAGACAGTAATTAATACCGTAAGTAATGCAGAGACTCATAACTGGCCAACGTACTAACAACAACCGACTGCTGAGCGCTCAGATGTCTCTATTAACTTACCCAAGGACCCAGCAACATCACAGGAGAGAACAGAGACTGTGAGAACTGGAGGATGATGGAAAGAATCATGAGATGCTGCTGTCCGTGCAGTGGCCATTACACCTACAAACTCACAGCTGCCCTAGTTACCTACATAAAATCAAATCAGTCAACATTCCTTGCGGAGGGAGAGGGGCTCATGAGGCCCCATCCCAGCTTAGAAGCTGATAGCTGTTGGGAAGGCTCCGGTTTCTCCTGTGCTGTTACCCCTGGCAGGTTGCCTGTAGCTGTGCAGGCAGCACTAAGTGGATTTGGGGGATTTGAAGAAGAAAGAGAAAGAAAGAGGAGCGGGAGGAGAGAGAGGAGGAGGAGGGAGAGAGGAGAGGAGGGAGAGGAAGAGGAGGAGGGAGGGAGAAGAGGGAGAGGAGGAGAAGGGAGAGGAGGATGAGAAGGAGGAGGGAGAAAAGGAGAAGGGAGAGAAAGAGGAGGAGAAGGGAGAAGAGGGAGAGGAGGAGAAGGGGGAGGAGGGGAGTAGGAGGAGGGTGAGGAGGGAGAGGAGGATGAGGGGGGAGGGAGAAGAGGGAGAGGAGGAGAAGGGAGAGGAGGGGAGTAGGAGGAGGGTGAAGAGGGAGAGGAGGATGAGAGGGAGGAGGGAGAGAAGGAGGAGGGAGAGGAAGAGGAGGAGAAGGGAGAGGAGGGGAGTAGGAAGAGGATGAGGAGGGAGAGGAGGATGAGAGGGAGGAGGGAGAGGAGGAGGAGGGAGAGTAGCAGCAGTATGAAGATGGGAAGGGGACATGTTGAGATCTCTGGGAGAGTGGACATAAGAAGTTATGGTGGATATATTAAAGCGGAACTATACATATGTGAAGTTGTCAGAGAATAAATAAAAAGTTTTTAAAAATTAAGGGGCTAGAGAGATGGCTCAGTGGTCAAGAGCACTGGCTGCTCTTCCAGAGGTCCTGAGTTCAAATCCCAGCAACCACATGGTAGCTCACAACCATCTGTAATATGATCTGATGTTCTCTTTTGGTGTGTCTGAGGACAGCTACAGCATACTTATATATAATAAATGAATCTTGAAACAAATTAAGTGGAAGGCTAGGAATGCAGCTCAGTAGTGGAGTGCTTGCCTACTATGTGCATGGTCCTAAATTCAATCCCAAGTACTGGGGGAGGGGAAGTAGGTTGAAACTAAATGATGAACGCCAGACTACGAGTGAACTTTGCTTCTTTGGATAGTTAATAAGGAATTAATAAAGGTTTTGAGTTGCTTTGAGATATGCAGCTAGGGATATGAATGATGAACTTTGTTTTGTTCTGTTCTGTTGTTCTTTAAGCTGATTAAGATCAGAAATCTCCATGTTCTTGATCTGGTGTAACCAAGACTGGACCTGCGTCAGAAACAGTGAGAATGGCTAGGTACATTCCAGTGCTCGAAAAGAGAATAAAGCAGACGACCGGCCCACAGTTAGTTAGGACTGTGCATGTGTGCCACCCTTCACAGCGTGTTATGCACACCCCACGCTGAGGAACAGTGACTGCAACTCACCCACTAATCTGGAAAGAGGCACTTTCAAATCCTCTAGATGGCCCCATTGCAGAATCAGCTATTATTAGTAAACCCAGTCTGGACTCTGACCTTACACCCAGTCACTGTGAGGGGACTAAGGGCACTTCCTGACAAGGATTCAGAAGCATCTAGAAAACAGGTCATGATAGAGAGGTGAGCCTGGGGAGCACAGCTGGTGCTGAGCTCTGGAAGAGTCACCAAAGACAGCTCATTTGGCATCAGTTGGAGATACCCACCTGACATCCTCAGATGGCTTTTAACAGAGTGACACCTGCTGGGTGAGAGACTGGTACATGTCCAGGGTGAGAGTCTGCTTGTTTGGAGTCATTTGTTGATTTAGAAAGTTACCCTTTTGGTAAATTTAAGATGATTTCCCACCTTGGAGAGTCTTCCAAGTTAGGGACAAGAAAGTGAAAAATGCCCCCAGAGGTCAAACATTTTCTAGAAAATTTGGGCAGAGAGGTGAATGTTACATGTTATATGTTAAGCACACACACAGTGTGAAGTGTGTAATTTGCCTTTTTAAAGTGAGATGAGCCTTTTCACCTGATGGCTGACGTGAAGTTTCGTTTATTTTTATTCCAGCGACAGTGGTCCTTTATTTACAATGACAACTGCCTTTGGTGTCTTATAAAAGACTTTTTAATTGCTAGGACCAAAATGCCTTACAAAAATAGCTTAAGGGAAGATAGATTCATCATGGCTCATGATTTTCAAGCGTTTAGCTCACCATTGGTTGGATAGTACATCATGGTAGTGAGAGCGTTTGAAAGGCCATTTATTTCTTCTAAGTAGACAGGAAACATAGAGAAGTAGCAGTCCGGAGGTGGACAGGATAAGATATGGCTCTGGGACACGTACAAATTGATATGCTTCTTCTAACTCATGTCCTAATAATGGCATACGAATCACCAAAAAGTCACCTTTTGACTAGCGCAGAACTATGATCTCCTTGGCTCTGGGAAAACACCACACACACACACCTAAGAGTTGAGATTCATTAATTAACCAATTACCCATCACAAACAGGTTTGTCTTGTGTTTAATTCTAAGATTCCCAAAGATTCTGCAGTGTGTAGGGAGTGTGGCTGACATTGTGAAGCACAGAGGTGTCCCAGTAACACACCACTGAGTCACGTACCCATGTGCTTTCCCTGTGGGTAGAAGAACAAGACAACCCTCAGCAAAACAGGCAGCCAAGAGTAACCAGAAGTAAGCTGTTACATCAAAAGTTGGATGAAGACTTCGAGATAAGAAAACGTAAAATCTTCATTTACTTCCAGAGTGATCACTCATGTGTCACTAAGAAATTATTGGTTGAAATTGTCCGAAGAGTAAAATTATTAGCATTATTATTGCATTATCACTGCAATTTTTGCCTGACGTACGAGGATCTCGAATACATTCAGTGACAGACTTCACTTTCACTGAGTATAACATACTTCGATAAAGAACATTCTGGAATGATACAAACAAAACTATACAGCAGATTTGATGCCCAGGTGTGGAATTTTTATGTTTGTTCAGTCTGGTGAATAATTTGTCTTCACTTCAGCTTCCGGAGTTGGTGCATGCAAATGTCTGGCCTTTTCCTCTACGCACAGCATTCCGTAAATGGCCGTATGATTGATTTTATTTACTTCCAAACAGTTCTGGATCCCTGTATTGTTTCTTTACATTATACTTCAAGGAAGAAGGAAAAATTATTGGGAAAGAAAAATGCACTTTAGTAGGCTTACAATTTATTTTTGCTGTTTAGATAGTTTCCACAAAGCCAAGGTGGGAGAGGTTTTCGTTGTTTGTTTGTTTGTTTTAATGAGTGCTTTTTGACAAGACTGAGTTTTGCTAATGCATTCGGTCCTAAAACCAAACATCAAAAACATGTAAACTTTGAAAAAGGAAACTAGCAACATTTCCTATGAAAGCAATAAATAGCCTGGTTTTCTTACTGTCTGTGATAACAGGGGACAAAACCCAAAAATGCCACCAGCAGCCTGAGGGCTTCCCATAAGCTCTTAGGGGCCTCCACTCTGGTAAGAGATTTAACATCGTTACAGAAAAGAATTTCAGGCTGAGCCAGACTGAAGCACCAGGGGAAGGACAGGCCCACCTACGAGCAGGGCAGGGCCATAGGCCTCACAGAGCTGGTTCATTTCTGTGGCTTAACAATGGCTAAGTCACTTACCACTAAAGAGTAATTAAGAAAGGTGTGTTCCTTCCTCCTACTTCTGATAAAAGGTGGCAGCAGGGTGGCCCTGGGAGTGACTAGGACAGATTGCAATCTGATAAAAACATAACCGTGCACCACAAGAGTTATGCAAGGGGATTGGGATACATCTTTTACTGTTAATGGGGTTGCTGATGAGATTCTGAGAAAGTTGCAGGTTGATGACAGAGAGAGAGGAGAAAGGTCATATCAGCTAGCCTTTTGCTTAGCTCATGCTGCTATTTTAATATTTCTTTTTGGAAAAAAAATATATGTGAAACAGGCTTTGTGTCAGCAGCTTCATGGCAGTTGTCAGAACTGTGCTGTGATTCTTGATTCCCAGCTGGTGAGGGGCTTCAAGAGACTCTGGAGTGAGGGGCTCTCTTCCCTTCCTGTCTCCCTGTAATTTTCATTGCTTTTCCATCCTGCCTTCTTATCATGAATGGGAATGATTTCAGATAATTATGCCTCCCCTGAGACACAAGCTCCCCTGATTCCAGGTCAGTGTGGCATCAGGGAAGAGTGTAAACTTTGCATCCACATCAGAGTCTTGAATGCGCTCCACTTCAAGTGAGCTCCCCAGGCCAGCCCATTCCCGATAGGTGGTCTCTCTTACGAAATCCTGTCCAAATCTGACAGCACCTGCAGGCTGCATGCTGCTGAAAAAAGAAATGCCTCTAGTGTGTGTTGTGTCCCAGCCCACTAAAGCCAGAAGACTGGATGCCGGCATTGTGGATTGAGAGATACTCATCTCTCAGAAATCAGCTTCTTCATGGCGGTGTCCATAAATTAATCCATCCTATAGATGGTCTGGAGAAGGGTCCCCCGGGATCAAATGACCCTGCTCTCTGAAATTCCCTTACAAAGCAATGCCAGAGCCAGATTCACAAAGCAATGCCAGATAGGCCCCCAAGGAAATGAATCATCCCACATGCAAGCTCCAAGAGATGGAAACGTGGCCTTGGGCTCAACTGCTGGGGAGAACTTTGAGTCGTGCTAAAGATAGCAACCCAGCTGGACCACAGCCAGTGCTGGGGCCCCAGTTCTGTGACTGACACAGAGAACTCTAAGAGGCTTAATTGTCACAGGTGGGCCACAAGGCTCTTTTAGCTCTCTTTCCAAAAGAAAGGATTAGTGAATCTAATTCCCAGTGTTGAATAGTCATAAAATTCAGGTTGAAAAGAGGTAGTGGTGAGGGGGAGGAGTCAGAAGTTACTCTTAGGAAGGAGAACCTTCCATGACAGTGGTTATGCAAACTGATTTCCTTAGAAGATTCCTTATCGGGTCACTGTGTTTCATAAAGCCCTGAGCAAAACACTTGCCTTTCTGTGGTTCTCATTCCCTAGAGGTGTGGGATGGAACTTCTGGGTTTGCCTCATATTCTGAGATCTCTGTGTCCTGGTGACAGTGACTTGTCCCATTGAGAGGAAGAGAATCTAACCTGTAGGGAAGAAGGGTCCCCTCATCCCCCAAAGTGAGCTCTGTCTCAGAATGCCTTGCAAGGAACCCTTCCCCCATGAGGGCACAGTTCAATGGGTTAGCAAGGAGTGTGGCAAGGGACCCCCACTGAGTGTACCTTTAAGGAATTTTAACATCTAAATAATCATCTTGAATAATTTAAGTGGCAACTTAATATGCAGTCACCCTCACTGCATATGAAATTCATTGGCCAAACAATTTGATATAAAATGTCAGCTACTGGTTACCAGCCACAGGGGTAGTATTAGTTTTATAAAGATCAGTAGCTGGGCCAGATGGGTCAGGCCTATACATTCTAGCTATTTTGAAAGCTGAGGCAGGAGGATTGCAAATTGAAGAACTACCTTGGACTACAGAATGTGTTGAAGACCAGCCTGGGTAACTTAGTGAAGCCCTGTCTCAACATTTAATAAATAAATACGCCTGGGTTATAGCTCAGTGGTGAAACATTTGCCAAGCATTTGGGAGACACTGAGTTCAGTCTCTAGAACCACAAAGGGGAGAGGGGGGAGCAGCGCCCTATGAGATAAGTCACAGAGAATACTTACTGTATTGACTACCCGAAATATGGAAGGGTGACTCTACTCTTAACATTACAAATATCCCCCAATTTTTCATTTGCTTGACTCTTGACTTAAAGTAAAGTCTCCTTCTTGGCTGCAGGTAAGTGAGTTCAGGTAACATTGTTGTCCAGCTCTGACACCACCATTGTCTGCGTTCTTGTCAGTGGTCCCCTGGCTGTAGGTGTCTCTCTGTGTCATCCTCTCACATCCTCAGCTAGGACAGACAAAACATGGACAGGAGAAAAAGGAAATGAGCTGTTAATTTCTTTTATATGTACACAGGGTCCTTTATAACAGAAATGGAAACAAAAGAAGCCGTTAGGGCCAAAGGCTTACTCACTAAGTTTGACTTGAGTGGTAAATTTGCTAGTGTGTTCAAAGGTGCTTAGAGGAAGGCAGCTAACTGTGAGTTTTTCTTTAACAATGGCCGGCATACAGATTTCTCTTGGTCTCAACTCCCTCATTGTTACTAAGGAATTGAGCAGTCCCTCTTGTGAGTTCTTAGACACATTTATCAAAAGAACTTAAAAGCTGCCTCAGAAGGAAGCACAGGAGTCATTTCATTTGAGTTTGAAAGACAAACCAAAGGGCAGGCAAACTATAAATTCAGTCAGCTGTCATGAAGGAGAAGACTTTGAAGTTGAGCATGGAGCTCAGCAAGCAGGTGAGAAAGAGGAGGGGGTGTCAGAGAAAGGGTGAGAAAGCCCAGAGTTTCAGAGAAAATGTGCTTGGAGTAGGCTTCAGACTAGTATCCCAAAAGATAAATAAAGAGAAAAAAACAAAAAGATGCTAAGGGCACCCCATTCCAGACTCTTGTGTCCCTGGACAAAGGATTTCACCAGGGTCACTTGGTCAGAAATAGAAACTGTGTTAAGGGAACGCCTCCTGAAAATAGTGAGCTAAGGGGAAAACCCCAAAGCCCTGTGTCACAAGGATGGTGATCTTTTACAGGGCATTCACATAACATCTGAGAGCCACAGTTTTGCTAATGTCCTTTTAGTGAAAGGAAGCCCAGGTGGGGAAGGTGTCCACAGTCAGCCAAAGTTAATCCTGACACTGCATTCTGTTTCTGCAGCCCTTGGTCTCCTGTAACACCAGCTCTGGTTTTCAGAACATCTCTCCTTCTGATACAGGAGGGACCTTTCATATGCTTTTAGGAAGACAAATGGGGGAAGCCCCTCTTAAATCTGCTGTCTGTCCACAGCCTTTAACTCAAAATAATCAGTATCTCATAGTGGTATGGGGACGGCAGATTCTACATGTCTTTCCTACACCTAATTCAGCAGTTGTGGGGGATTTAGTGAGTTGTAGAACACACTCAAAACAATCAAATTGCTAAGAGATTTCTTGAAAAGCCTTCAAATTATGTTTTCCAGTCACAAGTTGAAGTAATAAAGCAGCAGGGCTGAATTGTAAAAGCTCTCCCTGCCCTCTGCTCATTCGCTCTCCGTCATTAAATTCCTTCAAAGGTAGAAGCGTAATCCTCCACAGACACCTTTTCCATTCCTTTGATCTGTTCTTGTTCATTCAAGCCTATTCCTTCATGTTTTCTGCTAAAACTCTTGGTGACCTCCGAGACTTCTGTGTCCTCTGAGGCTGGGCGGGCAGTCTTGTTTTATTTGCTTCAGACATTCTAACCATAATCACTGGTGGTCACTGCTCTGTAGAGGTGCACGAAGAGCTGTGTGGGAGGCAAGGATCAGGTAGCCCAGGCTATGGGTCTAGACTCAGCTACAACCTCTGATGGAAGCCGTGAGAAGACACACTTTGCTTGGAATGCTACGAGCAACAGTTCCCAGGTTTCTTCAGAACAAACCTTCTGCAAGACTGACTGATTTGAACTTCAGTAGCTGCGGAGAGTTTGGAATGTTCTAAGTTCAGAGACAAGTTATCTTGGGCCATCTTTAGTCCTCTGAATAAACATATATTGGCTCTACTGGACCTGTCCTAGAGGCTTAATGACCATTAGGGAAATCATTTGGAATGTACAAACAGAGCCTTGTTTTTTCTCTGGAATGCATTAACTTGGCAGATGACTGGCTTCCACCAACTCAAAAGCTGAGACTGTCATCAGAGAGCACCTGAGGCCCAAACAGACGTTTCTCCATTCTGCTATAACCCACCTCTCTGATGTTTCCACTGACAATTCAAAAAGTGTCTTTATGCCTTTCTTTGTTCTGTTACTTTAAAGGGGGCTTCCAGTCCCTCACTGGGCAGCATCTCTGGCATTCACAATATTAATGCTTGTTCTCTTTAAAGCATTGCTCCTGGAGCAGATTATGAACCTGTCACTGTCCTAGAGAAGAACTTAGAGACATAGATTGTCAACAATGACCACCACCCTTAGAAAACACTTGGAAGAATAAAGCTGTTAGTCTAGCTAGGGCGAGATGTTTTTACTGCTGGCTCTGATGTAGACAATCTTAGAGAACAACATGACGCACACAAAGACACTCTCTTATTAGTTAAGCTAGGGACACTTTATGGTCAGGGAACAAGAACAATGGCAGCGCTGGCTGACGTGACTCTCACTGAGGCTGGACTGGTGAGGATTGGTTTCTTACACCCATGTTTTCCCTCAGCTTCCTGATGTGATTTAATAAGAGTTGCTGGTGAGTAGAGGTGCATTCTGAGGATTTAAGGTAGATACGACTGATTCTTATATAAAAGTTTAGATTTGTGACTCTTAAGATTCTTACAAGATTACTTTTAAAGTTAAATAATAAAATGATATCTTCTTTCTTCATAACCACAAATTGCTGCCTGCCAGTAAGAGAAACTGTCTGAGAAAGCTATCTTCCTGCTTAGACTTTGCTCATCCATAACAAGTTGCTTGGTTATGAATGTGCGTGGGTTGCTTAGAATACATTGTTTCTCTACCTGTATTATTACATAGTGTTATTTCTTGTAAAGGTTTTAGAAGGCACATTGTTTTTTTCATAATCATTTACCAGAAGAAAACTGAGATGCAATTACATTGTAATTGTACACTGCCTAAAAGGTTTTGCTGGAATATGTGATTAGTGGAAGAATTTTAAAAGGTGTGGCTGGAACATTGTCTCTCCCACCCATCAATTATGTGTGTATTTGCTAAGCTGGTGCGAGGGGATGCGGTTGGAGCATTGTTCCTTCCATCCACCAACTGTGTGTGTTTATGTGTGTATGTGTGTATGGAATACTTGGAGCCTGCTTGTTGGAGCTTTGCTCTAACCATTCTATGTGTAAATATGCATATGTCTGTCTGTAGGTCTGTATATATGTATGCAGCAGTAGATATTGAAAAAATGTAAAAGAAGAAGAAGAAGAAAAAGAAGAAGAAGAAGGTACAATGCCACACTATCCCCACTAATCTCTGACCCCAGTGGAGATGTCCCTGCCATGACTAGCCCCATGGTGGGTCACTGCCACTCCAGCCCCATGCAACGACTGCCTATTGTGGTTAGATTAGGTCACAAATCCATGTAACCCGGCAAAATAAAAAAAAAAAATTAAAGCTTGTAATTTGTCATTGAGATTTATATCAGTAAATTCTCACCCCACAAAATGTCCACACAATAAACTCAGAGCCAATTGATATTGATATAAACTGCCCAACTAGATAAGACAAATTGTCCTGTAATAATTTATTCCTTATACGTAATAATTCATAGCTTATATTCATAGCTACCTGTGCCTAGTTAAAGCCACATGGATCCCCGTCGTCCTTCCTCCATTTTAGTTTCTTCTTTCTTCTCTTCTCTTCTCTTCTCTTCTCTTCTCTTCTCTTCTCTTCTCTTCTCTTCTCTTCTCTTCTCTCTCTCTCTCTCTCTCTCTCTCTCTCTCTCTCTCTCTCTCTCTCCTCTCAGAAAACTCTGTGCCTACCTTTCTTTTTCATTGCCCAATCACAGGCCTTGCCTTATCTTGTGCTCATCCTCACCTGCATATAGACATCAACCCACACATGCATGTCTCTGTGTATGTATGTATGCATGTATATTTGCATATAGGAAATTATTGGATTCCACCTTTCATTTCATCCATTCAGTGTGTGTGTGTGTGTGTGTGTGTGTGTGTGTGTGTGTGTGTGTGACTTTTCTCTCTTTCCTTCTCTTTCTCACTAGCCCTAAGGAGTTAGAAGAGTTCTTTCTATTTCCACTGGCCACAAAGAATGCTGGTCCCAGTAAATTAAGCTTTGTTCCCTCAGGGGAGAAAAACCTGTCTGCTGAGCAGCTTCTCTAATCGCTGGCTGCCTTTGGCTGCAGCCCCTGGAGGTATCTGGATCCACCCCATCAGAGGCTCTAAGCACTGACCCTTAAGGGCTGCCTGCCTCAGTTTACCCACTATGTGAACGTCAAAGTCAGTCTTAGGCTTAAAAGCCATCTTTAGTAAAGACAAACTAGGTTCATCCTGCTTATGACCTCTGTTTCTCCAGGTCTGGGCTATCCCTTACCATATCTACAAAAGGTCCTGTACTGTCTGTTCCAGGAACGGCGATCATGTCTGTTTCAGGAGGGTTGCTACGATGCTGACTTGCTGTGCTAACCTTCTGCTTCTCTAATCCCACCTAGTTCGCACAACAAATCTCCCATTTGCAAACTTCCTACTGTTAGCTAAAAACCTTGTCTTTCCTCAAGTTCAGTGCTGACTTCCTGTACACAACCTTCAGGGGAAGGCAGCCTGTGTACATGGATTTTCAAAGCTTGCTTTAATCAATGTCTTGCTTTAATTAATTTGGCCATGGTGGTTTAGGTTGGTGGGAAGGGCAACCAGAACATTCTCTCACAGGATGGAAACATCATATGGAACCATCAGCGTCACTCCTCCCAGATGAAGCCCTCGGCCCCAGCCCTCACCACAGACCCATTCAGTCGGATTGTATTCAGTCAGTACGCCCGATGAAGTGTGCATTAAACATTAAAAGTTTAAGATGCTGTGACCACACCTTAGGGTAGTTATCCACCTTTGGTTTGCATATTGAAAAGATGGTATATCTTTTCTGCCCATTAATGGAGGGTGTAAGAATTTGTGAAACCGCACCCCCTTCTCCTCCTTAATGACTTTACTAGCCCCCAGGACACATTAGTTTGTCAATCCCAGGAACATCATTGTAGAGTTTGCTCCTGAGGTTTCTGGATCCAAACCATCCATCTGCCAACACCGTAGGCATCCCATGTTGTATGCATCCAGAAGTTTCTAGAAAAGCAGTGAAGTTTCTCACTATGACTTGCTGCTAGGCTGCCTGACTCTCCAGGTCTCGTTCTTCTCTTAAGGGAGAAAGAAAGGTCCTTCCTCAGATAACAGGAAACTCAATGCTGCCGCAGACACACTCTCTAACTACCCACAGCACAAGAGGAGACATTCCCTCCCCATAACCCAGGGCACGGCCAGTGAGAGCTCTCATGTGGAGCTCTTAGCATGTGCTCCAGGGTTGCAAATGTTGGCCTCCCTCTCAGGTGAGACTTTGTTCCTTCAAATGAGTCTGTCAAGTAGGAAAGGGTCCTGAGCAGGTTGTGGACTAGTGAGCACAGGGTAAACTGCTTACTCGGCAATGAGCTTTAAGGTTGGAGAAATTCAGCCTGGAACCTACCACTGTATGGTAAGGCTTCCTCTAAGTTTTCTAAGCTACACTTGGACCATATAAGTTGGCTGCCAAGTCCTAGAGCAAACTGTTGGGGAAAATCTGGTCCCTCAACACTTTCACTAGAAGGCTGAGATGGGGTGGAGGAGCCTGGGGTAGATGGTGTGGAGAATCACCTACATTTCCATGGCAGTAAGAAGTTGGGAAAGCATTAACCATGAGAGGGTTAGCCTCCAGAACTTGTGGAAATCTCTCTGGTGTGCTGTGTTACTAGATTTATCAAACCACATGGATTAGGGGAAACTGGAATTATTATTAATGTGGATTACTAAAGAAAAGATGACCTCAGAAGGCTGAAGGACCCAAGATTACTTAGGAATGACACGGCTGCATAGAACAGTGCTGTCTCCAGCCAAGATATAAAAATCTCACTGGACTGTAAGGCAGACTACATCACTAGGACCAGGAATCAACCTACCCCAAGCCCTGAGGCCATAAACCTTCACTTCTGAAGTCAACTTCCAACCCTTTCTCCTCTTCGGACTGTCACACTGGTTCACATGAGTGTAAATACTAAATCTGGACTAGGCTCAAGATCTTACTTGATGGAACCTCTGGGCCCAAGGTCACCAGTGTGAACAAGTGACCTCTGGAGCCACAAAAGCCTTGCTGATGGTCAGAGTGTGGTCACATCCCTGGGACCCAGCAGTCCCTACTGCAAACCTTCTGTTTGCATGAGCTGCCGCCAGGTTGTCCAGGTCCCTACTCGGCATACCCTGCCCTCTACCTTAAACTTTCAAGCCCAGAGACTGGGCTGCCCTTCTCCCAGAGGTTCTTCCTTGTATAATTCAGACATTTTGGTGACTACACACACACACTGCACACCCCGTGTTCACTCATTCTCTTTTCCTCTTCCCCCTCACCTCTTGTCTTCTTCTGGCCTCTTTCTTTTGCCTTTATATACTCTCATCTGGCTTAAATCGGCTCATTTTACCAGGAGAGAATAACTTACCATCTTTCTTTCTGAAAGTTACCCCCTTATTCGCCTGACTACCAACATATATGTACACACATGCACGCACGGACACAGGTGGTCCAAGGAATGACAGAGACCTTTTTTGTTTAGAAGTGTGGACGGACACCAGCTATAAAGCTGGTTAGGTCCTAAGGCATTTTGACTTGACAGGAGCTCACAGTATAAATCACTTGCCTAGGAACCACAAATCCATCACCACGCCATTTTGATCTGCAGACTCTAGCATGGGCTTTGCTGATGGTACTCAATCTTTGCAGAATATGAGACTCACTTGGAGTGGCTGCTCAACATGAAGATTCCAGGACTCTGGTGGGGATTTTTCAGGCTAGTGACAACTCGTGAGAGTCCCCAACTCTAGCCCTTGGCTTTTATTTTCAGTGTACTAACTACACTGCCCACTTTATGGCCCTTCGGAAGCACACGCTTTCTGTTCCTCTGCAGCCTTTACACCTCTGGTTCCTTTCGGGGCCAAGTTCAATATTTCTGTTTCATTCCACTAGGTCTCCGGTAACAATCGATTCCACCTGCTTAGTTTGTGCCCTCCTCTCTTCCCTCCTCACTTCACAATACTTTTTCTGGAAACATCTTCTAGTTCCTCATAATTTTGCATGGTTTCAGTTCCACCTCCCTGTATCCAAACCATTGTCCCTGCAGGAAACTATTGTAAACTGTTTTGGTTGTGATTCTGAGAATCCTGTGATTGGTTGTTTTTTGTTAGCGGTGTTTTTTCCTTTTTTCTTTTTTCTTTTAATTATTAAGTGACAGGATTCTGCTTCAGTCGTTGTATAGATACATTCAGGCTTTATTGTAAATTGAAAAAAAATAAGAAAATCTATATTTTACTAAATAGGCTAAAGAGGAAAAAAAAAAAAAAAAACAAAGACTAAGCCCTATAAAGAATAGTGCATTTTGGGTTGTGGGGGAGGGAAGGGGAGGGTCGTTAAACATGTTTTAGAAATAAAACAGAAGCTTTCAGGGCTGGAGAGATGACTCAGTGGTTAAGAGCACTGACTGCTCTTCCAAAGGTCCTGAGTTCAATTCCCAGCAACCACATGGTGGCTCATAACCATCAGTAATGGGATCTGATGCCCTCTTCTGGTGTGTTTGAACACAGCTACAGTGTACTTGCATACATAACAGAAATAAATAAAATCTTAAAAAAAAAAAAAAAAAAAAAACAGAAGCTTTCAATTCCGGTTACTTTTGGTTGATTTAAATCTTTTTGGTAGTGATCTCAAAGTTTTAGAAGTTGGGGGTGTTGCTCAGTTGGTAAAGTGCTTGGCTAGCATGAAGCCCCGAGTTTGCACAAACTGGGTGTGGCAGCAGAGACTGGTAACCTCAGCCCTTTGAGGACCAGAAGTTCTCTGCTACCTATGGAGTCTGAAGACAGGTAGGAAATGTAACCAGGCCTTTAATCCTAGCACTGGGGAGGCAGAGGCAGGCGGATCTCCGAGTTTGAGGCTGGACTGGTCTGTGGAGTGAGTTCCAGGACAGCTTCAGCTACTCCACGGAATCCATGTCTCAAAAGAGAAAACAAAAACCTCCAAAGCATTTAATGAGACGCAGAATTAAGAATTAAACCATGCAAAACTTGACAAGACAGGTTAGGCACTACACCTGAATCGTTGTGAATGAGTACTTTAGCATCTTCCATGAATGTGAGATACAAGCATTAGTCAACCACTTTAAAGATAATGTAAACATGTAAACGGGAGGGTGAAGCAACCAGAGGGCTAAACTCATAAAACAATCCCAGCCCCAATACAGTATGACTGCCACCTAGTGGCGAGATATCCTCAGTACAGGGGTCCTGCCTGAGTCTGTGTGGGAGACTGGGTACTCACCCACGAACTAAGCCCACCGCTGGGTGGCGAGAGTAGTTCTGTTTTCTGCAATGATAACTCATAGCTTCCAAGGTTATTGCGAGAGAGAGAGAGAGAGAGAGAGAGAGAGAGAGAGAGAGAGAGAGAGAGAGAGAGAGAGAGAGAGAGAGAGAGAGAGAGAGAGAGAGAGAGAGAGAGAGAGAGAGAGAGAGAGAGAGAGAGAGAGAGAGAGAGAGAGAGAGAGAGAGAGAGAGAGAGAGAGAGAGAGAGAGAGAGAGAGAGAGAGAGAGAGAGAGAGAGAGAGAGAGAGAGAGAGAGAGAAGAGATTTGCTGATCCAATTTCAAAGAAAGTCGTTCAAGTACCTTTAGTGCATCCAAAAGCTAAGGTCTGACTTTACCATTGACTTAATTTTAGCTCAGAAAACATTTTGTTAATTTTATGAACAGCACCACAGTTGGGTTTTGCAACCCTGGAGTCAGTAAGGAAAGACAGTGGTTTAAAGCAATGTGTCAAGCCCATCTTAAGCCTGGCAGAGCAGAGCCTTGAGTATCTCCATATTCCAAAACCTCTTGGCGCAACCTGTCACACAGCAAAACTGAAGCCATGTCTTCCACGATGCTCCCCAGAAGTTCTAAGTCCCCTCCCATTCATTTCTCCTTTTTAAAAAAAACTATTATTCTTAAGATACTTTAATATAATTACATCATTTTCTCCCTTCCTTTTCTTCCCTCCAACTCCTAGGTGTACCTTGCTTTCTTTCAAATTCATGGCCTCTTTAACTGTGTGCACATCTGTGTGTGTATGTGTGTGTGTGTGTGTGTGTGTGTGTTTGCACGAGTGAACACATGAATGTCTGTGTGTGTGTATTTATGTGTGTTGTGTTCTTAAATACAACTGTTAATGTTACTTGTAAGTATGTTTTCAGGATTGCACCAATAGGTTATCTGGTGCACAGTGATCATTTGGGTATCAGATAATCTATTGGTGTGCCCTTCCCTGTGGAAGACTATTTCTCCTGCTCTCAGCATTCCTTCCTTCCTCTGTTCTTTGTCTGGGTTGATTCCTTATAAGCATCATATTAGCGTATCTGTTGGTACCATCCTTGTTCAGGTCCTGTCTAGGCAGCCATGTTAGTGAGACTTCATGGAGTAACTTCTCTGGCATTTCTAGGAGACAGTCTCACAGCAAACTTCCTATTCCTCTGGTTCCTGCATTCTTCCCACCCCATCTCCTGCTATGATTGCTGAGCCATAGGTGCAGGAGTTATGTCGTAGATATATCTGTTGGGACTGAGCACCACAGCTCTGCATTTTTATGAGTCATGATTTTCTATAACAGTCTGTCTGTTGCAAAGAGAAGTCTCCTTGATGTGACATGAGTACTATATGTACCTGTGGGTATCAGGAGAAATATTCAGGATGTAGTGAAGGCTTTTACTGATTTGGTAACGTGGCAATTGTAGGTTCCTTTCCAAAATCCATGTGGTCATCAGTATTGGGTATTGGCTAGGTTTCCATTACCCAACATGGTTTCCCTCTTGTTGAATGGGGTCCCACTCATTTTGGAACTCCAACCCCCAAAGTGTTCAGACACCTTGGCTGAGCTGTCTCCTTACATTTGTCACCAGTGGGAATTTTAAGGTAGACCCTTTATCTTATCTAAGGTTATGCCTTATGTGGTACCCCACGGCTATCACAGCTGGCCAGCTGCCTTCCTCATCCTTGCCCACCGTCTCTGACATCACTCATAGTGCGGGTCAACAAAGAAAGTGAAGTATCTGGAGAAGGCCCGCAGCATCCAAAGGCGCTCAGCTGACTTGGTTTCATTGCGCTGAGTCAGCGGCGGCTTTTGCTGCTTAGATACAATAACCGGAGAGCTGGAGGCTCCCCCTCAGCCCGTGCTTTCTCTGCTCAGAAGAGCTGAGATGATTAAGCGCGACCTTTCCATGCAGATGGTGTCTCGCTTCATCAACACGAACAGCACCTGTCTCGCTAACCCTCAAATGCAGATGTTAGCAGATTTCGGGACACAGTGTCTTAAAGTGGTAAAGTGGGTGGTGCGGGAAAGGCTTGGCAGCAGCGAGCCTAGCGACCCAAGTCGGAAAGCCTCTCTGCGGTTCTAGGAATCTAGGGAGCGTGGACAGCACAGCTCTCTCCTTCTGAGTGCTGGAATGCTGTGGGAACATTGCTGGCCACAGTCGGGCACATGCGTGATAGGAGGTGGTTAAATACAGTGTCGGTGAGCATCAACACAAAGTGCCCATTTTGCTCGGATGCGAAGGAGCTTAAGCAAATCTGAACGTTTGTTCTCAGAAAGGGTCACAGGAAACAAACTCCCCTAAATATTTTTCTTTGGTTAATAATAATAAATGAAGGGGGCGGAAAGCGTGTTTCATCTTAACCTAGTAGCCAAATGTTGTGACAGAGATACGTATGCAAGGTATGTCCCACCAGTAGGAAACTTTAACCACCAAGAATTTCACATAGTCTGCCCATTAAAGAGCAAGGCTAAAGCAAACAAACACACCCAACAACAACAGCAGCAGCAGCAGCAGCAACAACAAAACCATTCAAATTTGTAGGGTGAGATTTACAAAAAGGGGCAAAGCTTATCCTAGCATTTGGCCAATGAGAAAGGGTTGGCGCTGTGGTACAGGGAGAGTCGTCCTGTGTATGAGCAGTGTGTATGGACCTAGACACTCGAATTGGATTACAACGATGCTGATATCAATTCTAATCTACCATGGAGAAGAACAGAGATGATAATGACTCGAGATCGCCCACAAGTGACCGGTGCTAAGTTAGAGAGGAGCAAAGTCGGGAGGCAGAATTCTTTACATAAATTATCTGCTCCTGTTAATCTATTTAAATTTCTTATGTGTATATACTACATGTTTACCCTTACCTAGTTTCCCAATCTCCCTTCCCCACCACTCCCCAATCCTCTATGTTCCCCTACACGGTTTTGAATTTGCTTTCATTTAACATGCACCTGCATGATTTATGTGGCCATGTGAAATCTAGAAGCCACAGGTAAGGGCTGGAGAGATGGCTCAGTGGTTAAGAGCACTGACTGTTCTCCCAGAGGTCCTGAGTTCAATTCCCAGCAAACACATAGTGACTCACAACCATCTGTAATGGGATTTGATGCCCTCTTCTGGTGTGTCTGAGGACAGTGCACATATACATAAAATAAATAAAAATGTTTTAAAAGCCACGGGTAAGGGAAAGGCTATACTATTTTCTTTCTGAGACAGGCTTGATTCACTTCATAGAATGCTCTCCCTCCTCCAGTAAATTATGTAATTGTATTCTTATGGCCGAAAAGGCTTCCTTTGTATATGTGAAATATTTTTTCCTCTCTATTCCTTTATTGTTAGGCACTTAACTTAGATTGCCTTCATAGCTTCACAATTGTGGGTATTGTAGCAACACAGAGTCATAGTTCTTTTAAAAAATTTATTAATTCTTCAAAAAAAATTGTGTTTTGATAATATTCATTCCCCCACCATAACTCTTTCCAGATCCATTCATCCCTGTATCCTCTTTATTTCTCTCAACCATGAAGACCCATTTGTGCTGTCCATATATTCTTGGATGTGTGAACCTTACCTGGAATGTGTTCAACTTACCAGGGCCACACTCTAAAAGAAAACGGATATTCTCTCTCTCCTAGTAGCAATCACTTTCCATTAACTGCTCTTCTAGAAGTGGGACTTTGTGCCCCCCTACCCTCTCCACACTGGGATTTGAGCCTGTTTGAACTTGCACAGATTTTATGCATGCAAGTTATGGTTTTGTTGCTGTAATGAGACACCATGATTAAGGCAAGTCTTATAAAGGACAGCATTTAATTGGGATTGACTTATAGTTTCAGAGGTTTGTCTATTATGATCAAGGCAGGAAGCATGGCAGCATCCAGGCAGACATGGTGCTGGAGAAGCTGAGAGTTCTCCATCTTGATCCAAAGACAGCCAGGAAGAGACTGAGTTTCACACTGGGTGGGTTTGAGCCTAAAACCCTCAAAGCCCACTCCCACCAGTGACACACTTTCTCCAACAAGGCCACACCTACTCCAATAAGGCCAAGCATTCAAACACATGAGTCCATGGGGGCCAAACCTATTCAAACCACCACATTGTCACAAGCATGGTGAGTTCATATGAGTAGCTTCTATTAGCAATGGATGGTGGTTAACACAAAGACACATGACTAATCTAAATGCAGAGAATAAGAGATTGTAGGATGTTCACCCCTAAATGGGACATCTGTATCACACCCCTTCTTCCAAGGCTAAGACAGGGGCATAAAAGCAGAATAACCAGAGGCCGTGGATAACTACAGGGAAACACAGTCTTTAAGACACAATGGGGCAACTGGAAACACAGGTCATAAACGTCTTCCAACTTCCTGTGCTTTGCCTACTTAGGCCCATTCTTTATTTTGCATAAGACTTTAGAGCCTGTCTGAAATTGTAATTTAGACATACACTGGTGGACAAAGGAAGTCAGCAAAACTATGCTTGATCTTTCTGATTTCTTTTCTACCATGATGTGAGGCAGTGAGGAATTCCAGATGTGCACTCCCTTTGCTTTGGGCTCACCTGCTGCTATGGCTTCTCCACCATGATTAATGGAATCCTCTCAAACTATGAGTCGAAATAAACACTTCTTCCCTTGAGTTGCTTCTTGGCTGACGTTCAGTCAGAGCAATGAGCATTGTACCTAATGAAGAGAATTGATGTTGAAAATGAGGGCAGTTGTCATGACTAAGTCTTAGCATCTTAGACCTTTGGAAACATTTTTCCTGAGAGAACGAAGATATGTCTGGAGACGAGGGATAAAGAAGACCTGAAATGTTGTAATCAGAGCTCATGATGGGGTTTTCTGATGGAGCTCAAAATACAAGAAGGCAGGCCAAAATACAGTCAGGAAAGACTAAGCTTGTGAGGTTTTGTAGGAGAACCAGGACTATCAGGAACTAGGGTATTCTGGAGAAAGATCTAGTTGACTTCTACCACTTGGAAACTTGTGTGAGATTGGATTCAAAAATTAAACTAATTTATTTGGTGGGAAAACTGAGAAAGCATAATATTCACATTATGGCTGTGTTATGCCTCACTACTCTTAGTCACATTTCTAGCTGAGGGGGAGCATAAAATTGAGAAAATTGAGCAGATGGGTACAGACAAAATATTTATTGTTTTTAAAGAGGTTGGCACCATCAGAAAAAATCCAAAGACTTTGCACTGGGCCAAAAGATGCCTCAAGGGCAAAAGTTCACAATAGAGAGCTCCAGGATGTAAGAAACACATTCATGTAAAAGAGAGGTGCTTCAGAAGCCTTTGTGGTTCCCTGGTGGAAGGTGGCTGCCTTAGGAAGTGTTTTATCAACCAGGAAGGTGCACAGAAGGTACTGAATCTGTGGTCCAAGGGGGTTAGGTGTACTGGCTGGTTTTGTGTCAACTTGAGCACATATGATGTCATCATGAGTTCTAGAGACATAGAACTTCAGGGTTTGATATTTTTGTTGTTGTTTGTGCTCAGTCTTGGTCTGATTTTTTGGTTGTATGCTGCTTTTATTTGTATCACATTTGAAATAAAAATGTTTAACTCCATGTTATGATGTTCTGGAAGTAGGCAAGTTTTCTCCTTTAGTTTTACAGGGTTCACAGTTAAGAGATTTCCACTGGCCTCAGAAAACACATTGGACTTTGGGCTTTTGAAAGTGTTTGAATAAAAACACCCATATAGGCCGAACATTGGCCATATAAACTTGAAAGGCATTCGCTAAATAATGAGGAATCTCATCAGCGGTAGACTTCCACCTGGTGGAAGTACCAAACTCACACCACACACATTTGGAGACCAATGATTGCTCAGCATAACACAGGCCAAATGAAAGCAAGCAGAGTAACTCCCGAGAGAAATGATAAAATAGGCATGTGGCCAGTGGTTTGACGATGCCCCACTATAACCTTGAATGGTAGAGATGACAAGAGTGTTTTCCAGAGTATTTTAACTATACTGGTTACACCCATAAAGATGCCGTTCTCAGGATCCTAATCACCCTCCAAATGTCCTGCCCCAGAGAATTATCACAATGGTGGTTAGGTATTCAGTATGTGAATCTGGAGGTGACAGGATGTACCCGATTTATCTCACCCATTATAGAGGATATACTGGAAAGGTAAAATTCGCAGAGTATGATATATCATATACACATAGGTGTCTATATATCTATATGAGATTTATACACATGTATGTATGTATGCATGTATGTATGTATGCATGTATGTATATATGCGTGTATGTATGTATAGTATCTCTGGCATCACCCAAACAAGACCACACAGAAGTATGCTTTACTAACCTCAGTGTCTCTAGTTCCAGTCAAGTTGACAATTGAGATTAACCATCACAGACCCTCTCTCTGTTTCCACCCCCTCCCACTTCTGAACAAAATAGTCTTCATTTCACCCTGAATTGAGAGCTACAGAAATAACTGCCAATCATTTTTCACTGCAGACTAATTTCCTAAAGCAATGTTCACTTTGGCTCCTCCTAATCCTGTGGGCAAGGTCTGCACTGAACTGATGAGTTTTACTTCAGATCTGTTCTGAGGTCTCAACGACAACACTGAGCTGTCTCAAAGGCTGAGCCACCGGGTGCTTTAGTCATCCGTGTTCTGTTTCATTTTACTCCTGTGTCCATAGGAAGAACTAAGAAAATTTCCCCTAAACCCTGGACTCACCTGGGATCCAGGCAGACAGGAAGGCCGCTGCAGTCCACGGCAAGCTGGCTGGCTAGACGAACCAGAACTGACTCAGAGGGGGACCTTGCTTAGTTAATAAAATGGGGAGGAGCAAGAACAGTACCGGGTGTCGACTCTATTCCACATACCTGTGCATATGTGAACACATAAAACACATAACACAGACACACCACACACACAGACACACACACACACACACACACACAGAGACACACACACAGACACACACACAGACACACACACACAGACACACACACAGACACACACACACAGACACACACACAGACACACACACACAGACACACACACACACAGACACACACACAGACACACACACACAGACACACACAGACACCACACACATACAGACACAGACACACACACACACAAACACACACACAGACTCACACAGACACACACACACACAGACACACACACACAGACACACACACAGACACACACACACACAGACACACACACAGACACACACACACACAGACACACACACACACACACACACACACACACACACACGATTCCAGATATTTATCTCATTGATAGAATGGTTGCCTAAAATTCATGAGGCCCTGGTTTAGTCCCCTGCATAGTCAAAGGGGGCTGGGGGAATCAACAAAACTAAAATAATCCAAAATTGTTTAAGCAGCTACTACTATTACCACACACACACACACACACACACACACACACACACACACACACACACACCTTGAGAGGGTACTTGAAAGCAAAAATGGTTTCCTTAATGAAAAATTAACATTTAGGGATTGGAGAGATGTCTTAGGATACAATGATCCTTACTGCTCTTTCAGGAGACACCGCTTGATTCTCGGCACTCAGGGTAGCTCGCAACTGTGGGTCTCCAGTTTCTCCTGTGCCTCTAGTTCCAAGAAATCAGAGGCTCTCCTCCGATTGCTGTGGGCACCAAGCATTCACGTGGTACTCAGACAAGCACAAAAGCAGACAAAACTCATACGCATAGAATAAAGTAGAACTAAGATAACAGCAGCATGTAAAAGCCTAATATAAACTATGCTGTGAATACTTTTATGCACATCCAGCACTTCGTAGACACCAACTCTTAACTGTCGCAGATAGTGTGGAACAGTGCTGGGTGTGGAGGTAGGAGAGCAGGGCTGGGAAAGGGTAGGATGCTTGGTGTAGCAAGCAGGAAGGAGTTATCAGCGGAGAAGGCTATAGATAGGAAGCAAGATAAGAAAGGCAGGCTGGGAGGGTTCGAGAAAGAGAGAAAAAGGAAGGAAAAAAGGAAGAAATCAATCAATCAGCCATCTTAGGCTGTTGTTCCCAAAAGAAAGAAAGAAAAACAGAAAAGGAGAGAAATGGAGGAAGATTGGGAAAATGGAAGCCGCAGACAGTTGTAAAACAGAACGAATGGAGGCAGACAGCCCAGCACTGGGGAAAAGCAGGAAGAGGGCGATCTGCTGCATGATCTGCTGCACGGCCCGGCTTGCTTCCTCTGCCCAGTGCCCTCCCCCATCCACTGACACCCACTTTATACACCTCCCGGCAAAATCCTCTAACAGAAAGACCTGTATCTACCCGCGTGTGCCCAGTTATGTGAGTGTTCTCAGAGCTGGTTCTCCCTGGGGCTGTCTCTAGGCACTGAGAAATTTCTCACCAGAGAAAGCCAGAGCCTCGGGAACCTTAATTTTTCTTTTTAAACAGGGACTCACATAACCCAGGCTGGCCTCAAATTTACCATGTGGATGAGGATAGCCGTGAACTTCTGATTTTTCTACCTCTACACTCCAGAGTGCTGGGATTACAGGATCTTGTGGAGTGCTGAGGACGGAACCCGGGTCTTTGGGCATGCTGTGACAACCTCAGCCCCCAAACCTTCTTCTGTAAGAGAAATCCTAAACCACTACCAGAAACAATGTAAGATTGAGAGGGACCGGGTGTTTAAGTCTAATTTTCTTTAACCCATTTAAAAGATGTTTCTGATGTAGAAGCTTCCTTGGTGTTCCTTGTGCTGCTGTGTGAGGTGTGTGTGTGTGTGTGTGTGTGTGTGTGTGTGTGTGTGTGTGTGTGCGTGCACCCTCCTTTACAAGGCAAGGGCAAACGGGTAGGAAGAAGCTACAGTCTGGTCTCCTACAAAGAGTTTGACACAATAGTACCATCCCGAGTGGGTGGTCCTTCTGTTTCCTTTGGCATAATCTGACTTGATAATACCTCGAGGTGTCTGAGGTGCTCTGCTGTCAGAGGGGTTAGCACACTTCCTGACTGACAGAACACCCCAGCCTGTGCCTCAGGCCAGGGTGGCAGCAGCGGTGGGAGGAGCGACCAAGTTTCACTTCCTTGCTAGCCAGAGAGTGCTCCAGTCTCACCGAGGAGCCACAGCCATCCAGCAGCAGCAGATTCTGTCTCACAGTACCTGGCAGGGAGTCAGCCGTCAGAAGCAAAGGAACGAATGGGCAGAGCAGAACTTCTAGGAGGGAACATGAGTACCCAGGATCCCTCAGAGCTGTGGGGCAGGACAGACGGAGGCTCAGACCTGCTCCAGGATTTGGGGTAAGAGCGCTTTTTCAGATCAAAGAACTTCCCGCTCCCTTGTCAATGGGCATCCGTGTTTCCAGGACCCAGTCTCTTCCCTCTGCCACCTGATGATCTTCTACCTGGCCATTTTATTGATTTATAGAAATTTCCTCCTGGGGGGGGGGGGGGGAGAATGATTCATTGTAAAAGTTTTCCAAAGTAAGAACAGTTACATTGAGGGGATGTGACAAAAAAAATCAACTGTCGGGCGTCCCTTAGCAGCTGGGGCAGAATCGGAAGGTATGTGCTCAATGATCGGTTTCTTCGATACTGCGATAGTTTATCATTAACGTGAGGTGGAAAAGCTCTGAGTGCGCCTCCTGGCAGTGACGTGTGTCACTGGTTCCATAAACAGAAGGACTGCACAGCTGTGAGTAAGAAAAAGAATGAGGAAGTTTGTATGGCAGCAATCTTGCTTCTGTGGCGCCTGCTTCTCACACAGCATAGATATGTCTCTGTAAAGGCAACATAGCCTTTTAGACACAAGATAACGACAGCCCTGCTCCAGATGGGCAGCTTTAGGTTAGGTGACGTCATCAGAGTTATCAGGGGAGACCCTGATGACACTGTTCATCGGAACATTTAGTAAAGAAGAAAGGGCTACTCAGACAAGAAAGGGGATTTTCTAGGAGATAAAGCCTTACACCCACATGGCTTTCCAAGAGAGAGGAAGCTGGAATTCCTCATCACCCAATGACATAAGACATACCTTGCATAGGATGACAGGCCAGTACCCACATGCACACACACACACACACACACACACACACACACACACCATGTACACATGTAATAATAATCAATTAATAAAAAATCTAAAAGCAGCTCTCAACAATTCTCTATATTCAGCTATAAAGCTAAGATCTCTTTGAATTTAGATTTAATGTTAGCACACTCAGAGGACACAAATGATCCTGACCATGTGTCTGGGGACAGGATGGAGCCAGTGCAGGTGAGCCACAGGCTTCCCTTTCCTGGCAAGGAAAAGATACCTGGTACTAAGTCCAGGGTCTCATTATTATTCTGGTAGGGTTGTGTTCAGATTTCTCTATTTCAGAAGGCCTAGAAATTTTTTGAATCTCAAGAACAATGCAGACTTCAGATGTTAAAGAAACTGCTCTCTAGTGTGGGTTTCAACCATTTAGACTAAAGGGACTTTTTATTTGCTTATTTTACTCTTGTCTTTACACTTGACACATAGTCTAACACAACTCAGCCTCCAATTCGAGGTAACTGAGGATGATTTGAATTTCTTTCTGTTTTTTTTTTTTTTTTTATTTACTTATTTTATGTATGTGAGTACATTGTTGCTGTCTTCAGACACACCAGAAGAGGGCATCAGATCCTGTTACAGATGGTTGTGAGCCACCATGTGGTTGCTGGGAATCGAACTCAGGACCTCTGGAAGAGCAGTCAGTGCTCTTAACCACTGAGCCATCTCTCCAGCCCTTGACTTCCTTGGTATTTCTGATTCTACTTCCCAAGGGCTGGCATTAGAGGTATATGGCACCACGCCCCCACTTTATGCGGGGGCTTCTAGTATTCAAGGAGAGCGCTCTACTAACTGAATTAGTTCTTCACCATCTGTTTTGTTTTAATTCTTGGTGCCCAAGCCATGCATGGCCAAAACAAAACAAGAAAGAAAGAATGAAGTATGTCTCTAGGTTAACATTTGTTTTCTTCCTCTACATGCCTCTAAAGCAAGACTGGAATTAAGGATCAAGGTTTAAAATGCATATTCTTTGAAGTGCTAGGTACAGTTTTATCATTTATTTTAATTTAGGGTGTGTCCCTAAATTTTAAAATCACTAATAAGTTCTGGCATTCTTTCTGTTTGAGAGTTAGTGGTCTGTGGCCAATTATAACTTCATGGAGGCGCATTTTACGGACTATAAAAGTCACTCATTTCAACGTGAAGAGTGTGGCTGTCACTGTAGTCAGTGTTGGCATAGTTTCGACTCTCTTGAAAACCAGAAAGGAGTACAGTTCATTCAAACATAGTCAGTGGTCTGCCTGTGTGAGGGCCTACGAAAGCCTTGATGTCTACAACTCTTTTATTTTTCAACACTGTCCAGTTTGAGCTATTTGCTCTACCAGGGAATAAACAAAATTTCAAACTGCTAAGGACTTAACCTCCATCCTGCAAGACTGAATATTGAAGCCCCAACAGAAACCAGCCCTTGCCCCTAGCACACGGGTGATAGGCTTTCCATAGGAGATAACTGAGGAATGTTGACCAGGACCTGCTGCCTCTGGCTGAATTCCGAGTGTAAATGAAACTCCTTTGAACCTTTAATCCACTTTGGTGAGGCATGATCTGTACCAAGCCTCCAGAATAATCCAGTTTTTTCAAAGCTCCATAAAAATTCTAGTTAGTCAGTCAGTCAGTTAGTTAGTTAGTTAGTTAGTTAATGGATAGATAAAGATAGATAAAGTCTAGGTTTAGTGACTTAAAATTTAAAATGATTTTAATGGGTTATTTCAGTCATTAGATATTTCTCTTTTTTTTTGCTATTGGTTTGCTTCGTGCAATGCCAGGGATGAAACCAGAGGCCTTCTACATTTTATTCATACATAAAGAGATAATTTAGTGGAAGCATACACACAGAGAAAGGGTTGGGGGTTAATCTTGGTTCTTTTCCTTCAGGCTCTGGACTATGTAAATACTGTGAGCCAGACCCAAAACTGCAGTAAACCCATCCCCGGCCCTCCCAGGACACACAGAACCTTGGTGGAACACTGGCTGCGTAGTCTCTAAAGGAGACTGACTGGGATCCAGTCAAGCCATTCAGTTCCTTTGGAGTACCAATCTGAAAGCATTCATTTTCCTCTTCAGGGCATTGGGGAGCCCAAAAGGAGAAGAGAAACAAAGCCCTATTTCTGTAAGAACGGAACAGGGCAGGCCCTGGGAGCCAGGCAGGGGAGTCTCAGCTCTGGGAACAGCTAGGTTTACTCCTCCACTTTCCAAAGCAAGACGTGGGTCAAGCACTGAGAGGCTCAGCATTCCAGCCCCCCCCACCCCCCCAGCAATAGCTCTATATGCCCAGCACTTGGCCAAGGCACAGGCCCCAGAACCACCAGAACTCGAAGAACTTGGAAGGGTAGGCGGTGGTGTGGATGGGCCTCGTGTCCAGTTTTCCAGGTTCTATGTGATAAGGGATTATAATAAACCCCGACATGCCTACGCCGAAAGTACGGAACAGAAGAACAGCCAGGTCACACTTCAGGTTCACCAGGACACACAGACAAGGGGCAAAGGGGTAGGGATTCCTGTGGTTCGTTTACAGTTCAAAAACAGGTTTAAGGGAAAGCTACAGAGGAGTTTCCACGCTTTTAACTGATAGTCAAGCAGACCCAGCTCGCCAGGGAGGGTGGTACAGGAAGGACCACAGTTGGCATGACAACCTCTGCCGATTTAGATGAAAGAGTGCAGAGATTAAGATGGATGGAAATTAAGCCTTCCCTATAGAACCTTGTCTGGTAAGTCAAAACCGGAAATACCCTCTTTATTGATCCTACTTAAGAAGAAGAAAGGCCTTACAATTGTGTTCTTTTCTGAGTTCCTGGAATTTGAGCTGCCAGCTTTCAGGAATGCCCAGACCCTCTTCTCAGTGATTTATTCCGCATACTTTCCTAACTTCAGGCAAAGTACATAAGGTACTCACTTCCTCCAGCTTACACGTAAGCACCTGAGGAGTCTGGCTGGCTGAAGTCCCACAATGTCTAGGTCCATGGCCAGGCTTAGCTCAACAGCCAGGTGGCTCTGCTCTGTGACAGTCAGGAGTTAAGCTCTCCAGCTACGCACTAACCCCGCGCCCCATTCAGCCTTCACAACTGTCACGGTGCAGTGTCGAGCGTTCATTTCATATTGCAGACGGTGATTGAACTGAGCATGTCACAGGCCTCCTAGGCAGTGGATCTGAGAAGCACGCGTGGATTACCCCGCAGCTGATGGACCATTGCTTCTTTGCCGCACCCACCACTTAAACAATAATGGCGACTACTCGGGCCTGCAGGCTTACTGCCCACAGGAACTGTCTTTCCCCCTGTCCCTTTAGGAACTCGAACTTACACACTGCCGGTGTTACTGAGGCCATGTGCACCTACAGATGAGAAAGAGAGGAACCAGTCAACCTCTTGCGAAGTGCTTCACCACAGAGGCAACTTCCTAATTTTACTCAAACTTCTCCCTTTTTATTAAATTGGTACACTTTTTGGTGCACATGTAAACTGACAGGGGGGAAAAAAAAGAGAAAATCCTATGACTTCTATAAATCAACACAACGTATTATTAAAAATGTCCTGTCAGTCTTTGACTACTAGGTGGGCCGCACAAGTAGGCCAATATCCCAATGAGCCAGAACCTTAATGAATTCTGTGCACGTCCGATTTTCTGGACTAGAAAATAAAACCAGAATAACAAATAAACAAACAAATAGCAACAAAATCGGGCTAAGAACACCAAGTCCAAAACGTCCACAGAGACGTGACGGCAGATAGCATGAGGAGGCTCAGTCTTCCGTAGCTCACCCTGAACTCTTGAACTCTAAAAATAGAGGGCGCTTTGTTCTGTGGCTGTGTGGGGCTGTGAAAGCAGGGACCCAACTGGGTCTCCTCCCCTGGGTGATGTCCTTCCATTTACATACTGGAAAGCTGCTGGTGAGTTCCTCACATGGGGAGTGACCGCCTCACTGCATTCTTTGCTTCTCCACTCATGCATAAAGCCATCTATTGGAAGAAGACAGTGGGCAAGTCTGGGAGGATATGGAAGGGACATGTGGTCAAATGAACCCTGCGCATAGCACTAGTGTGGGCTTCAGGGCCTTGCGGTGTCTGGGAAGACCCTGGTCTGTCACGGGAAGGATACCCTGCAGGTGGGAGAGGTTCTATGTTCGTCAGCTGAATAAGAAAATATAGCACTGTATGGGGTCGTGAGTAAAGGGGTGAACCTGACAAGACCAAGTTACCTGACAAGCAGCCTGTTCTCTGTCCTCTGAAAGTATTTACACCGTTAAAATGCGTGCCATTTAATTTCAAACGCATCAATATGGCCATTTATATTGACGTGCGCACTATATGAAATTATGCTATGTTTTGGGGATAGATGGACGTGTAGAGGGCTGATGTATCATGAGTCTGTTTTACTTCAGAGCTGCTCACCAGAAAGTATAGAAAGCACACGGCAAAAATATGCTCTCCCTAAAGAATAGCTACTACCGAGCCAGAGAGAAGGCCCCGTCGGTAAAGCAGTTGTCATCAAACCTGACAGTCTGTTTGATCCATTTGGCGGAAAGAAAAGCCAAATTCCCATGCACGCAAGCTAGTGGGTATTTTTAAATGTAAGCATTGTTTAGAGTCGTTCTCACTTTTCTTTGTGTTTGAACTTATTCATACCAAACAGTTAAAGTATACGAAGGTGGCAATTATTAGAAATTGTGGAGGAAATTAGTAAAAGTTAGTCATTTATACCCAGAGAGCATTTCTTTTAAGTATATATTTCAGTGAACACACATGTCACGTATGCAAACTGAACTGTAGTCATAATTTTGCTCCATTTTTTTTTTTATAAGACCATTATCCCAGTCTCTGTTCCAGCAAGTGTAGGTCTCATCTTAGATGGGAGTGGGTGTGTTTCTCCCTGTTAATCTTTGGATACTTGGGTTGATCTGGACTTCCAGAGGGTCTGAGATAGATTTGATTGTGGGATGACACGGAATCACTGGGTGTTTGTAGGAATTTGGGGTTAATTACACGGCCATCACAGTTTAAATGGGATAATGAGGTAGTTGAACATGATGGACAGCTATGGTTCAGGAGCCTAGAAGTCCTTAGTTAGGTGCAGATTGGTGGGTGACAAAAAACGACACCGTAAGGAGTGTGGGTGGAAGCCAGCTCTTCCACGGAGTGACTCACACCCCAACAAACACTGCTCTACACTTTTGACTGTTTCTCTTGTTGTTTCGTTGTTTTGTGGTCCCCGCTCCCCCTGGGCTAGGGTGATTTATTTTTAATAGTTAAAAAAAGCTACTGGGAAAATCCCAAGACTCACAAACATCTTCTAAATCCCTTCTGTGTTTGCCTGAGCACTGTGCGCACCTAAAGCTGCCCGGGTTCATATTACCATTCCTATTGTCTTGACTTGCACCTGTGCCTTTCATAGTATGGCATCTAGTGGACACTTTGCAGGTGTGGGTGCTGTGGGCTGGCTTTGCTCCTCCCCTTAGGAACAGGATGTAGGCCATTCGGTTCACCTTTTTTGTATGAGCCTACCTCTTGTCAAATAACAGATCTATAAGTGTTTGTTGACTCAAAGACAAGACCAGAACTCAAGGCAGCTGACTTCAGCCTAGTGACGTCATACTCCAGACTGAGCCCCCTTCCATCCAAGGCTTTTTAACTAGTGAACTAAACCAAACCGATACTGGTTAGAAGTTGGAACCGCACAGTATACAGAGAAGAGATGGAATAAGGACTTAACCTGCCTGTGAGTTTTACATCTCTTGAGGTACAGGATTCTTTCCTGTACCCACAGGAGTAGGTTTCCACTGATAAGCATGGTCTAGGGTAGCTAACCCGAGCCAGCACTTCCTGAGGGATACAAGGGTGATCTAGCAAGTGCACAGTCAATTTGACTTCCTGAGGTGATAGAGCCTCCTGAGGGGACCTTGGCTTTGGGATCCTTCACCAGCCAGTCTGAGGAACTTCAAGTTCTTACCCACAGAGTGTTTTTCCCAGTGGAAACTGTTTCCTTTGTCACACCCTTCGGGGAATGATTCTGTAACACTGCAGGCAGCCTTGAGAACTGAGTACAACCAACTTTGTAGCGAGGGGATGCTATGTCTACCCCTTGCTCCAATCAGTGGCTATGTCTCTCGTCCACTCCCAGTATCTAACTTCTCTGGGCATGTGGATCTGTCTCCGTGTCTGCTCTGTGAGTCTCTCTTTGTGGGACTGCTGTGTTCTCTGCCTCCGTCTTGTAGATGACTGGGTCTCTGTCTGTACATTCGCTAAGTCACTACTTACCGTTCCTAGCCGCCCACAGTACAAACACTTCTGCTGGCTGTGTGAGAGCTATGATCTGTACTCTACCTCCCTCTCCATCTATTCCTCTCTCCCTCTTTCTTCTTTTTTCTTTTTCCCAATCTCTTCCCTTCTTTAACTCCACTTGGAGGTGGATCCTGATGAGAGAAGCTCCCTGCCCTTTTGTTCTTTATTCATTCATTTCCTTATCTATGTTTGGTTTAACTATGTAACATAGTCTGCCCTTGGTCTCCCAATGCTTCTGTCTTGCTCTCCTGAGTGCTGTGATTACTGACCTGCACAGCACGTCCTTTTGTCTTTCTTTGACTCACGTGTTTCTGAGTCTCTGTCCCTCTTCTTCCGTTTGTCTTTGCGTTTCCATTTTCCAGAACTATGGGTCTTATTATCAGACTCCAAGCACAGGTTGATTCTGGTCTCTACCGCTGTGTTGGAGTTGGTCTTACGCTCTGTGTATTGAGATGCTCAGTTCTGTGTCCCTAGATTAGGTTGTAGTCTGGACAAGGGCATTGTGTTGACCAATGTGCTATAAAAGAATGCTCTCCTGGGCAGGAGGGAAAGGAAGGTGTGACTGGAGACCGAGTTGGGGCGGGGGTCTTAGGTAGGGACCACGAGAAGAAGGAAAAAAGATGGGGGAAGGAGGCTGCTATGAGTTGGTGCCCTTTATTCAGGAACTACACAGCAGTAGAGTGGGGGTAGAAACCCCTGGTTAAAATCCTTCTCTATTTCTCCTTTCAGTGCTGCTTTGTTTTGTTTCATTGTTTGGTTGTTTGATGGGTTAGTTGGTTGATTGGTTGTTTGTTTGTTTGTTTGTTTGGTTGGTTGGTTGGTTGTGAGCTGAGGTTTGACATGAGCTTTACTGGGTAGCTGTTTGCATGCCGTGCCTCCTCCAGGTCCGCTTTCTAAAGCTTTGGACAACTAGTCCCACATTCAGCACTGCGAGCAGGCCGTATGGGCGGGACATTTAAAGCAGAGTTGTGGAAAGTCCCAGGCTTGCTGACTCCATCACCAAAAACTCCCAGCTGGAAAGACCAGACCTCAGGGAGGCTCAGCCTTCCCCGGACAGTGCATTGCACCAACCTGAGCTGTTTTTGAACTTCCCCAACCCTGCATAAAGCTTCTGCTTGCCTCTCTCTACTGGAGAAGTGGGGTTCCACCCTATGGTGTCTTCTACGAACGAGACTGTCTTGTCTTAGATACAGCCTGCCTGTAACACGGCGCCCAGAGCTCTGCAGCTGAATGAGAGCTGTCTTTATCCTACGCCGGCAATTTCTGATGACACCGAGAGGCCAAGAACTTGACCTCTCCCACAGTTAAAGCATCCAGCACTGACTCTGGACAAAGGTGCACAAATGAGATCAACATCCCAACAATCCCGAGGAACAACCCAAGGGAGGACAGCTTGGATCAGAAAGGCCGAGTGGAGACGTCTCGTGTTTGTTCCTCACTGTGCGCGCAGGGGATGTGGAGACACGCTGTAGGTTCAGCCACACAATCATCTGTGCTGTGGCCTGAGAGAAGGAGAGACACATTATCCACTCATCTTTTGGGGCCCAAAGACTTCAGAGGGCGTCACCATCATTCTAAAATGAGCATAATTCTGAAATGGAATTTAAAAAGAAAGACATATTTTTGAGTATTTATGCCAGTTGTGGGCTTTTTTTTTTCTTTTTTCTCCTTCTGCTTTCCTACAATCAAGAGTTTCTATTCCTGCTTTCGGTTCAAATATATATCCCTTTATAACCCAATATAAACAGAATCCAAGTTCCAGGTCATTGCTCTTTGCCAGGAAGGGAGGTGTATGGTTAAATATATTAATAACCTGCAGGCATGGATTGCTAACAAATTTTCTCGCTGAGAAATAAATACTCTAGAACGGAGGGCTTTTCTTAGTAGAGCACTTACCTATCATGTGCAAGGTCCTGGGTTCAACCCCCAGTACAGCCAGGGAGGAAGGAGGGAAGGGAGGCAGAAGGAAGGAAGGAAGGAAGGAAGGAAGGAAGGAAAGATGGAAAATACCGTATATGAGGATGTAAACTACTAGTTTTTCTGTTATTTTGCATCACTGCCCAACATGGACCCTGTGCCTCAGCTACACATTCTGCTGTGCATATGTACTGAGCACAAACTGCCTCCAGTTTCTCTGCTTGTGCTCTTTCCTCTTGAGAGTCCCCTTCTCTCACTAATAGATCAGCTACCCACTGTCAAGCCCAGAGGGCGATCGATAGTCTCCATGAAGCGTCCCTGGCTCCTTCCTTCCATGAGGCCCGGCAGCATACAGCACTAAGTCAGCAGTCAGAAGGGATTTCTGACTGATAACCTGCAGATCCTTTTTCGTTTCTCTACTGAAACTCATATGGTACTTCATCTTGCCCTTTGCCCCATATGCCAAACATGAAACTCAAGCCACTAGGGCTACTGAATGGAAGTTCTTAGGGTGAAGGGTCTTTCACGTTCATGTTTCTCAGATTCTTAGCAGGATAGAGATCACTTGAACTTCCACGGTCAGGGGCTGGGAGACAAGAATAGACATTTCACCAAGACCTCAGGTGCTGCTGATGTGGCTAGTCCAAATTTTGAGTAACAAGGCTTTGTATTGATTTCTGAACACCAACAGCAACTCATTGCTTGTCTGGTAATGAATTTCCTTGTAACTTTTTTTGAGTTTGCTATCTCAAAAATTTTAAAGTCTTTCCTTCAAAGGATATAGCATAAACTTAGACCAGTAAATTAAAATAATAAAGCCCAAAGGATAAAGCACCTTGGTGTTTTCAGCATGCTGGAACAGTCACATAGAAGGTCTCAGCATGAGGAGGCACTGGGATGAAGGCAGGAGTGGCTGAACTGACTGTAAGTTTCGTCTGGATCCAGCCTGCATGTGTTCTTTGTGGTTGAGTTTATTTCCTGTACCTCCCTGAGAGGCAGCTTTGAAAACTATTTAGTGGGTGGGCGTTTCCTAATTTGCTACTAAGTCATGGGCAAGATAAGGCCACTGCCTCCTTCAAGGTCAAGTGTTAGTTTGGATATTCTTATAAACACAAAGCAAGTATTCTGCCCAAGTCTATAATTAGACTAAAACAGTTACCAGTAGTAGTTTCTTCTGTTTCTTTAGAGAAAGTAAGACCAAAAGACTCTGGAGTTGGAAAATAAACCTTGTTCAAGATTGCGTTGTCACAGGTCACCGGCAGCAGGAGAAACGTCTGGTACATCAGTGATAAAGAATTTATCACTTGTGGTTTATTCTCCTTTGCAAAAGTTAGGAAACTGGGGAAATTGTGTAACAGAAGACAGCACCTCAGTACATGAAAATACAGGTTTTCTCTCTGAGAACCTTGTCATCTTGACTCATGACAACGTTAGGTCGCTACTGGGAGGGGGCCACACAGTTCCTAAACTAAAACAGGGACCACACAGTCCCTAAGTTAAAATGGGCACCACAGAGTTCCTAAACTAAAGCAGGGACCAGGGAGTTGCTAAGTTAAAGTGGTTGGGACTGCTGAGGAAGGGATCTCCCTGAAACGCTCTTCTCACTACGTTGCTCTCTCTGCTCCCCACCTGTTTGTGTCCAAGGTGGACGCCCATTAGCTCATCTTTTCTCTTTGCGGTACCCACTAGCCAGCTGGTTTCTTACTACACTTCACTCTAAAACTCCCAGTCTTGCAAAGGTCCAGAGAAAAATGACGACCTGGGAGCTTTTGTCCACTGTAGGCTCTGTGTGACCCCCTCATGCAGCTCCGAAGAGACCAGAGCAAGCTCGGGCGAGGTTGTGCGTCCTCTGAAGTGACAGAACAGGCAAACGTGGTGCTGCTCTCTGTTCTGCACGTCAGAGCTTAGCTTTTCGGGACAATTCAAACTCGGAAGATGAGTACTTTGGGAGATAAAGGACACAAAAAGCCTGCAATTAAAAGATGTTACAGATGATGGTCAGACAGAGAAGGAGGCACGTTCCGGACTCCATCAGCTACTGTGCAGTTTCACCTGTGAGAGGATATGTCGGAGAAAGCAGCACTGGACACAGCAGGTCCCTTTCACAGCCCCACCTACCTCTACTGCTTAGCGGCTCAGGATGAGGCCACACCATAGCTGTGTCACAAGGGATGCCAGTGCTTCTGACAAGATCTCTCGCTGCCTGCACCCCTCAGACGCCTCCTTAACACCACCGTCATCATCTGAATGACTGGCCCTCTCTGCCTCATTAGCACCAGCACCCTGAGTGAATCTCACCAACCCGGGATGGTGATAACCTACTGAGTACTGCTGGTTACCACTTCACCAGTACTGACATGCGCAGTCCTCACCTTTTTAATTTATTTAGTTCTATTTCACGTGCATTGGTGTGAAGTTCCCTGGGAACTAGAGTTTGAGACAGCTGTAAGCTGACACGTAGGTGCTGGGAATCGAACCTGGGTCATTCTGGAAGAACAGCCAGTGCTCTTACCCACTAAGCCATCTCTTCAGCCCCACACAGATAGCGTTCATCTGACTTTGGCTATAAGGAAGCTGAAGTGGCTCAGATAGGTGAAGTAACATGCCTAACGTCTTGTTTCAAGTGAAAAGCATCACCTGAATTGGGACCCAGGCAACATGGCTCCAGGGTCACTACCCCAGTTACCACACTGTTTGAAGATCAAGTGAAGGACTTATCTCTAGGAGAAAGGCCCAGAGTGCATGACCAGATCCTAGAATGCTCTTGTCCCTGTAGAATTAGGAAGTGGAGATAGAACCGAATGCTAGCTAAATTCACCTACTACCTCTGGGAAGGAGACACAGTTATGTGGGAAACTGTCTCCTGGAGGAAGAAACAGGGAAACTGAGGCTCCAGGGTAAGAAGAGGGCTCTATTTTTATTGTCTTTTAACCATACATATCTATCACCTTTTCTAAACCATGAAGATCAATTAAAAACACAGGAATAGGAAAAGGTCAGCTTGAGTCTCACTGAGACTTTCCCAGCTCCATCCACTGGAAACAGTGTTTGACTTGACAGCCAGTGCTCACTCTGAAACACCAGCGTCCTTTGTGCTCAGCCTCATTTCTCCCATGACCCTGGACAACTTGGTTTATCTCGTGAAATGTTTCTTACTCTTTGGAAAGAGTGAGACGAACAGAAGAGAAATTGGTCAATGCTTTTATGGACATCTTTTTCTTTCCTTTCCCTCCCCCCCATGTATGTGCATGTGCTAGCATGTGTGTGAACATGTGTTTGCGTGTGGAGGGAGTGTTCATGAATGCGGAGCCTCACGGTTGATGTTGGAAACCATTCTTCATACTTCTTTCACCTGATTCATTGAGGTTTTGTGCCTCCCAATCAAACCCAGAGCTTGTGGGCGTGGCTAGTCTTGCTAGCCATCTTGCTCTGGAGATTCTCTCTCTCTCTCTCTCTCTCCTCCCCACCTCCCCTCCACCCACCCCCTTCCCAAGTTTGCCAAGAGGCAAACTCCTGTGCTCTGAGCCACCTCCCCAGGCCTCTGTTATAGCGATTTTATTTTCGATTAGGCTCCTTAAGCAGCACCTTTCTTCACTGGGCTGTCTAACAAACTTGACAAAGAGTAACCCACCATTTCACAGCTTCGAGGACCACACATTCAAAAGTGAGCATCTGTGAGGGTGGTTCCTTCAGAAGGCTGTGAGGAAGAACCTGTGTTGGTCATTCTGGCTCTCTGGCTACAATCCTGGTCACACAGCATTCTCCTGGATGGAAATCTGAGATTCCAACCCCACTGGACTGGGCCCACCTGACTGCCTTGTTTTCCCTTCTTTCCGAATGCGGTCCAGTTTGTAGGAGCTGGAGGTTAGGACAATGTGGGAACTAGTTCCGAACACAGTCAGCCTGTGACATTCTGCTAGGTGTCACTGGTGTTTCTCACACTCGTCCAGGGACTTCCTAGTTCTCATTCAGGCTGAGAGCTTGGTCTCTGCCATCCTTAGAATGGAGGATATCACTGATCAAACTCCAGAGAAGGGTTACCCATGGCTCATACTGAAGGAAAGCCCTGTTTTTGGTCTTTCTAGGTGGTATCACGCCAACCTCACCCGCCATGCTGCTGAGGCCCTTCTGCTCTCCAATGGGCGTGATGGCAGCTACCTGCTGAGGGACAGCAATGAGCAGACGGGGCTCTACTCTCTCTCCGTGAGGTAGGTGCCGAAGGACTTGGTAGATTCCAGTCCCATTTGTGTCTTGCTCTCTTTTCTGCACTCACACTGCCAGAGAACCAAAACTTCCTGATTCCTGGTGAGTCACAAGATTAAAGGATTTCACATGCTGAATGACGAGATTGTAAAGAATTCTTTCCAGAGATGGAGAGATGGCTCCATCGCTGAGATCATAAAACACTTGCAAAGGACTCAAGTTTGGTTCCTAGTCTCCATGTTTGTGAGTTCATAATGGCCTGTAACTCAAGCTTCACGGAGCTCTGACACCTCTGGCTACCTGGGCACTTGGGATCCCAGGAACACATAAGTATACATGCACACACTGACACACACTCATATACACCACACACACACACACACACACACACACACACACACACACATGCACACACATGCACTAAAAAAAAAAAAAATCTCGTTCTATTCACTGCAGAAAAAAAAAAAAAAAAAAAGTCAAGACCAAAAGAGACTGGGAATTATTTAATCCCAACCTGTCGTTAGACACATGGAGACCCTGAAACCCAAAGGAGCAGGCTGTCTGCTTTGGCTCAATCAATAGTGAATCAACAGTACTGTCATCTGAATTCCTGGACTGGGCTCCTTTTTTTGCTATTTCTTTCTTGCCTGGGAAAGGCAGAATGGTTTGTGACCATGAAGTTCTTATAGTCACAGACTCAAATGGGTAATGTGCAACTTTAAATGTTTTCCATGGACTCCATCCATTTTCCCCAGATGGTGTGAGCTGATCTAGTCCCTTTGAGTTGTACCTGACTATGAGGATGCCCAGTGCATTTAGGGTCTCTCCTCCCATCCCCCATTGACTCTGAACCCCTGACATGCTGGCTTCTAGGGGCAAGCTGCCTGGTGATCCTGAGTTCTTGGGGCCTTGGCTAGGTATGCCTACAAAGGCTCTATGCTAATAGTGCCCTCAGTGGGCCACTGGATGACTATGGCAGCACCTCCACAAACCCAATAACCCTGGGAAGAGTCATGTGTTCCCTTCCCAGGGCAGTCCCTCAGGCCAGTCTTACTCTCCCCTTCTCTCCTTTCTGTAAGTCCCTTGCCTTGCACTCTCTGATGGCAGTGGCTACGTCTCTGATGCTGTTCCTAGCTCCTTTTCTCCCAATTCAGCCACTTTTGTTTATTTGGTTTGGGGTTTTGTTATTAATTAATTCTCCATCTCCCATTCTTCTCCCTCTCTTCCCCTTTTCTTTCTTCTTTGATTTTAGGGCCCAGACTCTGCCCCTCAAGCTTTCAAAGCATGTACTTTATCAACTGAGCTAGCTCCCCCAACCTAGGAAATACTTTCTTACCTCTTAGGTGTTTTATTCTCAATTGGGGAGAAGGGGGAAGGAAAGAGGGAGAGGGAGGGGCAGGGGAAGGGAGGAAGGATGGAATAAATCAGATGTAGTAGTGTGTATATTTTCAATCCTGTTGCTATGGAAACAGACACTGCTTACTAGATAGCCGAGCCAGAGATGGATACTGTCTGAGGAACAATAACCAAAGCTGGCCTTTGGCCTCCACATGCACACAAAGATATGCACATGTACTTGCACATATAAGTGTGCCTGAACACATGCAAATGTTCATGAATGCATATACAAACAGACAAAGAAAAAGTATTTCCCTAAATAACTGTTGACAGACTTCAGTGAGCTCAAAAGCAAAGAATTTGACGTATTGCTCATCCTCTCCTCAGACACGGACACTTTGGTTTTCTATGCTATAATAACAAGTCACCAAAAAAGAAAAAAAATATATAATGGCTTAAAACAACACAAATTGACGGTGCTGCTGTTCTTGCGTGCATAGAAGTTCGCGCCTAACCTGAGTGGCTTCTCTATTAAAATTCTACCAGCCTGACATAAAGTCGTTTTCGGCTGCAGCTGCGACTCTCGAAACGCAGGACCCTAGCATCACTTCCTCCTTACCTCCTTTGCTTGTCTTTCATTTCCCTGCTGTGGTGGCACCAGGGTCCCTGTTCCCCTAGCTGTCATTTAGGGAGCTGTGTCAACTGACAGATGCCACCGTGCTCCGTGCGATGTTGGCCAAGTGAGTAATGCACACGGCAGGAACGTCTGTGCCTTCCTGCCAGCCAGAGCACGCCTCTCTACCCTCTCCTGTGATGGAGCGTTCTGTTCCACAGAGCTTGAGTGACAAGGTCAGGCCTGCACAGAGACTCTTCCTGTTTTTAAGATGAGCCAGTTTGGAGACTTAACGATGCACTAAATCTTCTCAGGACCCCACTGAGACTAGTTCTTACTTGAATAATTGGAATAGGGCTATACATGGAGTTGGGGGCGGGGCATCTATGAATTCTGTTTGGCACACCATCCATTCTCTAGCAGTGAGTCTACATGCCTATTTGAAAAGGAGAAGGAGAGATAGGTAGAGAGTAGGGAACAAGTTAGGCAGCCAACGGGAGAAAAAAGTATATCTATTAATATCTGGAGTTACCATGACAAGTTTTATTTATAAATTTTCTAAATAATGGGGCTAGGGACTAGGGAAATAACTCAGTCAGTAAAAAGTAAAAAGTCTTTGAAAGAAAAAAATAACTGAGTTGGACTCCCAGCACCCATGTAGAGAACTAGGAATGTTGGTATGTGCTTAAAATCCTGACACTAGAGAGGAGGACACAGAGGTACCCCTGGGGCTCACTGACCACACAGCCTTGCTGAACTGATGAACCCCAGGTTCAGTGAGAGTCCTTGCCTAAAAAAATAAAAAATTATGAGAAATGATACCTGAGGTTAACTCCTAGTATACACATACACATGTGCTTATACATACATGTACCTTCACATATGAGAACACAAGAGTATATTCTGTGTGTCGGGATGCTCTATGGCTTGGTTCTTCCAAATGTGTCAAACAGGCAGGTGGAATTAGTAGATCACAGATGGCAACTAGTGTTTTATCTATGTGCAACTTATCTGATCGTAAGCTATTTATAAATAGATTGCATGGATTTCATCTTTATGAAAAATTTAAATATAAGTCATTGGTTTTCATTACAAATCCTTGATAATACTTGGTGGGGGAGGCAAGCTATCCGCAGAGGTGACAGGACCCATAGGCTGTTTAGAGTTATGATTATTTTCATTCATTTATTTGTTCTTCTCTTAATGATGGATCTTTGAAAGCATGCATTTTGTGGCAGCCATCTTAATTCAACGACCTCGTTGGCAAGAAATGTAGCCTCATAGGGCCACTAAGTCCCAAATGTTGCTACAAAGCAAAGTGTGGTAATAACATGAAAGAAGGCAAGATTTTGAGCAAGGAATAAAAAGGCACTCAATGCAAGGCGAAATTATCCCGAGGTAGAATTTTCAGGAAGACTCAAGGTTGTTTACCAGCAGAAACCGATGGGAAGGGACAGTTGGAGGTAAGGAGCAAAGGGGGAAAAGCTCCTAGGGGGACATTAGGCCCAGATGGATAGGGGTCCTGAAGCCGGAGCCCCAGATCAGCAACATCTACCGAGAACTGTTAGAACCTTCCTCTTGAGGGCCTACCTTCCACCTGTTGGACCATCGTCCGGGCATGAGACCCAGCAAGCTGGCTCAGCAGCCTTGTAGTTGACTCTGATCCATTCTGAAGTCGGGGTATAGGCCACACAGTGGGAGGTGAGACATGGGAGAAGAGCAATGAACACATGAAGTGAGCAGGAGAGATTTTACACAATATTTCTCATCTCACAAATGAAGTGGGAAATGACAGCCTTGGAAATGTGACGCTGTTCACTAGATAATCACACAGGCGAGGGAGAAGACTAGGGTCATGTGACTCACTGACAGAAACTGGCTTCTGACTGACTCCCAGACAAGAGAGGAAGGTCAAGGACATACATGTCCTGTCTGTCACCTCTGTCCCTGAATGTATGGCCTTTGTGGAGGTTAATATTCAAAAACCTTTGCAGTCAGTGGGAGAGAAGGCAAGGGAACTGTCTCGTCTGGTGGGAGTGAAAAGCTGAGAGTAACTGCTGACAGGAAAAAAAAAATGTGTGCCGGCCTTTAAAGTACTCAGTGATGCTGATGGCTATGCATTCAGTATCCTCAAAGGCTTATTTATGGTGATGATAACACATTGCTATATTTGCCTTCGAAAAGAATTATCAATTGTTAAATAACATTACATACTTTCTTTTTTTCTTTCAGGGCCAAAGACTCTGTCAAACACTTTCATGTTGAATACACTGGGTACTCATTTAAATTTGGCTTTAATGAATATTCATCTTTAAAGGATTTTGTCAAGCATTTTGCAAATCAACCTTTGATTGGAAGCGAGACAGGTAAGCTGATTAGTCCAAATACCTGGTCTATTAAGATGGTTGGTTATTCATTCATATTTCTGCATGCGAATTTGCTTGGAATCTGGTGACTTCTGCTGGGGCTAAGAACATTGCATAGTGAGAAACAGGGAAGGAGTACATCAAAGATGGAGCCCTTGCCACAGCCACAAGCTCACCTGGAACTTGTGAGCCTCTTGTCTCAGCCTCAGAAACGCTGAATTATGGGATATGGGACATTAAAGGCTCACACACGGAGGCAGAGCTTTATGAATTTGAGGTCAGTCTGAGCCACATAGTTAGTCACAGTCAGGTCTATACAGTGAGCCCTTATATAAATAAATAAACTAACAAACAAATAAATAATAGAGAGAAACAATTTCTTTAGAATGTCCTATTTTATAATGCATAGACTAAAGAAAAGAAAACGCAAGGTAATTCTTGTGACACAAAACTGATAGGTTTAGAAACATCTGAGAGAGAGAGAGAGAGAGAGAGAGAGAGAGAGAGAGAGAGAGAGAGAGAGAGAGAGAGAGAGAGGCCCAGAGAACTTAATCTGAAGCATTTTCAAACATAAGCTTCATCTGAAATTCTCACAGCGACCAAGCGCTCATATTAAAAATGCCGGTTCGAAAACATGTTTATGAGCAATAATAGTCCGTAACTGTCACCTTAGTTTATACCAAGTTTTAGGCCTGTAGCTTGCTATGGATTCAAAATTTCTCATTTCAGTAGTTAAAGTGGAAGATTAATAATAAAAACCATGGGAAGCAAACCCCACATCTTGTCAGCCAGCATTCCACCGGTATCCCCACCATCGATACTTGAGCTAAATGAGCTCACAGGAAGGGGAGTTTATTTTGTCTGATGGCATCCATGGTTTTACCCCCTTGTCGGCATGATGGGAGTACATAGCTCTGAGAGCCGCTCAACTCAAGATGGAGGTGGGCTGGGGACTTAGTCCCATTCTAATGTCCCCTTCGAGGTCACACCACCAGTGATCTAACCTTTCACGCTGGTCCTTCCTTATAAAAGCAGGCAGAGGGTCACACTCCTTTGGCACATGGACCTTTGATGGACATTCCCTATCCACCCTGAAGCACACACTATGCTAGCCCTTCAGTTTTTTAACTTGTTTGTCTGTAAGCTACAAAGGGTCGCCTCTGAATTTGTGGTTTAGGATTCCAGCTTTATTTGCTCTAAATGATGAACAATCCCAGTGTATCGACAATGGGAAAACATCACGAGAGCTGGTACCGCAGCTAGCTGCCGCGAATGTGAACATTTTTCTGAGTGAACTTTGGAGGGGTCTTTCTGCTCTTCAGTGTGGTGGGGCCAGCTGAGGTCATCACTCTGCTGTGGACGCTCACGTCACTGCGACAGACCCTGGTGTGAATCAGTGTCTAGCACAGATGAGCAACTCACAGAAACCACACACTAGCTGCATCCCTCCATACTCATAAGACCAGGTTTGTGGTAGAATATTCTCAATGTGAACCTAAAACTGTCGATCTGGCTTTTTTTTTTTTTTTTTTTTTTCTTTTTTCGGATCCTCACAATCAGCCCTGAAAATTTCTTCAGTGTTTAACTTGTTCTCACAAACAAACGAGTGTGGGAATATTCATTTCCAGTGCTACCGTGACCTGGGTGAGCACATAACTTTCTCTAATCTCTGCAGCTTCACTTCCTGTGTGTGCTCAACCCTACATCAATTCTTGATCTATGGAAATGGAGAAGACTGTCTTAAGACTGGGTCCTCCTCCTCCTCCTCCTCCTCCTCCTCCTCCTCCTCCTCCTCCACCTCCTCCTCCTCCTCCTCCTCCACCTCCTCCTCCTCCTCCACCTCCTCCTCCTCCTCCTCCTCCTCATCCTCCTCATCCTCCTCATCCTCCTCATCCTCCTCTTCTTTAATTATGAGTACACTGTATCTGTCTTCAGACACACACCAGAAGAGGGCATCACTTCCCATTACAGATGGTTGTGAGCCACCGTGTGGTTGCTGGGAATTGAACTCAGGACCTCTGGGAGAGCAGTCAGTGCTCTTAACCGCTGAGCCATCTCTCCTGACCCTCTCCTGTCTCCCTCTCATATTTGCTATCAGTGCAGGGGAAGAGGCAAATGAAATAAATGAACGGATGGGTATCTTTTACAAATCCTGCCGCCGTCAAAACCACTATTGTTATCTGTTCACCCTCTCTTCAAGCAAAGTCGGCTCTTTCATTTAAATTTCTTTCCTAGGCACTATTTAAATCTCTAAATCTCTTTCACGGGTTCTTTTTGCTCACTGCTGGACCCTCCCAAAATCAGGGAATAGTGCATACACATGCTGCCTTCTGACAGATTTCAAGGCTGCGACCAAACAGTCACCCGGCAAGAGACTCACCTGAAACGGCACCACAGTAGGAGCACCTGCACACAGTAGGGTCACTGATACACTGTGTTTAGAACAATGCACAGCCTCTTTATAAATACATTATCCTGACTGACGACATCTCATAGCCAAGTATAGTGGTTCTTGTAATTCTATCACAGAGGCATTAGGATCTCACATTCAAGGTGAGCCTGGGCTACACAGGACCTGGGCTACGAGGTCGAGGATAACCTGGACTACATTTCAAGACCCTGGCCAAGAAAAGGCTTGTGATGAATGCAATAGGATTGGAGTTTATAGAGTAGTTTCTCCAAAGTTAAAATGTTCTGTGTGCTATCACAGAGGCCCCACTTCATTTATTCTAGGAAACTAAGTTGGTCACCCTGTCCTCTGCTCTGCCCATTATCTGATAAACAGTTCACTGCTTCCGGGCCTGTTTCAGCTGATGAGTGTGCACATGACTTGCTGACTTCAAGCCATCAAGTTAGAATACATTAATTCTACTTGCTTATCTGTTCCCGCCAGATGAAGCCAAAGCCAGCAAAGCTTATTCAAAGAACAAAACTCATGACACTTGAGTGTTCCAGTCTGCCACTGTGGGAGTGATAGGCCTCCGGAAAACAAGATAGTGTGCTGAAGTCAATGTCTGTTAAGCCCAGTGGGGCTGCAATGGTCACCGCTGTGGCCATGAGGAATGGCGAATGGAAAGCAAGATGCCACCTTGTAAAAACAGCCCACTTCTTGTTCACCTATGCATTGGCTCCTGGTGGGCACACATGGTAGTTCACGCCTGTGATCCACTCCCAAAAACAAAATGGATGTTAGTACCCGATGTTACCTCTGACAGATCAGAAAACCTCCAAGCGAAATTTCTTACAGTTTGAAGAAGAGCACGGAAAACTACTTGTTCACACAGTAACTGAGAAGGCCCTGCCAGAACCGCTCTTCCCTAGGTCTTCCAAAGTCAGAAATAAAATTCCACATTTTAGATCATACCTGCTTTTCAGTCCTCGGCTTAGCTTTGGCCTGCAGTGCCTAAAGGGGATGACCCGCGGGTGGGAATGCGACTGCTTCTAGGGCAACGGGATGACCCACATAAAGTGACACAAACCTCACATTTGTGCTCCACAATGACAGCGTCAGTAGCATGACACCAGAAATGACACCAGAATGCTCGGCTATAGGTCACAGGAACATGTTTGTCTTAAAGACGACATGTTGATCTAAAGGGGCACATTGAGATGCCTGTCTTTCTCCTTTATTCTCAGTCTCTGCTTAAACGCTCAGTTTATGATTTTTAGTCTGAATGACAGAGGTTTCCTCCATCCCACCTAACCTCCTTCCAACTCCGTAGACCGTAGAATGCTCTCTTCCCCTGGTCTCCATTAAAGTTCGTGTTCACTCTGAGGTCTTTGTCTACTACCCACAGACACTCTAAAGATATTTCTAATCCTCAAAACTTTACCATTCCCCAGGAACCACAGCAGAGCTCTGCAGTGGACTGACTTACTTTTCCTCCAGCACATTCGATAGCTGTATAATGTTTAATGATCACATCTTAAAATTATCTTATTGTGCACATCAGCATAAACCCCATGAGGAGAGGATTCCTGAGAGCATTGTGCCCTGATATGTCCCAGACCTTGAAAGAATAATGCTAATCAGTTCCTTAACACGCCAGGAGGGAGTGAGCATTGGACTGTAGTCTGTACAGTACCCAGGCCCTCCTGACAGTTCTAACCAGTAAAATTGGTACAAGCACAACATAAACTTATGCCCCTGGGTTCTGTATCTATGTGATGATTAAATCCAGAATCCTCCTTCCATTTGTCATGGTGGTAGCTAAAGAGTATATACTTCATAGATCTGGATGTTTGAGGAACGTTTTTAGTATGGTTAACTTAGACTGATTCGTCCTCTAATTAGCAAGGTTTCCTTTACACGGTCACGAAGATGTAGACAGCATTTAGATCTTGACTTAGGCATCCAAGTATTGTTAAAACAAAACACCCTTTGTTCATACGGTAATAGCGTCCAGTGAAAACTGCCATGTACAGTTTTGGGGTGTTCTTTTGCTTTGTTTTAATAGTTCAAGGTAACTTTAATCACCCAATCCACACAGGAAAACATGCGCAATGCTGCGGGTCAGGTGCTCTGTTTGAAGCTTCCCTTTAGAAAAATTGGTGCCGTGTTGGAGACCCAATGCGGTTCTTTCGAGAATGTCAAATTTCCACTTCTGTTTTTTGCTTTGATGTGGGATTGCCTGGGCCTTGGGTAAAAGTGACAGCTCATATTATGCATTTTTCAGCACCAGCTAGCTTCCTGGAGTAGTGCTTTAAGCTAATGAAGTTAAGAGCTTAAGAACTGCCCATGGTGTTTCTGGAGGTGACGGAATGGGCAACTTGGAATTTTGCCAAATCCAGCCAGCAGCCCCTTCTTCTATTCACACGGGTCAGACACTGCTGTGTCTCAGAGAGTAGGGGAGGTGTGTTTGCAAATGAAAAAGGTGAGGGAGGTGTGGACCCACACTGAGGAGTGTTTAGCAGGTTCCAGGCCTTAGCTCAGAGATTTTCACAGGAATTATTTAATCTCCCCCAGCTGCCCGTGAGAATACATGCAGTGACCTCATTTTCAGACAAGGAAATAAGAAAGGAGGTTTTACATTACTTCCCCTAAGGCTAGTAAGTGCATCTAGTAAACCTCAGTGCTAATACTGGAGTGGACCCAGGCTAAGCATCATGAGAAACAGGTACTTTCCGCGCTTGCTGTGTGGTGTAGACCTATCAGTATAAAGAAAGTGGATCCCCTTCAACTTCTGCCTTTGGGTGTTCTCATAGTATTTAGGTCAAATGGCATCTGAGCGGCGTTTGAATATTTTTATTGCATTTGTTTATTTATTTATGTGTTAATGTGTGCCTCAATGCGTGTAGGAAAGTCGGGGAAGAACTTTCTGGAGTCGGTTCTCTCTTTCCACCACATGGGGCCCAGGTATGAAATTCAGGTCGTCAGGTTCGGCAGCAAGCTCCTGTATTCATCTGTGCCTTCTCGTGGACTCCATCTCAAAGCCTCATACTAGAGGAAAGAGCTTAAACCATTAAAGAAGCTATCCAGAAAGCATCCTAGAATAGTAGGCCTGCCGCTTAGTTCCCAAGAATGGAAATCAAACTGCTTTGTGTAAATAAATAAGATAAATAAAAATTATCTGTGGGAGAAAGCTCGGGAGAGGGGAACGGGAAGCTGACATGAGACAGGGCTGGGTACTAAGTCCATCAGAGGAATGGCTTAGTTACAGGAACAGGACCAGCTTTGGTGATGACGCTTTCTTCCCCATCTTCCTACCACTTTGGGGCCTGTGAGTTACTTTTCAGGCAGGTAGAAATGGAAGGCATCACAGGACCACTTAATTTCCTCTTTAGAAATGAGTAAACAGGCCTGATGAGAAAAGAAGCAAATTTGTACATCCCCATTCCTGAGGCTGACTCCACACGAATCCTTCAAACCTTGATTTACGCATGTGCGAACCTCCGCCCATGGTAGAGAGCCACTTGCCTGCAGCAGAGATTCCCGAGGTACTGACTCCGGAGGCTGAGAATATCGTGTTGTGATGAGCAGACCTACGAGGTCTCGATTCCACTCTAGTGCCTGCCCATTGCCAACCCTGTGCCCTCTGCGGGCACGCCGTTACCTCTTTGAGCTTTGGTTTCATCGTCGCCTAAAATTGAGCTTGTGGCAGGTAACAGTTCACACCTTTGTGCCTCCTTGTGAAGAGAGAAAGACTTCAGATAAGAAAGACTCGGTGATTCTCAGCCGAAGTGATCACCAGTATGACTCATTTACTCAACCCCGTGGTGGTAATTGATTCTATCAGATTCAAGGCAGGAGCTGTAAGTTCTTTGGTATACCATGAAATGTTTAGTGACAGATGTGTCCGTCGGATGTTCATGATGTCTCATACTTTAAACCCTATTGTACTCATGTGTGTAGAATCAGGGGACCACTCCAAAATAAGTGGCGTAGCTTGGCTTGACATTTGAACAGAATTTTCTGCCCTGGCTAACTGGTCTACTTCCCTTTTCTTAGTGTTTTTGACTGTGGGAGGCTAGACATGATATATATATATATACATGTTGCACATGAATGTTGGTTAAGTATGTCAGGCAAGCACCGCGGTAGACAAGAAAAAGAACTGGACTATTTGTTAAGAACCCCAAGCCCTAGAAAGCCACCTTCCAGTGGCAGGGGCCAGAGGATCACACACTGACAATTGTAAAAACCTTTTTCTGAACCCTGGGGCAGTATAAATAAAACATGGATGAATATTTTCTCACTCACTTAACAAACTTGAGAACAAACTACCAGATGGCTACTGTTAACCTGCTAAAATAGATAAAATAGAGGGGTGAATAAAATATCATCCTTTTAAAAAAGTGATTTATTTTCATGTATATGAGTGTTTTGCCTGCATGTATCCTGTACAATGTGTATGCCTCATGCCTACAGACATCAGGAGAGAGCATTAGATCCCCTAGAACTGGAGTTACCGGTGGTTATGAGCCATGCTGAGGACACTGGAAACAGAAACCAGATCCTTTGCAAGAGCAGCAAATGCTCGTAACTGCTGAGTCATCGGTCCAGGCTCCTCAAAAACAATCAGGAACACTTTATGGTCCATCTGAGAGACCTCACAAGTTAACTTTAGTGCATAGGATAAAAATTAAAATTTCCCATTAGGAGCTATGTGTGTGGCAAACTACATTCTGTTTCCTAACCCAACACAACACCTGAGGCCTGAAGCCATCCCCGCCATTTGTTTAAGTTTCATCATCCTGGTGTTGTGGGTGGAATTATATAGATGTTATTTGTCACATAAACTCTATGGTACCAACCAGTTTGTTAAATTAGAACGCCTATTTTGGTCCAGCTCTGGTCATCTGAAACGTCAGAAGCCGGGCTCATGTCTGCTTCTGTCAGTGGCAGGAAGCAGCCTTCATGACGCTCAGAAACGGAAGTGAAACTTGGAACTGAGTGGCCAGGGCAAGGTTTCTGATCTTCTTTCCCCTCTGTCCCCGCCCACACCCACCCTCGAATTCTCCACTCCCACCCTCCACCCCCATGCCCCCTCGGCCTTTTATCTGACTCTTGCAACCAAGTCCTGTGGTTCTTTTGTCTAAATTCGCCAACCCAGATTTCCTTTCCTGTAAAGCGAAGGCTTAGTCTTGGGCTTCGGGTGGAGTCTAGAAGCCAGTGCTTCTCTAGCTGGCTAAACTTAAAAACGCTGGAGTGCGTGGAGAAGAGGGAACGCTGGAGTATGTTCACCCAGGACGTGCGGCAAGCTGAACCAGAGAGCGGAGGGAACCAGCCCAGTCATCACGCCATCTCCTCAGGCAGCCTGAGCAACCCCTCTCCAGCAATGCTTGGGAAGTCAGGAAATAGCATTGCTGAGCCTTCTTTCCAGAGAAGGAAATAAGTGAGGTGAACTCACGCACGCCCACACGCACACACGCACTCACGAGTGCATGCACGGCAGGAGGAGGGAAAGGGAGGGATATAATGTGAAGGTTTGAAGTGCGGGGCTGGAGAGATGGCCCAGCAGTTAGAAGTGCATGCTCTCCTCGCTGCAAACCAGAGTTTTCTTCCAAGCACCCACTTCAAACAGCTGGGCTACATGCACTTCCCACTCCAGGGAATCTGACACACTTTCTGGCCTCAGCAGACAGCAGCATGCACACAAATAAAATCCTTTAAAAAAAAAAAATTTCAAGTTCCCAAAAATTCAGTCATTGGGTTTTCATTTAAGGCCTTTCAAAAGTTCGTTATCAAAGATTACTATCTACTGTTTTGTAATCTTTCTACAAATAGCCTTTATCTGGTGCACAGCTCAGCCTTGTGAAAGGAAGTTTTGCTCCTTGCACTAGTTAGGGGAAAAACAACACAGAAGGGCTTTATTAGTCAGCTTATGCAGAGGGGCGGGAGAGAGGTAATCCAGAGTGGTCATTGCTGGTGGGTCCAGGGATCTTTCCACAATGCTAGAGAGACTGCCTGGTATGTCAGTGGGGTAGTTCTGGGGGGGTAGAACACATCTTGAAATGACCCTAAGCCTGATCTCACGCAGCCTCTGCAGAGCAGTGTTCACCTGGCCTCTGAGCAGCTCAAAGGCTCCTCTTGATTCAGATGCCCCAGCTTTCAATCTGACTCCTGCTCTACACATGACTGACGGATTCCCAGGAAGGGTCAAAAGTGATAGAAAAAGAGATCACAGGCAGCGTGCAAGAGCAGACTGTGCCCTCTGGTAACTGTCAAGCCATTTGTCACCATGAGCCCGGTGCCACTGATGTGAATTTGAGGAATACAGAGAGAGCCTGGATCCTCTTCTTCCCTGAGGCAGAATCAGAGAGACCATCTTAAATTTTTTCTAAACAAATCTTCTTCCTGCCCTACTGTACTGGCCCATTATCTGATTTGACGGTCATTCATGTGCGTATAGCACTATGTGGGATTTTAGAGGGTAACTATCAGTAACAGTCAGTGCTTTGGCCCCACCAAGGAGGTGTTTTTTCCGTCAATGATGGCCCCTCTTTTGCCCCAATTTGGTGTCTGATTTTCTATATGGTGTTTCAACTCATCTTTTCAAAGATGGCCGTCCATGTCACTGTCCTCTTCATCTTCCGTCTTGTATTCTTTATTGATTTGTTCATGATACGTCTTACACCTAAAATGTATTGTCTTAGTGCTTCTGGTGATCTTTAACAGCTCCCCCTCCCCCCAAGAAAATTAGCAAGAAGCCATAGCAACAGAGGGAAAACAAAGAGTTCGGCTTTCTTCTAGTCCAGGTTTCTAGTTTCTGGTTGACTGGTCGGTTGGGGGAAGTTTACAGAATGAGAAATATCAGAATTCGGAGTCAGGTTCCCCAAGCCTCTGAATGATGTTCACAGGACCTACTTATCTGGGCTGAACCCCCTTTCTGCCTGGCCTCTTTTTCTGTGTGGAAGTGGAAGCAATTGCCAGTGAGCTTCCCACTGCTCCTGCCTTGCTCACCCAGGTCAGTCGGAGGCCTCTTTGGGGTGATAGGAGACCATGGTTTTGAGTCTGCTGATGTTATGTTATGTTTGTTCCAAAGCCTCTAAGCAGGAAGGAGAGCAGCAGAGACCCTCCCCATGCCCGTGGTCTCAGCTTTCTGAGAGTCTTTTCTTCTCACAGCTTTATGAGAGTCCGCTTGCAAGTTATGGCCCAAGGTCCAGCTCAGCCGTCAAGCTTCTTGTGTAAGCCGTTCTGAATATCCCACGCCGTCCACTCCGCTCTATGGGTCTCAATCGCCTCGCTCATTCGAGCGACTATACTGATCGCTCAGATAACTCATGCTGTACATCTCTGCATCCAAATCCTATGGCTTGTGTAAAGTTGGCCCTCTTGGAATGCCGAGGAGATGCGTAAGCACACGTATATAACAACCAGGCTGTGATGAGAAGGTTCAGACTGGAAGTATACTTGCTTCACAAGCCTGATGACCGGGGTTTGATGCTGAAGTCTCATGGTAGAAGGAAAGAACTGACCCTAAAAGTTGTCTTCTGAACTTGACATATGTCACACACACACACACACACACACACACACACACTGCACACACTTAATAGACTTTACAAGCCAGCCAGACTCCTTGTATCTTCTCTCAGGCATCATATTGGACTATATGTATATGTATGTTTGTATCTATACTTCTGTTTTCATTCAGGGACTCTGATTGTTCTGAAGCATCCCTATCCAAGGCAAGTGGAAGAACCTTCCATTTATGAGTCAGTCCGGGTTCACACGGCAATGCAGACAGGAAGAACAGAGGACGACCTCGTACCTACTGCGCCTTCCGTAAGTGCCTACCGAGTTCTTCACTGAATGCCACTGGATGCAGCAAGAACTGAAGTCCATTGGCTCACACAAAAGTTCTAGTTTGGAGCCAACTTAGTGGCACACACTCATAATCCCAGCACTTGGGAGTCTGAGACTTGAGAGTTTATATGAGTTCAACCTTGGGTTAAAAAGAAAGCTCCATGTCAGCCAGAGCTTTCTTGTAGCACCCTGTCTTAAAAAGCAAGCAAGCAAACAACAAAACAGTACATCCTAGAGGGGATATAAAACTTGGAATTTGGTATATTTGAAGGCTATACTTCAATTCATCTGGTCCAAGGAAAATTAACAACAAATAAACAAAAAACCCATAGATGCTTTGGACGAGTGTAGCTCAGAGTTACAGTGCTTGCCTGGTATTGTGAAACTGTTTTATCACCAGTAGAACACACATGCGTGCATGTGCATGCACACACACACACACACACACACACACACACACACACACGAGAGAGAGACAGAGAGAGAGAGAGAGAAAGAGACAGAGAGACAGAGAGAGACAGAGAGACAGAGATAGGGACAGAGAGAGACCTTAGTGATAGGATTCCAGAAACTTAGAAAATGTCACTGAAATTTCTCTCTTTAAATAGCCAAACAGAACAGATTGGAAAAAGATCTTTACCAACCTGTCTTAGTTAGGGTTCTATTGCTGTGAACAGACACCATGTCCAAGGCAAGTCTTATAAATAAAAACATTTAATTGAGGCTGGCTTACAGGTTCAGAGATTTAGTTCAGTATCAAGGCAGAAGCATGGCAGAATCCAGGCAGATATGGTGCAGGAGGAGCTGAGAGTTCTGAATTTTCATCCAAAGAAAGCCAGGAACAGACTGAGCATCCTCAGGTAGCTAGGAGGAGTGTCTTCAAGCCCATCCCCAGAGTGACACACTTCCTCCAACAAGGCCACACCTTCTACTAGTGCCACTCCCTGGGCCAAGCATATGCAAACCATCACATTCCACTCCCTGGTCCCCATAGTCTTGTTCAAACACATAAGCCTATGGGGGCCATACCTAAATATAGCATAATAAAAAGTACATTTAGTCCAACTTCCAAAATCCCCATGGTCTGTAGCAGTATCAACAATGTTAAAGATCCAAAGTTCAAAGTCTCTTCTGAGATCCATCCAATCACTTAACAGTAATCCTTGAATTCAGTCAGGCAACCAGCTGAGCAAACTCCAAATTCTGCCATCTCCATGCCTGATGTCAAAGCAGTCTTCAGATCTCAAACTCCTTTTCATCTTTGTTGATGGGAACAAACTTCTTTCTCCTGGGCTGGTTCCACTCCCTGTTAGCAGCTTTCCTTCGTACATATCCCGCCGCTCTGGCATCTTTAACATCTTTGGGTCTCCAAGGCAATTTCAATGTTACAGCTTCTTGTTTCAATGTCTGGGATCCACACATGATCTTTTGGGCTCCTCCAAGGGCTGGCTTCACTTGTCCAGCTCTGCCCTCTGTAGAACTTCAAGCTCAGGTTGACCCACTACACCTTTGCTGTTGCTCTTGGTGATCATCCCATGGTACTGGCATCTCTTATATACTGGGGTGGTTTTCCGTTGCAACTAGAATTCACCAATAGCCTTTCATAGGCTCCCTTCATGGTGTCAAGTTTCAAATCCTTTGCATGACCCCTTCAATCCTGGATTGTCAACTACAACTGAGGCTGCACTTTCACCAATGGCCTTCCATGGCCTCTCACAGTCGCAATCCTCAGCTGTTCTTCATGAGGACTTCATGCCTTCAAAACCAGTGCCACCTGGGTGATTCTTTCTCATTTCCAAGTACAGCTGCAGCATGAGGCACAACCTTGGCTATCTCTGGAACACAGTTTTTGTCCTTTCAGAAAATACTTCCCAGAAGATTTCACCTCAGTGATGCTGGTCTCTTCTTAATCACCACTAATTTCTTAGCTCCAGCTAATTAGCATCAATTGTCCCAGTAGTCTCCTTCTCCTCTTAAATATAAGGCCAGAGCCACATGGCTGAAACTGCCAAGTTCTGCTGCTTGCAGGAACTAGACCATGCTTCCCTTGTTCTATTACAGTATCACTAGATTCCTCTTTTCTAACTCCTTCACTACCTAAACTTGTCTGTCCTGGATCTTTCTCGGTAGATTGAACTTGAATTTAAAGATCTGTATGCCAGTCTCCTGGGATTAAAGGTGTGTACCACCACATCTGGATTTAAGCTTTCTTCACCTAGAATTTGCTCTATTCTAGTCTGGCCTCAAACTCAGAGATCTGCTTAATTTTGCCTCCTGGGATTAAAGGTTTGTACTAAATTGCCTGGAGCTAATTTAGCTGGGTGGGGTTTTGCCCCAGGGTCCCTTAATTCAATTTGAAATTCTTGAGTGCAGGATTTAGCTCCATTTTACTTCTTGGTGTCCCTTTAATACTCAAACCATATATTTTGTATCTTTCCTTTCTCAACTTGCTCCTTTTCATTAAAATGTTCTTTATAAGGGTGAACTTTAATAATCACACAACAGAATTTACACCAGGCTGTTTTGAGACTTCCTTTTTCAAAGCAATTAATCTAAATCTCGTCATTTTAAACTCAGGCAGACTCTTCAGACAAGGGCAAAAAGCAGCCATGTTCTTCACTAAAATACAACAAAACCAGTCTGTTGGCCACATACTGAAATTTCCACTGAAACTGCTTGATCCAAGTCAGCACATTTCAAATCACTCTCAGTAATAAAGTCTTCCATATTCTTACTAGGATAGCCCATTAAGCCCCATTTAAAGCCTTCCACTGCTTTCCAAATCCAAAGTCCCCAAATCCACATTCTTCCAAGCAAAAGCATGGTCAGACCTATCACAGCAATACCCCAGTCCCTGGTACCAATTTGCCTTAGTCAGGGTTTCTATTCCTGCACAAACATTATGACCAAGAAGCAAGTTGGGGAGGAAAGGGTTTATTCAGCTTACACCTCCATATCGCTGTTCATCACCAGAGGAAGTCAGGACTGGAACTCAAGCAGGTCAGGAAGCAGGAGCTGATGCAGAGGCCATGGAGGGATGTTGCTTACTGGCTTGCTTCCCCATGGCTTGCTCAGCCTGCTTTCTTATAGAACCCAGGTCTACCAGCCCAGGGATGGCTCCACCCACAATGAGCTGAGCCCTTGCCCCTTGATCACTAGTTGAGAAAATGCCATACAGCTGGATCTCATGGAGGCATTTTCTCAGCTGAGGCTCCTTTCTCTGTGATAACTCCAGCTTGTGTCAAGTTGACACAAAACCAGCCAGTACACAACCCCACATCTGATAAAGGTCTAATATTCGATATATACAAAGAACTCAAGAAGTTAAGACGCCAGAGAATCAAGCAATCCTATTAAAAAATGGGGTACAGAGCTAAACAAAAAATTCCCAATTGAGGAATATCGAATGGCTGAGAAGCATCTAAGGAAGTGCTCCACATACCTAGTCATCAGGGAAATGCAAATCAAAACAACCCTGAGATTCCACCTCACACCAGTCAGAATGGCTAAGATCAAAAACCCAGATGACAGCAGATGCTGGTGAGGATACAGAGAAAGAGGAACACTCCTCCACTGTTGGTGTGGTTGTAAGCTGGTACATTCACTCTGGAAATCAGTCTGGCAGTTCCTCAGATATTTGGACATAGTCCTACCTGAAGTACTTCTGGGCATATACCCCAGAGATGCTCCAACATACAATAAGGACACATGCACCACAATGTTCATAGCAGCCCTATTTATAATAGCCAGAAGCTGGAAAGAACCCAGATGTCCTTCAGTCGATGAATGAATACAAAAACTGTGGCATATTTACAAATGGAGTACTACTGAGCTATTAGAAACAATGACTTTATGCAATTCCTAGGAAAATATATGCATCTAGAGAATATCATCCTGAGTGAGGTAACCCAAGCACAAAAGAATAGACATAATATGCAGTCACTGATAATTGGATATTAGCCCCAGAAAGCTCTGAATACCCCAAAAACAACAACTCATAGGCCATATGTAACTAAAAAAAAAAAAAAAAAAAAAAAACATATAGCACCCTCTCATAGTGTGGTACACCTAGACCTTAAATAATTAATAATTTAAGAGCTAAGAATATAGCCTTGTGGCAATTTTTGGAATTCAGAAATCATTATGTTTAATCTATACACACCAAGAAAACTTTGACTGTTTCCATGTTACATTCTGTTCTACATATACTTTATGCTTATGGTAACTAGTAAGATTTCAATGCATACTATCAAACTTCTAAAAGAATCAAGTACTGACAAAAATATTTTCATATAGTTTTATGCCAAAATTCTTTTAAAAATCTGTACATGTATCTCTTTTTTAAAAAAAATAATAAAGTTGAAAAAAAAAAAATAGCCAAACAGGCTCATCATAGATTAGGTGAGAGATGAGTTTACCTAGTTGCTGCTTAAGCAGTTTTTCTTTGACAGGGTGCTTAAAATGTAGAGAAATGGTTTCCTTTGCATTTCAACTGTCCATGAGAGAAAAAGCCTTCTCCAGCTTCACCAGGAAACCTGAGGTGCTAATTGTTCTAGCTTTGGTCCTTTAGGTGGCTGGCACCCACAGGGAGAAAGTACTCTTTCCTCTTGACAACAGGACCCTACTCCCCTTTAGTCTGAGCATTATGGGATGAGGCTTATCTCAGGGTTCATTCCTATGCATTCTGTGAGCCACAGCCTGCCGGTTCCTCCCCTTCCCATCCTCAAGGTTCTTCCATGTGTTGTCTCTTCCTGGCATGCTAAAATACTACTAGTAAGAGGAATCTCAATTGGCAGATGATAAACACAGCAATGCCCAAATAAAATACCAAGAAGCCATTTTACAGTTAAAAAAAAAAAAGCAGCCGCTTACAGTTATCCATCATATTAAAACGGATGGGACTGTCCTATCCCCAGAGTGATTTTTTTCCTATTCTATGACAAAGAAGGCTTTCTTATATGTGCCGTAGTGGGTGTGATGGTGCAGTCTGGAAATCCCAACACCTGAAAGGCTAAAGTTGAGGCTAACCAAGGCTATGTAGCAAGATGCTGTGTCAATAAAAGAGGAAGAAAGGCTTGGGGTTAGGAATCCGTGGGTAAAGCACAATCGTGCAGCCTGAGGACCAGAGTTGAGATCTCATAACCCACGTGAAAACCAGGACTGGGCAGCATCCATGTCCTTGTTCCCTGTGAGAAGAGGACAGGCAGACAGGAGAGTCTTTGGAAGCTTTAAGTCCAGCTCAGCCTGGTGCACGTCAACCTGGGCTGGTTAAAGAGTTGGCATCAGATTTTAAAGCTAGAGAAATCTAGGAAAGTAAGGTGATCGGTATATTTTCAGAGACAGATGAGACCAGAGATCAGATCAAGATCTACCTCTGCTCCGTTCTTGTTTTCCAGCCTGCCAGTTCCCTTTGTAACTTCCTCTTTCCCCGTTCTTAGCTGTCTTCCCATCACAAAACCACCGCAACTCTTTAACTTCATATTCTCCTCTTCTTCTTTTTTAAGGAAAAAAAATACATTATATTCTGATCACACTTCTCCCTCCCCAACTCCACCCAGATCCTCCCATCTCCCGGCCCACCCGACCCATGCCCCTTCTTTCTCTCTTTATGAAAACCAAGAAATATACCACAAAAACGCAAAAATTAAAACCAAAATATATAAGCAAAAAACTAGTAAGACAAAAAAAAAAAGTCTCCTAAAAGACAAAATGTCTACAAAAACATCAGTGAGTTTGATTGTGCCGGACAACTACTTCTGGGCATTAGGTCTACCCTGAACCATGGTCAATATCGCCAGAAAGACTTCATTAAAGAGAATTAATTTTTTTGGCCAGCAGGTATCAGTGGCAGGCAGTTTCTTGGTTAGTGGTGGAAGCCATGTCCACCCCCCTTATCAACCTCTGCTAGACTTCTAGAGATTCATGATCCGTGAAACTACTATCTGCTATATTTATCCTATGTCTATCTTTGGTCAGTTGTAAGAGTCACCCAATGCCAAATTTGTAGCTTTGGTCTCAGCTAGGACTAAGACTCTTTAGACCAAACTATGGAAATCATAACACTTTTTGTTTGCTTCCTCCATGTATCAGGAAGTTTACCTGACTAAGTATGTGGACACTGTAACACAGGAGGGAGTTTTAAACAGTGGCTAGTGCTTGGCCAACAAGGAATGCACAGTATGTAACAAGAAGCCTATGAGCTTTATTATGTAAAGATACCAACCAAAGCAGTAAAAGTTTTCTAGGAAGTCCAGGACCGGGTCTCAGTTTACTTTACTCATGAATCCTGGACTGACCTGGTTGAGAAAACAGAGTCCTCTCACCAAGATTGGCTTTCCTGTGCCCCGCTCACGCAATGCAGGCACCCCTGTCTCCCGCTTTGAGCTCCGAAGTATCCATACTTCTGTCTTCTCTTTTGAGAAATGGGTGCCTGCCTGTGGAGGAAGATCATGACATCATACTTACAGAAGGACTTGGTTGAAGTAAAAAACGAAAGTGGCCCCATTTCCTCCAAATGCAGGAGCTTACATAAAATTACTTCACATCCTTTGTCAACTTCATTTAAGGAAATTATTGTTTATCCATTGTAAACACCAAGGCATTAGGTTCCAGAAGTAAGAGTAAATTTGATCAATTCATTTGTTAAACGGTTTCAAGTTCCCACCAGCTTTAAATGTTGCAGTAGACTAGGTAAACACCCACCACACTGAGTCCCCATTATAGAGCAGGTCACAGACAACAGTCAGCATAATGTAACACCAAATATTGGAGCAGAAATGTCATTTAGAGGAAGGAGAAAATGTGCTATGTGTACGTATGAAGTTGTCAACAAGCAATCTTTTAATAAAGGAACAGTTGGCATCAAAGAGTAAGAAGGCAGCGTAGAGAGAGGAAGTAACAGGAGATCCCTGATGCAGACATTGTACAGTGGAGCTTTAAAGACCAACAAGGTGAGCATTGCTAGGGGTGAGCCAGAGGGAAGGTGAAGGTCACAGGAGAGTTAGCCTGAGCTGCTCGCCAGCAGCAGGATGGTTGAGGCAAGCTACAGGTCCAGCAGTGAGCTTGGCCCCGAGGCAGCTCTGTCCTTCAGTGCTCTAGGCAAAGGCTTTGTTCTGGATGCTGAGAAAGTCTGAGTATCTTATCCACTTAGTTGAAGTCTTCACATTTAAAAGAGACCCGCTAACTACTAAGTGTTCAGTGGACTTGCTAAGTTAGAGGCAAGGAGACCACTTAGGACACAAGCTGGTCACCGTCAAGATGTCAGGAAGATGCAGACATGATGATAGTGTAGTTATGCTCCAGGAGACAATGTATGTCAAGTTCCTGACCCAGCCTAGCTTAGTGAGAGTAATGCCTCCTTAGCTTCTTTTTCACAACGCTTTCCTTCAGAAAAGGATGCTTCCTTTGCTTTGTGAGATCTTTCTCTGTTATATGATCTATGACGTGTGATAGTGCTTGGATGCCTCCTTTGTATGTTTCCAGCATGTTTATCTGTGTGTCCCTGTGTATCCTTCTCTGTCTCTGTCTGTGCATGTGTGTGTGTGTGCTCTTTATTGCAGAGTTATAATATATCCATTTAACTCTACCCTGTGAACATCTTCCATACATTGCATGGTTTCCTAAAACACCATGACGTCAGTTTCTTAATAGTTGACTATTTAGTGTATCACTTCACTTAAAACAGTCGTTCTGGTTGATTGTGGTTGTTTTTTTAATCACATTTTAAGATTTGAAATAATTTTGAATTGACAGGATAATTGCAAGAATAATCTAAAAAAGCTTTGTTACCTGTAGCCATGTAAAAGCTACTTTCTTATAGGATGCCTGGTCATTTTACACACAGCAGCGTGCATTCCTACAGACAAAGACACTTGCTCGCCAGACCACACACCACCATCGGAATTAGGAAGCTGCTATGCCACCATTGTATCAGCACATCTCTGTGAGCTTTGCTAACCCCCATACAGCCCCTTAGAGCACAACGGTCCTGTCCCGATCTTGTCCTCTGTCTTATGTGTCTTGTTTCTTGATCATCCTTCCTGTCCAAAAGCCTGCTTTTCCTTGAGTTCTAACCCCCCCCCCCTTTCGTTTTTTGAAAATCAAAGCCCGATTCTTTCGTAAACTCTTCCCCATACTGGCTTGTCTGTCATGGAGTCATGATCAGATTGGAGGGTGTGGTCTGGTGGGAGCACCACAAGGGACTCTCAAGCCTCCCACCGCCTGCCTCCTCAGGCTCACTAGGTTTGCAGTTCCCCCAGTAAGGAAAGTTTGATCTGATCAAGGGAGAGGCGTCCGACAGCTCTCTTCACTTTAGGGCCATTTTATTCTCTTTGTTGTTGTTGTTAATAGTAAAGATTGCAGGACTCTTTATTAGTCTACCTGAGAATTATGAACATGCACGCTCTGTTACTTACTAAACTTTTGCTCATCAGTTGGTGTTTATTAGCTGTCTTAACCGCTGCTCTGGTTAGAGTGGTGAGCCTCAGACGTTCTTGCTTCTTGTATGTCTGTTGGTTGCCGAGCCGCTGTAAGGAGAGGCTCTTTATTTCCCACGTGATCCAGGGTTCTGTGTTGGTGGGTTAAGATCTTGGCCCAATTTATTTGATCTTTCAAAATTGTCTGAGATTTGGTGAGTGAGAAGCCTTTCAGGGTGGCTTGTGTGTCCACAGCCTCCTGACACTCGGATAACTTTACTTTCTGACATAGCAAGGGGACCCAGAGTTGTGGCCCGTGCTTTCCTTGTGTGATATCTAAAGTCAACTATTTTTCAAAAGGAACACCTTTAATAACTTTATACTGAACCACATATGTACCTGCTTTGGTTGAAATGTCACAGTGCAACCTGCTCAGAGATAAGGAAACAATATCTGTGTCTGCCTGTGTACCTATGGATTTATATCTGTGTCTATCCATCCATCTGTCCGTCTATCGATTCTTCCCTCCATGGATACACAGCAACCACTGAAATCCTTATCAGAGCCACAAGGCTCATTCTAGGTTTTCATGGTTGCCACACTTCTCCCACAGGGAGGAATATGGGTCCCATTATCTACAATGCGTTGATCAATGGACTGTAAGCAATGTCCATCTGCTGCTCAGCTGCCCATCCCCCCACCTGGCTTCCTGCTTGTTCACTCTGTGATCAGTTCCAGGCCACTGCCTCCCCACTCTCTCTCTCTCTCTCTCTCTCTCTCTCTCTCTCTGCAGATGCCTACTTTACACTGGTTGCCACTCTCACCTGTTTGGGAGGAAGCTCTTACCCCACCCTCACCCCACCCCCACTCCCCCTCACCCCACCCTCACCCCAAGCCACCGCTCCCCCAGCTAATGTCACCCATCCACATAGGTTCTCCTTGTTCTCTGTTTGGGCTCCACCACTCTGTGCCAAGGTCCACCAATGCCCACATGCTCGTTCTATGTGAGGACTTTGGATGTTTGGAAAACAGTGAGGGAGGCCTCATGGTAATCCTTTATTGTTAAACATCTAGATGGCTCCTGACCTGGAGCTGTTCCAAATGTTATCCCTGCTACAGATCCTGTGTTCAAGAATAAGCCTGCCATGCTTATTTCTGTGCTCATTTCTGGAGACTCTGTGTATTCTGAGATCAAACATCTTCAGAATTTCATCAAAACCACAGGAAATATTGGATTTTAGTATACTACTTAAAGGTCATAGTGAGTCCATAGCATTATCTTTTAGCTTGAGTTTAGCGGTTAATTCTATCAGGCCCCTTTACATGTTTTTATTTAACCTTCATTATTTTGTCTCTATAGACCCTTACCTGTAACAAACCAAAATGATCATCTTAAAGATGTTTCTTAATACTTAATTCAGTTTAATTTTTCTTTTACTTCTTTTCAATTTTAAGTCTATGCTGTGTGAGTGTTGCCCTAAGGTATGCCTATGCACCACATTTATGCCCAGGGAAAGAGGGCATTGAATCTCTTGAGCTGGAGTTAGAGGGGGTTGTGAGTTACCATCTAGGTGCTGGGAATTGAACCCGGGTCATCCGGAGGAGCCACAAGGGCTTTTAACCACTGAGCCATGTCTCCGGCCCCTAAATTTAATTTCTTCAATATCCAAAGAGCTCACAGTGATGAAGTGACGTCAGACTCAGCAGAGTCGATGAACGTGGTTAAGGTGCACATACAGGAAGTTCATCTTGACTCTTCTGTCGCCAAAATTCCACAAGTGGTTCTGAGCTATTTCTTGGAACGTCATGGTTCCTCTTTCTCTTTGGTAGGAAGAATTCACCTCAGGAAAGAACACTCTAGAAACTCCCATGAAAAGAAACCTAAAGTCAACGTAGTCATTTCCCAGGTCTTGTTTTCTCCTCTATAACAAAAGGTAGATCGTGAGGTCACATTAGAACAAAATAACATCCCAGGAGTTCAGTTTGTGCAGGTTATGGGATGGTGAAGGTTTTGATCTTAGGGCCCCTGGTCTATGTACAGTTCACACCATTCCCATAATCCATTGCTGTTACTTCTGAACTAATGAAACAATTAAACTAATGAGACTAATTAAAACGAACGATTTGTCTGCATTTCAAATCTCATTTTGAATAGATGAGGCATAAATACATTTGCACTTCTGAGTTTCTTCTCCATGGGTTGCAAGTCTCATGGTTCTTTGGAGTGGACTGTGAGTCTCATGAGATGGTTTTGGAGAGGACCTTGTAGAAGGAAGACTATGGAATACAACAAATATTGCTATTTCTGCCTCTTAGCTCCCCTTTTAAACGTCAAAAACAGAGCCCTAAAATAAATCCTGTTACTTTTCTGAATATACCGTCCCAAATGTAGCAATCCCCCAGTATCAGTCAGTATTTTCAAGACCCACATGGATGCCAATGTCCTTAGATGTCCAAGACCCTTAAATAAAATGGCACAGTGTTTACATAAATTATCCACATCCTCCCCTCCCCCACCATGTACTTCATATTAGATTACTTATCACACCCAGAGCCATCTAAATGCCAGGAACTTGGTTAATAGGATGCTTTGTTTAGGGGCTGATAATCATTACAGATTCAGTGTTTTTATCAAATGTTTCAGTTCATAGTGTGTGAACAGGCCAATCAGAGTGTCAACCACCCGTTCCACGAGAGAGCTTCCTACACCGGTACAAGCTGCTGGCTTTCCCAGCACCCTAACCCGCACCACCTGTGGTCAGTTGTTTTTCAAATCACCCGCTTGTGTTAATCAAGGGCCTTTCCATCACCGCCTGTGGAGACCCAGTCTGCAAAGTGTCTCTCACAGCATCTGCAAGAGAGAGGGTCGGTTAAAGATCAGTGGCAGACATGTTCTTCACAGAACAGGACAGAAGGAAGGGCAGGGGGAGCCTGCAGCTGAGTGCAAAGTGCTTGCCTGGCTTAAGGTTTCCCCACCCGCCTTGCGCTGCAAGATAAAATGGGGCTGAAGTACAAGGCCAGACGTGAGTCCATTCTGGGCCTCATTCCAGGTTGTTTTTTTTTTTTTTCTTTTGCAGCTGGGCACCAAAGAAGGTTATCTCACCAAGCAGGGCGGTCTGGTAAAGGTAAGGGAGCGTGGTTCATCATCTTGACAGATTTTTTTAAAAAAGGAAAAGTATAAACTTATTTTGAGCCACTTATGCTATCTGAGAAATGACTGTTCTCGGACGAAGCCCAGTGAGAAGTCACCTGCAGTTCATATGCGCAGCCAGCATGTTCCGTGGAAGGGTCCATTAGCTCTTGAGGATTTCTGGTTTTTTTTTTTTTTTTCAACAAAAATGTCAGACGTTTAAAAATGTTACTGAAAGGTAGGCTAAACACGTCACTGGCGCTTAGGAAAAAAATTACATTATAAAATACCAAAGTAAACAGTTTACAAATGCAGGCCCCTGCCTGCTCCCTGCCTGCAGTTGTGCCTTTAAAGTTCTGTTTGAGTTTTACATGTCACAGCTCTTGTCTATTTTAAGGAGTCAGAGTCCTACCCTCTCTCCTGAGCACCAGGCAGCTGGAGTCTAACCTAGTCATGTGTTATTCAGTTCTCACTAGTCTGGATGCTCACCGGGAGATGTTCATTTTGTAACCTATTTATTGATTCGTTTGTTTCCCATTCAGATAGGGTCTTAGAGCACAGGCTGACCTCAAGCATACAATCTTGTCAGCATCTGCAGTGTTAGGATTACAAGGCATGAACAACTATGCCTGCTGGATATTTATTCTGGAATCTTCTGTTGTCTCTTTTAACTGGGTGTATTGCTAGCTGAGACAGGTCAGGGCTTTGTTAAGATGTAGTAAGGAAATAGACAGCCACAAGTTTCCGCTGTGAGTCCAGATAAGATTCAGAGTGTCACGTGATAAAGGATCTTAAACTTCAACTGTATCAGTTTTGAAATAATAATAATAAATAATAATAAATGACACTTTATATGCATTGGGTATATATATGCACTTATATATACATTATATATAAATGAAGTTACAAGAGTATATATGAGATATACATACATTTCTGGTGTGGGGATATAGCCCATAGAAAGTTGTCAAAGCTGATACCAATTTTTATTACAGCATTAATAAAATAGAAACGTAAATGGCTTGTTATAAATCACCTTGAATATTTACAGCAGCTGCATCTATTCAGTTAAATACTCTAGTGATATTTATTGTGATCTTGGAACATAGACTCATCTTATTTTTTTATAGCTATTTTGAAACTTTTCTCAAGAATAATACCCCAAAATATTTTAGGCTTATTTTATCTAATCTTTTATATACTTTTAAATTGAAAATAAACTATCAACTTTAGATATTACTTTTTTTTTAATATTCAAACTTAAAATTTCCTTCCTCAGACCTGGAAGACAAGATGGTTCACTTTGCAAAGGAACGAATTGAAATATTTCAAAGACCAGATGGTGAGAAAGACACAAGCACCGCCCCCAACAGGCCCCCCCAGCCCCCACTTCACTCCTCCTCCATCCTCCTCAGCCCCCCCCCCCCCAGAAGTCAGTTCTGTGAGGTTCTGGTCATCCTCCTAAACTAGAGTCTAGAGACTGGAGGTCTTTTCAACTAGTATTTAATTATGAGGGGGGCTGGGCACACTGGCCGCACAGTTTGTCTGGAGGTCAGAGAACAACCTATGGACCTGCCTCTCTCCTTTCAATGAGTAGTTCATAAGAATCAAAGTCTGGCCATCAGACTTGATTTCACCACAAGCATCTTTACCTGCTGAGCCATGTTGTTGGCCCAAGATCCAGGCTCTTATCCCTGATCTATTCTGACTCTGCTAGCATGAGGTTTCCCTCCAGAAGCTGCTGACTGCTCAGTGCAGCTGTCCACTCTGCACAGTATATGCTTCCTCAGCTCGGGACAACAGCATTCTTCCCTTGCCTTTCTTGCCAGGAAGCAATTTCCCCTTCTATTAAAAGCATAGTCACTGCCCAGGTCCATTTTATCATGCCGACTTAAGATGATTTTCATTCATTCTTTCTTTCTTTCTTTCTTTCTTTCTTTCTTTCTTTTTTATACAAGATTTCTGCAATAGTAGAAGTTTCTAAAAAGATGGAAGAAAATATGGCTCCTTTCTATGTATTAAAAAATCTGTATCTGATGTAAATTGACAAAAATGGCATGTTTTTTTAAAGATTTCTTTTTAAGTAGTGTGCATGAATATGTGTCTGTGTGTGGGTGTGAGTATTGGTACCAGGCCAGAGGCATTGAACCCTTTGGTGCTAAAGTTATAGGCAGTTTTGAGTTGCCTGGTGGGAACTGAACACAGATTCTCTGTAAGAACAGGTCACACGCTTAACCACTGAGCCCTCTGTGTAGCCCAGAAATGTCTTCCTAGTGCTTTGTCTGTGAAAGAGCCGTCCCCAAACCCCAGTGTGTGTCTTCCCTGTGTCAGGCTTTGCCACCATTTGGTATCTTAATGACACTGTTAAGGGAGGAATAAAGCACACACATGTGTTTATTTATGTGACGTAGTTTTTGTTTTTGCTTTGTTTTTCAGTCACCAGAACCAATTCGGATCCTAGACCTAACAGAGTGCTCAGCTGTTCAATTTGATTACTCACAGGAACGAGTGAACTGTTTCTGGTAAGATATTTTCATTAAAAAAAAAAAAAAAAAAAAAGCCATCTATCCTAACGTGTACACATCTGGATCGGAGGGACCTCATATGAGGGTGTTGGGAGCCAGGAGTACCTCCAGCTGCAGAGGCCACAATGCCTCATCTAAGGCGGCTTCAACAAAGGGGCGGGTTGGCTAGGTTCAGGCAAGGACGCACTCAGACGTTCATTCACGGCTTAAGCAACCGTACTGCTTTGAGATTTTCCTTTCAGTTTTTGTTACCATTTCACTGACTGTGGAGGTCTGGTCTGTATTGTTGGGGCTCCGTGTGACCCTAGCAACAGAGGAAGTGTGTTTGCCGTGCTATGATCAGTGTATCTCTCAGGATATCAGTATATACGCTTCTCAGACGGTGTCTTGATCAAAACAGGAGTGCCTTCTTTTTCATCAACTTTTTTTGAAAGATTGTCAAACCGTACCCAAGCTGAGAGATGTGAGCTATTCTTCTAACTTGGCGCTCTCAGACCTTGCCAGGTTTTCTTTATGACCACTTTTTTCTTTTTTCTTTTTCTTCTCTTTAATGACTACTTTTCATCATCGCTTCTTTTCCTAAGCCGGTTGGAAGAAAGCTGCATCCTGATTGTGGACCTTCATAGAATAAAGATATTATAAATAGAACTGTAATTTCATTGTCACACAGAGAAAGTAAGCAACTTACAGCATCAGTGAACAACAGACATCTTGATACCGCCTGTCTCTGATCTAACAGAGATTGGACTCTCTGGAGTAACTCTTGAGGGGCAGCTGGGCTGTGACAAAGTCCCAGGCATGGTCTCTACCCTTCGCTTGATTCTTCCCAGCTGCCTCCTTTAGATCCAAGCGGCTACTTTCTCCCCTCAGGTTTTCACAGACAGGAAGAGAGATGTATCCTCGCAGACAGGACAAAAGCTGCATCAGCTCTGCCTGGTCCTGTGTAGCAGGAAAGCCAGCGTTTCCCTGGAAACCCTGCCCTGTCAGGTCTCAGCCTGACTCACTAGCCGAAACATAAGCAACCATCACATGATCACAACTGGCTAAAACTAATTACACTTGTTGTCCAGAGAAAAGGGAGATTTGTGTGAATTTATTGATCAAATCATGTCTGCAGCAGGGAGTATTGGTGACATCCCGGAACCAGTTTACACTCAGCACCACACACATGGAAGATGTCAACCTCCCTCTCTCCCCACCCCATCTACTTAGCCACCCACCCACAGGCCTGAGAGCTACAAGATGTACTGCTCTGGCATTAAGATGATATTTCAGCTCCAGGAAGGAGGATCATGAGTCATCCTCTGCTATGTAGCAAGTTCAAGGCCAGCCTAGGATGGGGGGGCAGGAAAAAAATAGATTGTATCTCGATTATACAGATAGAAAGAATGACCGGGAGATGGTTAAGGCTAACTTTATCACTCAAATGATTTTGACTTAATAGTCAAAGACAGCAAAGTGAAAAATTATCATATAGCTTCCCAATCTTTTGTGATGAAAAGATTTTGTTTTTGTTTGTATTTTTTTTTTTAATGGCAGAGACTAACTCATGGTAAGAAACCTTGTCAAATAGCAACTGAGGTGTTCCATTGTCCCCTACCCCATTTCTTACTCTGTTTTGAAGCTGACTACATCTTTAGGAGGAAGTGTTACCCTCCTTAAAGCTCCAGTAAACATGAGCTCTGCAGCCTGCCTGGCTTGCCTTTGACTCACAGACAGGCTCTGGACCATCCGGGAGGTCTGCTGAGTAAACTTATGTTCCACAGAAGACAAGCCAACAAAAGGCTGTGGGTGTACCCCAGACATAAGCTTCTTCTTTGAAGTCTCCTGGGATATAATAAATCTCGTCGACAATAATACAAACTTAAAACCTCCTAGGTATTTCTGCAGTTGCTGACAGGAATGGCTGTGTATGCCAGTTCTTCAGAGTTAACCATGCTAATTATAGGAGCCCCAGCACCCCTCCTTCCCCTGAAAGGCGAGTACACTACTCAACCCAGGCATATACAGCGAGCTATACTGACTACCCACCTCACATTGTTTCTCTTGTTCCATCAGCTTAGTGTTTCCATTCCGAACATTTTATCTCTGTGCAAAGACGGGAGTTGAAGCCGATGAATGGATCAAAATACTGCGCTGGAAGTTGGTGAGTTATAAAAGCCCCCGGTTGTCCTGTCTCCATAACTAACGTGTTGACTTCAGGTATCCACAAGTTGTCAGAGCGGGCTCTAGAGTCAAAAGGAAGGCTCTTTCCAGATTTTGTGGAAGAATCTGCGCCTTCTTAAGGAGAAGAATGGGTTCCAGAGGAGAGATGGGTTGTAAGAAGGAAGGGTGGTTTCCTGAGTCTCAGCCTGTGCCCAGCAGAGCGGTTGGCAACCTCCCTGGAAGGTGTACTGGTTATTGTCATTTCCTCTGGAAGAGAATGTTTGCCCTGGAAGGCCTCAAAGAGATGCTGACATATGCTTCAACTTGGAGAGCCTTTTAAGTTGTCAAGGAGGGAGCTTAGGGAGTAACTCGGTTCCCAGTGTGAACTGCACTTCCCGTGTGTCTTACCAAATTACCGAAGGTGTATTACTGTCCTGCTTTCACGTTTTCCTCTGTGCACACCACAGGGAGTTGGTGGCCGAACATTTCCTGGAAGTGTAATATATAACTCGGCTTGTCTCTCTCATGAAATAATGAGACAAGCTACTTAGGAAGTAAAGGAGTTTCCCAGTGTTTGAGGTTCAAGGGCAGAGCGCTCCCATGAGCTTCTGATGCAGCCGTTTTGGTGGGACATAAAGACAGGGGCCTGTGGAGGATGGAAACTGTCACAAACTGGAAGCCAGAGATGAGCTGGGGGTTGCGGTCAAGCTCAGACTTCTAGAATTCTCTTCAGAACAGTTCTCACTAACAGGGGCAGTGCACAGTGACCTCAGGACTTCCCAGGAAGTCCCATCTTTTAAAGTCCTGATTACATAATGCAACCACCCTCGGGAACAGGCCTTTAAACGTAGGTCAAACCATAGCATACCGTCTTGAAACCTGTGTTGTATTCAAAGACATCTTTTTCTAATCACTGTGTGTGTGTGTGTGTGTGTGTGTGTGTTGTGTGGTGTGTGATATTGTAGAGTCCACAGGCATTGTCTGAAAATGGCTATCTTTAAGGCCAGGCTTGTAGCTCAGTGATAGAAATGCTCCTCTCCACCAAAAAAAAAAAAAAAAAAAAAAAAAAAAAAAAAAAAAAAAAAAAGAGGCCAGTTCTTTTGTTTGTTTTTGTCTTTTTTGTTTGAAGTGCAAGTTAATACAGTGCCCATTTTGAGACTGCTGAGTCTCAGGGGAGAAATGCTTTGTCATGGCAAATCTGGGCTGAAATGACTCCTATAAAAAGTAATGTTTATCCCCCTAACGTAACTGTCATCTTGCAGGTTTATTGCCTCTGTCCGCTAACCTAGACTTCCTGCCTACAGTCAATCCATACAATCTTATCTGGGTCAAGAATGTCTTCAGCCCCCTGAGACTATTGAATAAGCTCATCCCTTCCTAGTTCTTTCTGATCTCTCTGGCTGGCTGATTCAGCTCAGCTGCTCTGACTCAAACTCCTTCGAGCTGACTGATTCAATCTAGCTTTTCCAGGTTTCTCCTGAATTGCCCTGCTTGGCCTCAAATTGACTCTAGCAATCTGTTCTCAATCTGTTCTCATTCTCTGGCTCCTCCTGTCTTCACCTGTGTCAATCTGGTTGTTTCTCTGCAACCTGTCACTGTAAGACTCTCCTGGTAAAGCTGCCCCCTCTCTCATTCCGAGCTGCTCTCTTAAGTAGCTTCCCTTCCCTCTCTCTTCTCCTGAGAGTTAAGCATTTCTTATTCTCTCAAATCTTTCTCTGATTCGTCACTTTGTCTGCCACTCAGTCAGACATCACTTTCAAATACGGCTGCTTCCTTCTACAAACCGACTTTATCTTCATTGTTTGGGATTAAAGATTCGCACTAAGGTCTGAGCTGTACTGCAACTAGAAACAAGTTTTTCCAGTAAGCAACACAGTCTCGGGGTTCACAGTGTGATCAGATATCCTGTAACAGGTCCCATTTCTCATTCCCAAAGTTTTGTCATTATCCAAATGACACATAATTATTATACAAAATTTAAATTAAAAAAGCAGTTCAGTGTATACTTTCAGACTTCTCCATGGGTAGTTGGATATTTAAGAACAAAACACAGCCCATCTCAGGTGGTTTTCACCTGTCCCTTCCACCTAACAGTGTATCATCAGCATCGTTGTAAGTCACAGCTGCAACCCGAGTCCTCCTTTTGACTGGCTGGTGTGTCATGCTTTCTCGGAAGCATTAGAGAGATTCCCGGATTGTACCTGTTGTAATAGGCACTCTACAATGTCTTGAAGGAAAATTAAAAAACAAACATTAAAGCTCGGTAGAGGCATGGCAATTTATAACTGTATGTCTCTTTACTGCTCAACATTTCTTCCTTACCATTTCAGAATCTAAGTGATTCAATAACAGCCGTATCTGTGTTTTATTACAGTCAAAACTAAGAAAACAGTTGGTCCAAGAAGACACCGTCCGATCTCGGTCATTTATCTTCAAATAGAACTTTCTTGCTCAAGGGCAAGTTTGCACGTTCCAGGTGTCCGATCTGTGGCAGACTTCAGAGGAAAGCTCACCGAAGGATTTCCCTAAAAAACAAATCAAAAGCAGATCCTGGTTGGAAGCTGCATGCCGTTTGCTGATTCATGGGAAATAGCTGGAAGGACCTGGCCATCTGCTTGGGAACACAGATGCAGTGCCCTGCTGATGGCAACTGTCTAACTTCCAGATGGAGTCGCTCTCAGACACAGCGCAAGACAAGAGCTCGCCCAGTGGCTTAGGCTTGTTGACTTTAGTTGCCTGGAGTCCTGCCCCGAGTCGAGGTCAGCACAACTAGACTTCAGGACATGCTCCAAGCAGCAAGGAAACAGCAGTGCGTCAGGAAGCCCCGGGCTGTGCTTGTAGGAAGCAGATTAAGATAATAAATACCAAGGACATTCAAAGGATGGGTTGCTTTTGTTTTGTTTATATACGAAAACCTCAAATAGGGCTGAAGAGATGGCTCAGCTATTAAAAGTGCATCTGCTCTTGCAGAAAACCTGAATTCAGTTTCCAGGACCCATATCCAGGGGCTCAAAAAAAAAAAAAAAAAAAAAAAAACGCCTGCCTGTAAATCCAGGCACACACACTCCTTTTAAAAGGCTTAGGAATCAGGCCGGAGAGATGGCTTGGTAAGCCATCTTACCATTTTCCATGCCATGACAACCTTGAGTGAGATCCCCAAAACTCACACAAAGGTAGGAGGAGAGAAGCAACTCTATAATGTTGTTCTTTGACCTCTACATGTATGTGGCAGCATGTATGGCCCTACATCACACACACACACACACACACACACACAGAAATTATGATACAAATCCAGTGGACCCTTTCCTTCTAACGATAAACTGAAAACGACATGTCTTGTGGGTGAGTGATTAGGAAAAAGCAAGTGAATGTATAAGAAAGGGAAGGGATGTTTTAAAACAGAACGCACACAGAGTAGGGTGGTAGTGAACCGCTTAGTTTAGTGGTTATCGTTACAAATATAAGCACCAATTAAAACTCTTCGGCTGTCGTTTCTTCACGTTCATTTAGACTTCTCCATAAAAGGTGTGCTCTGTGCTCTGTCTCTTTTCCAAAGGTCAGCTGTGTGAGATTATTGCTAGGAAGTATCCAAACATTATTAAAAGGCAACTTCTGTTTCCTAGAAAGGGAGTAAATTAAGCTTTTGTAAAACCCATGATACGCAGCTGAACTGGAAGACCAGGACTGAGTTGCAGTGACATTCTGGTGTTCAGAAGTCAGGAACAGATTTTTAACTTCCAGTCATTATTGATCTGGCTTTTTTTTTTTTTTTTAAGAAGGGATACAAATGAGTAATGAGCCAGCAAGTGATGCAGAGCTGATGGAACTCTGTTCTTGCGCGGTAGAAAAAGACAACGGTTACCTCTTTTGTCAGTGTGACCAAGATGCTTGAGCCAACAATTTATAGAATGATTTACTTTATGGTTCTAAGATGTGTCTGCCCAGTGTGCTGAGTGCGGTGTGGTATAGCTGCTCACATCAGCAGGCAGGAAGCAGAACAAGGTAGTCACAGGAAAGGAGAGGGCCAGAGTCCCCAGAAATACAGGTTGAGTGGCATGCTTCCCTGTTCTGCCACCTCCTAATAGTCTGCTCAGATCCGGATCCAGGGATGGATTAACCCACCCATTAGGTCAGCATGCGCATCTCTGCATCTCTGGACCTTCAGGGACACATCCAGAAGGTACTCTACTCTTGGTATTTCTCAAGTTGGTGTCAAGATTCATTCATAGAACCTTGGTAAATATCTTTCCCTGTTGTTTAAACACCTAAGAAATTAAGTTTTTGTTTGTTTCAGAGACTTTTTGGAGCTGGTGTGGATCAATGATAGAACATCTGGCCTCAATGGGGGGCGGTAACTTGCAATGTTTGTAGTATATGAAATAAAGCAATGTCAAGATAAAATGCATTGTGTGGAGTAAAAAGTAACAAATGTCTCCTTAAAATGTTTTTTTTTTTTCTTTTTAGAAACAATCTTTCTGTACTAAATATTCCATTTACCTTCTGTAAAATACGTTTATTTATAAACATTCTGTTCATTAAATAAAGAGTGCATGGTTTTGTTGTACTCGTCCAATTTTTGTTAAAATGTTTTTATTGCTTTTGAAGTAGAATAAGGCAGAAAAGACCAATTACTACATACTGATATATTAGTGATTTACTCAAAACACTGTTTGTACTGCCAAGCATGACTTCATTTTTCTACCTGCAACAGAATGACCTGGAATGTTTAGTTAACAGAGTATGGGCAGGACTCACCCAGTAGCTGAAAGGTCACTGGAAAATGCCATAAGTGGAGATGGCCTCGGTGTCTGGGCTATGACAGTTGCATGTGCCAGTATCTCACACCAAACCCTTAAAGCGAATACATGTCTGTTCTCTGTCCAGCAAGACCTTGGTGGGGACAGAATGATAGGGTTCTATTCCTGGGACAGGGTCAGTGGACGTAGCCTCCAAGAGTGTCAATGGCTGCCAATGGTGTAAGGCTTGTTTGTATAACAATGGACATTTTTTACATTCCTTCTTTAAGGAAAGTCCTCCCAGCTAACGTTAATGACTCCATAATAATCAGAGACAGCAGGTGTCCAGGAGGCGAAGGTGTAGCTAATGTTTTAGCAACAACAACAACAAAAATGATAACCCCTGGGACCTTCAGAACAGCCTTTAAGGCTGTGGAAAGTAACTCTAAAAACATCAGTTTAAAAACATATCATTTCTCAATGTCTTAGTCAGGATTTCTATTCCTGCACAAAACATGACCAAAAAGCAAATTGGGGAGGAAAGGGTTAATTCAGCTTACACTTTCACATTGCTGTTTATCACCAGAGGAAGTCAAGACTGGAACCCAAGCAGGTCAGGAAGCAGGAGCTGATGCAGAGACCATGGAGGGATGTCACTTACTGGCTTGCTTCCCCAGGCTTGCTCAGCCTGCTTTCTTATAGAACCCATGTCTACCAGCCCAGGGATGGCACCACCCACAATGGGCTGGGCCCTCCCACCTTGATCACTAATTGAGAAAATGCCTTCCAGCTGGATCTCATGGAGGCATTTCCCCAACTGAGGCTCCTTTCTCTGTGATAATTCCAGCTTGTGTCAAGTTGAAACAAAACCAGCCAGTACACTCAATGATGCAAAAATAAGGATGCAACATGAATTATATGAGGGGCTTCACAAATCTAAAGGAACAGAGGCAGCTACACTATGAGCTAGCTTGTCAGATACAAAGGCAGGCAGATTCCCAAGTTCCAGATCAGCCTTGGACATAGCAAGTCCAAGCCCCCAGGTGTGCTAGAAATGGTAATTTTAGGACAGGGTCCCACCTAGCTAGCTTCTCATCTGTGCTGAAGAGGCAGGTAGATCTCTGAATTCTTCTGTAATGTTAAAGTTTTAGAAAATGTGTGCTTCAGGTTGGTGTCAAACCATCCCCCTCCCGTCAGTTCATCTTGCTTGGACACTGCTTTGTCTATGGCTGTCTGCTTCCTGGGAAAGTTTTTGGAAGGTCACCCAGAACAGGATGGCTATACTGCCATCTGTCCTGGAGTTGGATCTGGAGGGAGGGGGCACTCAGTGTCTGGTTTCTAGTGGGAAGTGAGAATGGAAGCAATGGGGGGAGGGGCTCCTTGGAACAGGTCCGGAGGTGGAGAAGGGCTGTGAATGGGAGGAGATCCCAGAGAGAAGTGCAAGGGAAACCTTGTCTGTTGGTGACAGGATTGGGATGAGTGGGGGTTGTCATTGCCAATTGAGCTGCTGATTCCTAGGAATCACATTCAGAACTCGTGTAGGGTTGACACTGTAAGGGGTGGGGAAATCTAGCTATTTTTTTTCCCCAGCCCATTCTTGGGGGTCGGGGGAAGGCTGGAGAATGCCCCTTCCTCCTAAGCCCTTAGTGTGTGTTGAACTTTTATTTTTCTTCAGTGCTGGCAGGGGAAGGTGGGAACTGGTGGTGACGGAGTTCAAACCTTTATTGGGCACAAGATTGAATGTTTGACTTTAGGTTTTACTTTTCTTATGAATGTTCAGATCTGTGTTTCTCCCTGCCCTCCCAGACTCTGGCCAGTTGGAAGTGTCTTGTTTTTGTTCATCTCTCATTTCCGGTGCAGGGACTGAGACCCTGCCACATCTATGCTCTGCACCCACGCCTCTTTTGGACATTAAAGGTTGATTGATGCAAAAAAAAAAAAAAAAAAAAAAAAAAAAAAAAAAAAGAAAGAAAAAAAAAAAGAAAAGAAAATGATGTGTGCTTGAGGTTTCCTAGGAATTAGGTGTTGGGGTTACCGGATGCTGATTCATAGGATATTCATAGGAAACCTGATGTAAAAGACAGAATTAATATGTAAAATAAAAGACTGGGCTTATGATCTGCAGATTAGCTATCCAGAAAACCGCTTAGAGAACTGTTCGAAGCAGAATGTGGAGAAAGAGCTGTCTGCAGATCTCCAGGGAAAGCAGGTCAGAGGAATGAATGTAGAGCTGAGAGAAAACAAGCAGGAAAGCTGTTTGGAGCACAGGACAGCAGCTTGGACCCTCAATTTGTTGTTTGTCTTCGAGGCTCCCAGCCTTCTCTCAGGACCCCTCTCTAAACCAAAGCTGGTCCCTTGGCACATACGTGTAACCCTACTGATCTGCTTGAGAACCGCTACAACTTCCTCCCTAAGAATCTCACTTTGTTTTGTCCAATTATTTAAAAAATATTTGAATATTTGTTTTCATAATTGTGTGTGAGTGTGGTTCAATCCCCAGACATACATCACAGGAGAGAACTGAATCCTGAAGTGGCCTTTGAGCCCCACATGTGTACAAGTGTGTATGTACACACAACACTAAATAGGTACAACCTTAAGTTTTCTACCTTTGCTACCTGTAATTACCTTTCTATTTCATGCACCACATCACTAGCAACAATTTCCTTGACATTGTTAAGTGGTAACTCAATGAGAATTCTGTATCTTAATGGGTGCATCTCAGAGTTCATTAACAGTTTATAGCTGCCTAAAGACAAGAAAACATTCTGGCTTTTTTTCCTGCTGCTTTAGGCTGCGGTGCCTTCTGTGTGCTTCTCACCACACTCACAGTTCATCTCAGAATGTACTGGAAAATGAGGGAAAGGACGAGCAGCAGGGGTCTCAGTCAACAAGCTCCTAAGGACAGCACCAGCACAGGCGTCCCCAGAGCAGATGTTACAAGGCAATGGTGTGTACAGCTGTACCGCCCCACTGTGGGAGCCTAGCCTGGCACCCAGCAGCTCGTGTGCCATACCCCTTCCGGAGAGCCCAAACTGGAGCAGCTTGTCCACTCCTGAGCCTCAGACATTGAAGCAGACATCACGTCTTTCCTGGAAATTCAGCCAAGCTCACGGGTAGGGGGTTTTGACAGTTTATACTAGACACAACAATCTCCAATACAATCCATATAAGAATTATTCATTGCTTAGTCATGTAACTGAAGGACAGAATTATGTCCATTAAACTTTTCAAAGTCCAAAAAGAGAGGCCTATACAGAGCTCATTCTATACTTTTAAAAATACTGTTTTATTTATACTCATGTATAAAAATGGCTGTCCTGTCCTTTTTATATACATACTGATAATGGAAACAGAATTCAGTGACATGCATTTCAGTCGTACAAAGAACATAATTGTGGAAGCACGGCTACAGAGAAAGCAGAAAGGAAATCATAAGCAGTGATTTCGTTCTCACTAAAGAGCAGCACCCTGAAGAATCAGATCCATTAGTCACACTCATCTACACTGAGAACAGAGGAAAGTTAGTGATTGTACTTAATTACTTTTACTAAGCCATTTCATCTTCCTCACAATGCGAAGAAATAAAATAGAATCTTAAGAAAAATATGACCTAATTAATATTCTCAGTAAAAGGGTCTGCGGCTTATGGAGTGGAGCAGAGTTCAGCAGGTGCACTTGCTGGCTCAAGGGCCTCCCTGTCCCGTCCGACCCTGATGCACTGGACAGATACTACTCACTGTCAGGCGCCCGCACTAACTCCATGGGAGCTGCAATAGAATGAACCATTTCTGTGGTGTTCCCAGGTCTCACTAAGTAAGAAAAGATTTTTATACACATAAATATAACAATTGATCTGTCTGTCTATAAATTATAGCGATAGGCTCGTCTTTAGTGTAATGTGGAAAAGCGGCCCTGTGGATACATAGATGCGCGTACTACTGTGGTCTGAAGGTTGCTGGCCTGTCCAGGGTTGCTGCAGTGAGGCCAAGGCGTGCATCAGAACCGCTGCCGGATTAAGACACCTCCACAACTTTTATCAGTTCTTCAAATAACGGAGCCAGCTCCTTCTCTAGGCTGACAATTAGTCCTAAAAGAGAGTTAAAAAATTAATGTTAGAAAATTTTACTTATGAACTCTGAGCTAAAATAAACCCTTTCTCCTCATGTGGCTTCTGTCAGAGTATTTCGCCACAGTGACAGAAAAGACACTAAGAAAGTATCTCTAAATTCTCAATCACATTCAACTTGTCTCCAAGTATTCAAAATCTCAACACTGTAATTTAATTGACTGGTCTAGAGAATTAAGTCATTTCTACAGTCATACATACATTCCTGGTATGTGTTCTGTTCAGTTTGTGTTCTGCAACCCTTCCTTTTTGTAGGCTGTTTCAAAGAAAGTCACAAACAGCAGGAAATGCAACACTGAGCTGGTTAGTTTTCTACAGCAACAATCCAGTGTCCTGCCTCATCTCAAGAGCATCTGAAAAGGACCCTTGAGATGGACCAGGCCCGGGAGGGAGGCAGACGTGTGAACTGGGAATTGAGTTCGAGAGAAAACAGAGATGCAGGTCTCACGGTTAGACCTAATCTGTCACACCGCACAGGCACAGTGCTATAGAGGATTACCATCTGCATCGGTGGCCCTTCTAACATACCTGTGTTGGCACTGCTGCTGGCTAGGAAGCTCACCACCAGAGGCAAACGATTGAACTGAACCACCTGAAAACAAAGAGCTAAATTGCACTGTTGCAAGTACACAGTGTAAACTGCTGATCGCTCACCTTTCAAGTCAAATGCTCACCTGTCACAACAGAGCGCTTGTGTAGAACCACAGCTACGTAAGCCAATGGCACCATCTACTGGAGTTAACAATGGTCTAACACTTCATAGCATAATAAGCTCTCTATTTTTAAAGTTTTAAGTATTTTTTATAATAATTATTCCTTTTTAAAAAAGATTAGTTTAGGCTAAATATTAAAAATTCTATCCCCCGCATACTAAAATTTAAACTTACACTAAAAACAATTTATACAAAAGACGTAAAACGGCAGGTGAAATCAGTAAAGCATCCAGTAACTGAGCATACAGACCTGGTAGGTATTATAGTAGCAGATGATGCTTTTATTTTTTGAAAGTCCAAGTTTGCTGCCTTGGTCTGTGGCGAGGGCAAAAGTGGATAAGAAGCCAGGTCTCAGGGCATGCTCTGGGGCACTGTCGTTAGCCACTGGGATGAGTGATTAGATACATTATGCAGAGTATGGTTAGAAGAGTTCAACAGCAAGTTTTAAAAAACACAAACCAGTAAAAGCACATTACATTTACGATGTTGAAAACCCTGTCACTAACTGGGTCTCACCAACTTGGGTGAGGAAAATCGTTTAATCAGAAGGCCCTTGACCATAACTAACTCAGGGAAGAAATGCTGACTTACACGTAATAAAATGAATATTCTGGTCATCTGAGACTATAAATAAATCACTATACTACAGTACAGTACTCTACTGTAGACAGAACCAAATGGAAAAAGCTAGAAAGTTTTCTGATTTCATACAAAGGCAATAGATGGCTGCTAGCTTCATGTTCCTCTCACTCATTAAGGCTAGACTAGCATTAGCTGCATCTGCTAAGTATGGAGTTTTGGTGGTTCACAGAGATTCCGTGAAAGAACATAAGGGCTGGAGAGTCGCCTGAGCCCTCTTTATTGGGTGAGAAGAGGACGGTGGCCCGTCCATAGCTGCCCACGCTGTGTGGGTGGCACGTGGTCAAGAGACTCTATCATGTCTTGGCACCAACTGAATGCCCAGCTCTGGACAGGCAGTATCCTCTCTGCACTTGACCATGCTAATGGATAAAATGGAAGAAATAAACCAGGTGACCTCTAAAGCATGTTTTAATCCAGATGTCTAAACTTACCTCATATGTCTGTCCCAATGTGAAAAAGAAATTGTAAACAAATGGGTAAGATACTATTTCATCTTTAATCTTTGGTAAGTGAAAGTAGCAAATTCCACTTTGATCATGTCAGAATATACAAAGAGCAAACAACCTGAGTTCACACTTCTGTTAGAGCAAATGTGCACTAAAAGAAAGCTGAGGACAGACAAAACCATGCTGGGAGGATTGGGGTGGTAGTGAATGTCGTCAAAACACACTATATTTTTAAAAACTTCTTAGATTCCGATCAACTAAAATAATAATGACATTAAAGTTTTAAGAACTATATTTCTAGTAAAGAAGCAAAAACCTGCAAGATTAAAAACCACCAGTGTGAGCTAGTTCTGTGGTTTAGGGTTGGCTGCCTGTCTTGTACACTAAAGAGATGTTTAATCATTTGTATTATGCCATAAACATCTTCAATGGAAAACCAGTCCTATGGTCAGTGCACACAGAGATTCACAGGAATTCTAGATGCTCATGGTCCAGATGTTACACGGAACACTTCACTAAAGGTTCCCCATCAAGTCCTCAACAGACCGAGTACGTACTTCCTCAAACAACTAAGACAGTCTTTCCAATTTGTTGAAATAAGCTCTCCATATTTTAAATTACTTAAATATAGACCATTCTTGTCAAAAGTAAGCGTGCCCTATGCATGCAGTGGTGAGCGTTACCTTTGATAACAGGCACCCCGTCTCTATCCGACACAACAATCGCATGGAGCCCTTCCACACTACGAGAAAACAAAGTTTAGTGTTACAAAATCATTTTGATTTCTACAAATATGTATCTCAGACTCGTGGTGGTAATTCTCAAGCATGCATATATTTGTTTTCTCACTCTCACTGCACTATAGGACCGAGGGAGTTGCACACTCTAGCAAGGGCTCTGCTACCAAGCTAAGTCCCCTGTCCTGTTTCATGCATGTTTATGAAAAATGTGTGTGTGCATGTGCGCCTATTGGTTAAACTATGTCCCCAGGTGTGTTTATGGAAACTTCTCTAGAAATTCAATGAATGTGTACTACTGAAATGTTGGGAGCATTTAACACGTGTGTTTATTATTGAAGAGCAGAGTTTATGTTTTATCGTTCCATGGTTTATAGAAGCAGAAAAGCGTTCCGCTGTGATAATGACAAAGGTAAATGTCTGTTTTCTTTCCCACACTCTTTCTGATGCTGGGTTTCTAGATTTTAAGGCATTTAGCATTCCCTGATATTCTACAAGCTTAGAATCTAAGCTGAGTGGCTACAAAGCAAATTTTACATGAAGGTAAAATTAGAAGATCTGTAAGGAGAAGACTTCCCCAGGGAAGTGGCAGCTCGGCTGAAATAATAGGGTATCAAGTAATTGAAACAGGGTTAGGGGGTAGGAGGGAGACATTTCTTATACACTAAGCAGATCTGATCTCAAAGTGTGTGTGTGTGTGTGTGTGTGTGTGTATGTAAGGGGGGGGAGGGGAGAGGTGAGAGAGAGCATGACACATTTTGCATGGGAAAGTAAGAGGACAGCCTCAGGTCTCTCGCTGCCACTCCATATAGCAGACTAGCTGGCCATGAGCTTCCAGGGATTCTCCTGTCCCCACACCTCATTTCACTATAGGAGCACTGACGTCATTTGAGTTCCAAGGACCCAAACTCAGGTCCTCACACTCACACCTTAAGTCTTTACCCACCAATATGTATATTCCCATTAATCAAGAACAAACCAACAAACAAAAACCTCTGCGTGCCTTCTTGTGAATGTACCACATGCATGAAGGTAGGGGGCCGGAAGAGAGCATCAAATTCCCTGAAACTGGAGTCAGAGGTGGTTGTGAGTTACCCAGCAAAGGTGCTAGGAAAGGAACACATCTGTGCTTTTTCACAAGAGCAGCAAGTGCCCTTAACTACTGAGCCTTCTCTCTAGCCCCTTAAAGTCTTATCAAGTGAAAAAGAAACTTCAGTTTTGAAAAATGTACCTTAAGCAACATGTGTGGGCAAGCCTTGCGTGTGCATGTGTGATGCACATCATGCACACGTAAGTGCACACACACAAGCACTCCTATCTGTGTGCTTATCAGTATATAAATACTTCTGACAGCAGATACTCTGTTCCACAGCTGAACTACATGATCACAGGACAGACATAAGAAACTCTGCAACTTTGAATTTTATAAGTATATTGTCTACTCAGAAAAAAATCAAAAGACAGATGCTCAATATATTATAAAAAATGTTAGAAAAATCTGTATAGCAAGGGTGAGTTCTAGTTTCCACAGTAATTAATTTCAGTAGTAACTAATACACCAAAAGAAGAGGTAAACAAGTAGAATGTTCTTCACAAATTCACAGAGTAGTGCGCAAGCCTAAGAATGCAGAACAGTTTCAGCCTTGAAAGCACTCCTTCTTAGAAATCAGGTCACAACTATGAAAGTTGTTTCTAATTCTACACACAACAAAGAGTGGGTTGAATAGATTTCACTAATAATAACTGCTGGGCTACAAGAGACATATTCATAAGAAATAAATTTTATTAATTAGCAAAATATCTGATGTGTACTAAAAACAACTATTTTCAATTAGATAACTGTGTTACATTAGTATTAAAGACATCGTACTGGGGCTGATGGTGTAGCTGAGTGTTTGCTGAGCATGTGTAAGGTCCTGCCTGGACTCAGACCTTGGCTGTCCACCTGCCAGCACTGAAAGCTTCCACCAGGCACAGACCAAACTGTTTTTCATGTAATTACAAATTACTGGCCATAGTTAAACATGAAAAACCTGAGACTTTTAGAGGAGAGGGTCATTCACAACTAGGTTTTAAAATACAAACCCAAGAACAATATTTAACAAAGAAAACCACATTTTATTGATACCTGGAACTACCTGGCTTTGTTGAGAAAATACAGAAATAAAGTAGTTAAAACCAAGAATTCATGGAGCTACACAGATGCTCAGAGGTTGAGAGGACTGGATATTTTTCCAAAGAACCAGGTTCAGTTCTCAGAACCTGCGTGTCAGCTTATAACCTTCTGTAACTCCAGTTCTGGCCTCCGCAGACACCATCCATCCCATGATGCACAGACGTATATGCATACACAACACCCACACACATAAAGTTGTAAAAAAATGGCAAGAATGCATATGCACAGCAAACCCACAGTTCGCAGCACTATTGCTTGTTTGTTCTTCTTGCTCTTAGGGTGAAATAAGCCTGTTTCCAAGAAGTGATTTGCAAATATGAACCGAAATGGTCTCAGACCTTATGGAAAGGGTGATGTAACCCCTTCCCTGCTGCTATGCTATAACCAGTATTCCTCTGTCCCTTTAGGAGAGCTGCCATTGAACCCGGGGCCTTCCAAGTGTGAAGCACTCTCACTAAGGTACATCCCCAGTTCATCTTCACAGTGTTACTGAAGTGCATGTACCTCTTGTGGTAGCCCTACTTTATAGCACCTTCTGTTCGGTTAAAGGCAGACTGTCAGAATTCAAAAGTAAACATACTGGTCAGCATTAAAGCTCAGATAGAAGCCGGGGTACTCAGTGGAAGCGGGTTCACTGACCTGAACAAGGGAAGCAGTCGGATGACAACATTACAACAGGCACATCAAAGGAAGTCTCAAGGACCTCACAGCATGGAAAGTAGAAAGGATGGAAGGTGGACAACTGATCAGTTTGTGAAGGACAGACTAGAAAAGATGCCTGCTCCTTATCTGAAGGCATATGGCAGAAACAGACCCCTTTTAGTGACTCTATGAATCAATGTTTCTTTTGCTTTTCAGCTGCCATTTCAAATATTCTTATCTGCTGTGCGTGCCTGTGGTCAGAGGACAATGTGTGGGGTGCCCTATACTTCAACTACACATGTGACAAACACATCCGGCTTTACTGCAGGGACCTTACCCACCAAGCCATCTATCGGTCCTATTGGTCTTTTGAGACAGAATCTCATGTAGCCCAGGCTGGCTTTGAACTTCTGTTACCTTCCAAATGCTGGAATTACAGGCCTCTCCACCATGCCCTGCCAACTTTCACAGTGTTTTTTTAATATTTTGGTATCCTAAGCAAATGTTAGTTATCATGTTTGTTTGTGTGCTGGCTAGTTTTTTGTCCAGTTGATGATACAAGGTGGGGTCATCTAGAAAGTGGGCACCTCAAGTCAGAGCACGCCTTCTCCATCAGACTGGCATGCCAAGTCTGCAGGGCATTTTCTTGATTATGATTGATGTAGGAGGTCCCAGGCCCCTGGAGTAGTACCACCCAAGGCTGGTGGTGCTGAGTTGTAAAAATACAAAACAAAAACACACTGAGCAGGCCATGCGAAGGTAAGCCAGTAGGCAGCCTTCCTCCATCCCTTCTGCTTCCATTCCTGCCCTGCCCTTTCATGATGGACTGTAATCTGTAAGAAATGAACTCTTTGTCCTCAGGTTGACTTCTGTCAGTGTGTTATCATAGCTGTAGAGAGCACAAGAGGACAGTCTGCAGTCCCCAAAACCTTTGTGACCAGTAATAAGAAGAGTTTGAATGTTTTGAAATGTTATGAGGTCAGAAAGCAAGTACGACTTCCCTACTTGTTTCTAACGCTCTCCTGCATGGGGGTAGCCTGTGCCATGCCGCTGTTTCTATTGGCACTCATTTGTTAGCATGCAAAGCTGCTGCTGCCTGTCAAGTTGGCCATTTGTATAAAAAAAGAACCAGCAGCTGGTCTCTGTAATTTGCTTTTTATTAAGAGGAAGACAATTAAAATTAATTTTATTTACTTCATTTAGTTAAAATTAATTAAAGATTCATTAACATAAAACTGATAATAATCATCTCACACGCACCATATAAATCAAAACCAGAACACTGTTATTAATTTCCACTGATCTACAATCAGAGTAAAAGCATAAGCCATATATCTAACAATTCAAACAAGTCTAAACAAACGTTAATTAATCTTTTTCAACCTGCAGAGGTCAATTGGTATCCGCACACAGCTACTTATAACTTTAGACTGGGAAGATAAGAGAAAGGATTTCATAGAACATTCTGCTAAATGACCTCAAAGGTTGTTCAACCCAATCTGATTGCTTTGTTCAGGAATGTGAAAACACAAGACCCTGGCATTCTCCCCCTCCCTCCTGTCTCATCCCTAACGATGACAAGTTTTGAGTTATTTGTAGAAAGATGTGAATGTAGACAAAAGACATGCTTGTTCTACAAAGACAACTTTTTTACATTAAACTAAAAGTGAGTTTCAATGAGTTAAAGTGAGAAAGTCATTTGGATCAGCAAAATATGTAAAAAGAAATCTGCTAACCTTAAGAGCTGTTAAGACCTTAGTAAGAATGGCACATAAAAGCACAGTATGGAAACAAATTTGTTTTTTCAAGTATGAACTGTTTTCTGAGCCTAGTATTTTTAGATTATGTTGACCCAGCAATTAGGTCCCAGGAGTAACATTAAAAATAATGGCAAGTTTAGGCTTTTTTTCTTAAATTTACTTAAGAACTTTAAAAAATGATGTAATAAACAACTATGATAGTATTTTAAGAAAAGAAGTCGCCAGCATCTGTCTCCTGCTGAACCACATACAAGTCATTCAACAGCTCTAGCTTTGAGGAATCTATCTAGAAACCCAAGTCATTACTTATGATAAATACTTATGTATTTAAATTTGGTAAATAATTACCATGACAATTATAAAATATCCATTTTAAAAGGAGAAACAAAATATTTTGTAAGATTAACGTGTCATACAGAATTTATTCAGCAACAGATTAGTAATCTCTTACCTTGGCAACTTTTTGTACAGGAATCGCTTTAGATCCTGAAAGAGAATAATTTTTTAAAGATCATATTACATTGTGCTTTTTGAGCCCTGTCAATATCCCTAAAGGACATGGAGTCACCATTTGTAACTGGCGTTTCATCTTTCACCTGAATCACTTTTTCTAGGCCTCAGTTTCATTGTTCCGTTACATGTATACAGGGATAATCACAGACCCTACATGATAAGAACTCTGTCAAACTTTAGTAAGGTGTATTTCTGAGTGTACTCGGAATTGGAAAACACAAATACATATTTACTGTAAAATGAGATCATGTGCTTCATAATAATTTACATCCCGATGCTGCCATATTCACTTGGAAATAATAGTCTATAGATCTTTTCCCATGTCCACACAGATTGGCCAACACTGTTTCTAATGATCCTAATTCAGATAAACGACTTTCATATTCAGTTTCTTGACAAAGATAATGACAATGTGAAGATTTAACAGGGAACATGGTTAGGACTAGAGAACAGAAGTCCATCTTGTCTCATTATACACTCATCTAGAAACACTCACAAGTCACTTAACAACTGTGACCTCCACTCTAAACGTGTGTTGGTTTGAACCACTATCTCCAGACCTAAATGAGTACCCTTTTTCATGTTACCACCATGAAGTTACTTTTGATCTCGTCTTAAACAGACACACAGACACAGAACATAGGTTGCTAAAGGGGCACCCTTTGGAAATCTTTTTAGATTGAAAACTGAGCCTAATGAGATACCAAAAGCATTTATTTAGTGGGAAAGTACTCAGAGTACTATGAAACAGGTACTGACTGGAAGGACAGTCACTCTTTAGAATTTCCAAAGTTACCCACACAGAGTTCTTGTATGCTCCACTAGGATTAGGAGGTGGGAAAAATATAGTTCTCTCAGGCTAAGAGTGCCCCACCTCAACCGTTCCTGATAGAAACTCAGGTCCCTGCGAGTTCTCACTACGGATCCGGGAAAGGGGGCGAGGCGAAGGACAAAACAAAATTCTACCTCTCTCCTCTCAGAAGCCCCATGCAAACCTCCCACATTACCCCTTCCCCCTTTTCCCCTTGGGAAGGGGTGTCAACTCACATCCGCCATGATGAACCCCTTTCTCTTGCAGAATCAATCTCCACTCCTGGAAGGAAAACTTCCGTGAATCTCCCGTGCACCTGGGGCTTATTCACCCTCCCCAGCCTCAGTCAGCATCACGAGATCCACCCTCGCCGGGGCCAAGCAAGAGTTCTGGATCTCTGTCAAGGGAGTGGGGAGGTCCCCAGGACCCTGCCGGGTGCCCAACCCGGACAGCCCACCTCTCCCCACCCACCCTGTCCCCGAGTTGGGAAAAGGGGCCACCTCTGCAGACGCACGCGTGCTCCAGCCTGGGAAGACCAGCTCGGGTGTCCCCGCAGTTCAGTCGTCTGTCTGAAACCGCCTGTCAAGTCGCTGTCACATTACTCGTGACCTCCGCGGCGATCCAGGAAGCACTTGCTGCACCCTCCAGTACCGGTGATTCGGAACTTCCGGGGAAACTGCGCGCGCAGACGCTCCGCCCTCCCCCCCCCCCCCCCGCCCGGAGTTTTGCTGCGTCTGCGCGCCGCGCCGTGAACGGCTGGTCTGGTGTCTGAGGTCTCTGCGTCTTAATTTCCACCGAACACACCTCCAAAGGAAGACGGTCCTGGGCAGAGTGTGCATACATCTTTCCCAGACTTGTTATATCAGTCTTTTTTTGAGAATGAAGACGTTTGAGGAGCATAAACTGAAAGGCCTACTTAGAAGTTCCAGGTCCCCAGATAACCCAGTTTACAAGTCAGTTTCCTAAGGGTGCTTGCTACCTACCCTACATGTTTTTTTTCTCGAGTTTTTACCTAGAAGTGCAGGAGCCATGGGCCTATGGGCTCGTTTGTCAAGTCTGTTTTGAACATGCATGCACTGGGCTGCCTGCTTTGGCTCTAGGACCTGCATTTTGTTGTATCTTAAAAAAAAAAAAAAAAAAAAAAAAAAAAAAAAAAAAAAAAAGGCAAGCAACCTATCTTTTGTTGATGTTTGTACATTCAAGAAAGCCTACTGAAAGGGGAAAGCAAGAATGCTCAGCAAAGGGGAGGCTCCTGCACTTGCTTTGGCCCGGTGTCTCTGACTACTGACGCTTAGATGATTCTTTGTAATAGAGGACTGCACTGTAGTCAGCTTAGGAGACTCCTGTAGAAACCCCCAGGACAATCGAAAATCAACTGATATCTGAATACTCCCCGGTGGCTGCCGGATCTGGAGCGTGGGTTGAAGCTGATGGCTTTTGGTGCAGATTAGCTTGTGTGTTCTTAACAGTAGTGTACCATTAAAACATAAGCTCTACGGTAGCACCTACTTTGAAATTCTACTAAATCATCACATACATTTCTTTTCATTTCCATAAAGTTTTAATACTTTTATTCTTTGAGAATTTCATACAATGTATTTTGCTCATATTTACCCCAGACTGTTACTCTTTAACTCCTCCCAGGTTCTTCCCCATGTCTGTAACCTCCAAACTTTGTCCTCTCCCCCCACCCCCAAGAACCTATCAAGTTCAGTTTGAGCTGATCATCTACTCCTGGGTCTGTTGGACTATTCAAAGGAGCATGGCCAACCTACTGGGGCCCACCCTTAAAGAACGCTGACACTCCCTCTCAGAAGCTATGAATTGTCTATAATTCCAATGCATGTTAGGATGTTGGCTGCCTCGATCTCGTGCAGACCAGCTAAGCTGTGTGAGTCAGTGTTTCTGATAACATCAGCAGTGTCTCAGTCCCATCGTTTCTCAGTGAAGTCTTCCGAGGCCTTTCCAGAATAGTGAAACTACTCTAGATAAATGTTAATAAATAAATGTTAATAGATAAACATTAATAGATAAATGTGAAATATAGATAGATGTTAATGGATAAATGGGTAATTTGTAATCCTCTCACGTTTACCAAAATTAAAATATTCATTTCCTGGACAATAATGTTTTCTTGATTAAATTTACAATTAAGCATTGTCTTAATCTGTGAATAATTCCTAGTTCATTACTTCTGACACAGCAGGGATTCATAGATGTATTGAATGAATGAATGAATGAGCATATCAAGAGGATAATATGCTGGGCATAGTGGTGGATGCCTTTCTATAATCCCAGCACTTGGGAGGTAGAGGCAGGCAGATCTCTGTGAGTTGGAGGCTAGCCTGTAGTGAGTTCCAGGATTGTGAGCGCTATATAGTGAGACTCTGTCTCAAAAAAAAAAAAAAAAAAAGGAGAAAAGAAAAAAGAAGGATAACATATAATGAAGACAAGTCTTTTATGGTGAGAACATCCCTTCTATTTATTCATATGTTGAGATAAATTACAGAGACTGAAAGACAAAAATTTGTAAATCATTCATTAGAACATTCATTAAAAACAAAAGCGGCTTAAGAGTTCTCACACAAAACCTTATATAAGTCTGATATAACATTAAATTTTTACAAATCAGACCTCCCATTTTTAACCCTAATCATGTGGTCTCGAATGCTCTCGGGAAATCTCCTTTACCAATAGCACTTCATCTTGTGTACACAAGGCTTCCATTAAAATCTCGCCAGACCTTGAAAACCCATATCACACCTTGGAAATTACCTGCAGCTGAAAAACAAACAAACACTCTAAAACTTTAGATGGAAAGTCACATAGCAATCTAAAGACCAGAAATGAAGCAAAAACGAAGCACATGTTAATACAAATAAATGACAAACACCAACTGTTTCTATCTTACTGTGGTCACCGAAGCCAAAAACAATTTGTTTGGAAGGAACTTGTGAAAGCACTACAGTGTCACCCAAAAGTGCTTTCCTGTGTCACAGTGCTGTAGAAAGGCCACGCATAACCTTACAGAGAAACTAGCAAGACTTGCAAGCACCTGCATCCGGTGTCTGTCCCTCTATGCAGTTACTAGACAGCTCAGTAACCAGTCACCCCAAGTCTTAATAACTTCTTAAACCAGGACAGTTCAAAAACTACTTCTGGATTGCCAGGCTCAGAAAGATACAATTTTACATGACACATGGGCCTCGTGATAGGAATCTGCATTAAAACATGGAGATCAACTGAAAATATTTCACACTGATGAAATTCTACTGACTAATGGTCAAATTTTCAGATAAGAACCCACCAATGGAAGCCCTGCTCTGTGCAAACAGTATGGTACTTATTAAACAATCAAACATCTGAGGTATTAGCTGGAAAAAATATATACATTTATATATATATATATATATATACACACTTATACATGGACACATCCGCAGAATATTCACAAATCTATTGGCCCCTACACCAGCAGAAGATCAAATGAATTGAAAAAAAAGAACCACATAATAGGAAAAATTACACAGAGGGCATTTACAAAAGTGTGGTTACACAATCCTTAATATAAGGAGCATGTTTTGAATAATTGCTTGAAGATTTATAATTCCTATAAATGTTTCCATTTATAGGAAAGTGTCTATCTTATCGAAATGGAACTGGAAGGGGGACCTGGATTCAGGACTGTGATGCCTACAGATTATTAAAGCTTTGCAAAAACTGCTTGAATAACCTGGTTCTATCTATTTAGTTTTTATTTTATACTGCATTTTGGACAGAGTCTGACAAGGTACCCAGGCTAGCCTCAAATCCACGATGTCTCTTCCTCACTTGGTCTCCCAGGTGTTGGGCTACATGTAAAAGCTACCATGCCTGACTTCTACTTGCGATGGAAAACTGGATTCTGAGGGGAAAATGTGAGGCTATTGTCAGGTTATTCTTTATTGTCAGTGGTCCACAGAAAATTTTAAGGATTTTTAACTATTCTGATAGGGCTACTAGACAGGGATTTTTTTTTTAACTGTTCCATGATTAAAATTCAGGATGTTCATTTTCAAAAATTTTCTATACAAATAATAAAAAGTGTTCTGAGTTGCCTCTCAGTTTCCCTCACTCAATAAAAAGATGGATAGCAAAACATCCAGAATTAAGTTCAAGCTTCCTGTGGAGAAGCTAAATAAAGACATCCCCTCCTCTTCTAACCACGTGGCGCTTGGTTATAATACTTGGCTAATGAGATGATGGCTCGCTTGGCTCTCTGCTCCACCAAGACGTTCTTCCCTGCTCTAAAAAGTGGGAGTTGTTTTTGGGTTTTTTTCAATGAAATATCTGAAAACACAGTAACAACCATATTATGTTTTAAGTACCTGTATTTCCAATAATATCGATAAAGATTTTTTTTTTTATTTTATGTGTCAGTGTGAAAGGTTTAACAACAAGAAAAATTAAGCATAAAAGTGCATTTGAAGTTAAGGGCTGCATTCCACATTCCTGCTCTTGTGAAGACCTGACCTGACACAAAATAGGACTTTAATGCTCTGGTGTGTGTATGTGGGTGTGGGTGTGTGTGTTTCTCTATGTATAAAGAGATAAAATGTCAATTATTAGTAAGTATAACTAGTGTTTCCAAACTTACAAAAGAAAACATTTAGAAACCTAATGCAAAGGAAAGAGCTACTGGGTAAATATAAAAGTGATCGAATGAAATTAAGAAATTCTATATAGCTAAAAATAAGACTGGAAGATATGGGGATTTTGATTATAAAGTAATCAGCAAGCACAAGAACCTTTCAGTTCAAGCTAACCAAAGACACATAAAATTAAATTCAAAGATACCAACTGGTCCTTCCTACAAGACAGGAAGCGTTACAGACTTAGTTTTTACTGGTGTACTTTCTATGCAGTTTGAGATACTGTACTCGGCCAACATCTCCCACAGCCTCTCCCAAGTCTTGTTTACTCTAACCCATATATGGTAAAAATGTGATGAGATGCAGCAATGAACCTCAAACATAATACTGTACAGAGCCACATACGACTCCATGCTGTGTTAACTTCTCTCAATCTGATAACCTGACCTATCCTCTCTATCCACTAAAACTGGAGAAATACACCAAAAGTTTCTACAAATATTTGACAGCTATGAGCCTTCTGAGTTAATTAGAATGCTACATTTTAAAGTGACTTATTCTGCAGGCTCAAAATATTTAAAATTCTAAGACGTGCTTACGTTTGCAACATGTACTGACAGAACAGTGCAGAGATTAGCATTGCCCCCTGCACAAGGATGACATAGAAATTTCAATAAGCTTTAATATTTTTAAATTCAACTAATTAAAGGCAAAGAGAAATGAAAAATAGGCACAGTGAACTATTTGAAGCAAAAAAAGAAAAGTGGGAAATGAGACCAGTATACATCAACACTATCAAATGTAAACCACGTGGACCACAGGCCACACGGAAGTGGAGACAGAACTGTATTATTTCAGATTTCCATTAAAATAAAAAGACAACAAACTGCTTGTTATGTTTAGGGTCAATAGGTGTGTGCTACAGCCAGCTTTTGTCAATGAAACTTCCTTTTTTTTTTGTTTAGTGGGCACAAGCTAACTGTGGTTATAGTAATGAGAAAACCTGACCATTGTGTGCTCAGTCTGAGTAGCACATCTAACATTACCCACTTCAAGGATCAAACGGCATCACAAAACAGTGGGAGGTTGATAATGTAAGAAGGAGTGAGGTGTTTGTGGAACACTGTTTCCGGCCATGCCATTAGTCATCACACTTTGTGACTCTCTATAAGGTCTCTATAAGATTGGGCCTGTCCACATCTTGCCCTAGTCGGAATGGGGCTCATAAGCCCCCCTCATCCCTCTCTGACAATCCATGGTAGTTAGTGGTTGATGAGAGAAGGAGACACATTTTCTTCAGGGTTGCAGGCACTGGTGCCTATGTTCCTGTAAATAACCCTGATCTATGCCCCTACATACAATCATAATAAAAAGTCACATCATCATCATCATCATCAACAATAGCATCATCAATAACATCAACAACATCATCAACAACAGCAACAATAACATCAACAACATCCTCACCATCATCATCATCAACAGCAACATCAATAACATCAACAACATCATCATCAACAACAACAGCAACAATAACATCATCAACAACATCCTCACCATCATCATCATCAACAGCAACAACAGCAACAATAACATCATTGACAACATCACTATCAACAACAGTAATAGCAACAACAGCAACAATAACATCAACAACAACATCCTCACCATCATCATCATCAACAGCAACAATAACATCAACAACATCCTCCTCCTCATCATCAACAACAGCAACAACAGCATCAACAACAACAACATCACTATCAACAACAGTAATAGCAACAACACCATCACCATCAACGACAGCAAGTCTTGAAAGAAGAGGAAGTGAATGTGTAAAGTAGGAGGGAACAGGAGAGTGTCACAGGAGTGAAGATGATGACATGTATTATATGTGTGTATAAAATGCCACAATGAAACCCACTGTCCTACATAATTAATGTGTACTAATAAAACACACACACACACACACACACACAAAAGAGAGGAAAATGAGAAAAAATTACACATAGTTACCAAGGAGAAAGAGCTGTATCTCTATAGTGAAGCGCTGACGTCTGTTTTAAGTTAAAAGCTATACAACAATCTGCAGGCTGGTTAGATGACTCAGTGCTAAAATACTTCCTGCATAAGTCTGACAACTTATGTTCAATCCATAGAATTGAACAAGGTATAAAAAGAGAACTTACCCCTGCAAGGTGTTCTCTGAGCTCTGCATGTGCTTCTTGGCACACACACACACACACACACACACCCTCACACACACACCACAAACATAAGAATCAATATAATAAAACCGTTTCTAACAGTTGCAAGAATTACAGGAATGGCTGAGCAACTGAGTCATAAGCACTTGGGGTTGAATGTTCTGCATTAAAGGCAATGTTAAAAGAGGAAGAGGAAAAGCTATGCCAACTGAGATGGTCCAGGCAGATCTGGCTACAGATGAGAGGGAACTAAGAAGTTTCTGAGTTGAAGCAATGTGTACAATGTGTCATTCTTTACATCTACAACAGAAAAACCAAGACCGAAAAAGAATTGCAATGGACTTAAGAAGCTCTTCAAAGAAGAGCAAAGGGCTTGGGTGAATAAGAAACTTGAATTTGGTTGCCACAGAGCCTTAAAATCTAGAGAATTTGAAATGGATATCCCATTGGGAATATTGAAAATGAGATCCATGATCTCACGGAAAATAGAAAACTATGTGTTCCTCTGAATGAAAATATTATTACCAGGTGAGCGGAGCACATGCTATTAAACCCAGCATGGGTGGGGGTGGGGTGAAGGGCAGGCCGGTCTCTGTGAGATCCAGGCCAGCCAGGTCTCCATTGAGAGTTTGAGCCAGTCAGCTACAGAGTGAGACCCCGACTCAAAATTAAAATAACAAAACAAAACAAAAAAAAGACAACAACAAGAGATACCAGGAGCATCCACCACAGAAGCAGCATGTCATTGTCCTGGAGGACCCGCGGATATTAGGAGAGGCTCCAAGCCTCATCATCTTGTACCAGGGAATGCAGTCAGCAGGTGATGAAGACGCAAACACATTAAGAGAGTAATAATGGCTCGATGGGATTCAGAAATCTGCCAAGTGGACAGTGACGTGACAGTCGGGGGGTGGTTGTGGTTCTAATGAAAGAGTTGAAACCACAAGGAGCCGTGTGCAGAGGCATGCAGCCTGGGAAACCCAGCCACGTGACTACGTAGCACTATTCAGGCTAGTGGCCAGACAGGGAGCACAGCAGAACCGAAGGCTGTGAGGAAGAGGCTGGGAGTGTCCTGGACCTGTGAGCGGGACCCTGATGTAAAACTCCGCAAACAGCAGTGATTCCTACATCGAGCCCTCCTCCTGCCTTCGAGAGCATGTGCAGGAGGCAGCCAAAACTGACAGACACGTAGTGGAGAGGAAGGAATCAGCTGCTGTGGAGCATGCTACTTTGAAGTCATTCCTCTCAAGAATCTACTTTAGAAAGTAACAAAAATATGTCAATTTTGTAAGGAAAAGGTTTTTACTGAAGGCGCATAGATATATAGCATTTTAATAGTTTCTCATGAGATGTATTAATGTGAAAACTTAAAATGAACCTTTATGTTCTCTGTAGTACTCCTGGTGTTAAAGGTCATGTTTCTAGAAGGGGGGCTAGGTTCTCCAGACTCCTAGGACAGTGTGTGTAATTCAACCCACTATTATAATCGGGCATGTCTACTGAAGAAGCAGACGGCAGGGCACAGAGACCTCGTGAGTACAACAGATGACACAGATCAGTACTATGCAGGGAGAACTCCTTAAGCAAAGCACAAAGCCTCTCTGTCTAACCTGACATTCTTGTTCTTGAGCAAAGGACTGGGTGTGAGAGATATGACAAAAACTACCAAAAACATGTGTGTGATTCTTTAACGGAATGAAGCAAAAAACCCTTAAGCCATTACTATCATTAAACATACAAGACCAGAAGTCATGTTGAACTCAATAAGCAGCAAAGTCCCAGCTGCATTTCCCCACTTTACAAAACAGATTTCATTACAAGGAGCTTATTCTAAAGACCTGATGAGTGGCCGGGTTGGTGGAGCTCACCATGCTCTGATGGCTTGCTGTCAATCAATCACTGTGTTAGCTGCTTGCTGTCAATCAATCACTGTGCTAGCTGTTTGCTGTCAATCAATTACTGTGTTAGCTGCTTGCTGTCAATCAATCACTGTGCTAGCTGCTTGCTGTCAATCAATCACTGTGCTAGCTGCTTGCTGTCAATCAATTACTGTGTTAGCTGCTGCTCTATCTATGCACAGGGCAACTGTGGCCCAACGCAACATGCTGTCAAGTAAGCCAGCCGCAGTCAGAAAGGCACAAAGCTGGGTGTTAGTGGTTATTTTGTTCTTTGTTCATTACTTATTTGTAGAAGAATCCATTTGCTTTGGGGTCCTACTTGAGTTATCTCCATGAAACTGAATTTCCATAGGAAGAAAGTTCATCTTTTGTTTCATAAGCTTCAGGAGCTTTGAAAGACACATAAATGAACATTTGGGGCTAACTTTTAATTACTAGAATTGTGAATGGCATAATTGCAACTTACCATTGAAAACTCACTTAGAATAGTATTTATCATCATATTTTCTTTAAATTCTATCTTATAGCATTTCATTCCTATGTATGGCTTTAGCAATTCATAAAACTAAAGAGCATACTGATAGTAAACACCAGTTCATGTATGTCATTACATATTCTGGAATATAAGAACAATATTAAAAATGTCAATTCCTTCTACACTGGTATAAGATTTTACATAAAGTTTTGTTTTTTTTTCTTTTTGAAAAATTTTCACTGTTTAAACTGCACATACCCAAACACCTAATGGGAAATGTGACTGTGTCCATTCCATCGGCCCACACAGAGTGTCTCATGGAGCTAAACACTAACATAATTTAAATAAAAGGCAAGCGCTCCTATGTATACAAAAATCATCCTAAAAATATTTACATGGCAAAGGAATAATGGAGAATCACAAAACTAGCCATTGCTACAGGTGTGGGAATCCTTTCCAGACTTCGTAAGGAATCGTGTAAGATTTTAGAGTGAACGTAACTGCAGAAGCATCCTAAAATATTTAGTCTTGAGTTCTTACTATTGGAATGAGCCAGTAGATCATTAACAGTCCAGGATTTCAGGAATCAACTACTCAGCTTAGTCTTTAATCAAGTCTTCAGCGGACAGCGTGGGACAGGCGGCTTGCCCACCTTACCCCCCCTTGTAGAGGCTGGTCAGCCGCTCCAGTTCTTTGCAGTTGTCCATGCTCAGAGCATCTGCCTTCCGCCGCAGCCGCTCATCGCGGTACACTTTTGCTGCATACTGCATATCTGTCTCTGTATGCCAAACGTTTGCCGGTTAATGATAATTCACATCACCTTAAAATTGCTTACATGTAAATACCACTTTAGAGAGATCCGTATATATATATATATACATAATTCTCTTAACTGACTTTGAAAAAAGAAAGAATCGAGTACAATTCCTATAAACTATTTCCTTGAGTTTTTTTTTTTTTTTTTTTTTTTTAAAGAATTTGTCTTTCAACAGGGTCTCTACATAGTCCTGGTTGTCCTGAAACTCACTATGTAGACCAGGCTGGCCTTGAACTCAGAAATCCTACTGCCTCTGCCTCCAAGAGCTATGATTAAAGGCGTGCATCACCACACCTGTTGGGCTTTTTCTTTACACAGCTTTAGTTTGAACATAGCATAGTCCTTCTGCATCAGCACCCCAAGTGCCAGGACTGTGTGTGCTCTCACACTTGGCAAAGGTTTGGAATATATATGTGCACCCCACACAAATGCAAAAGCCACCCCCATGCACAACTTGAATAAATAACCATAATTCTGCCTCTTAGAACTAGATGATGAGACCCTATGGCTAAACGTATGACATGCTTGGTCACAGGAAAACCAGACTAGAATTGAGCCTGCTCTTCTCGGATTGCTTTCACGGTGCCAAGAGGAGTATTCAGGCTGACAAAGAATTGCTATGAACAGTCTAATCCCTCTGTGGATGCTGGGAACCAGCCTACAAATCGTTTAGATCGTATGTGCCTGTCACACAATAAGTGCTACAGCTGATACGGGGTAGATAACTACTTCCTGATCAGAGCTGAGGACCACTCCACAGGAAAGCACTCACATCTGGTACTGTACCCCTGGACAAAAACCTATGATTAGAAGGCCGCAGGCCTGATTGGATAAGCTACTCTGTTGTTGTGCTAAATGGACACATTGAACCTGTCTTTAAACACTTGTTTACAATCTCACGGTTAACACACTGTCGTCTTTGAAGAGAAGGCTTCTCTTTGCCATGGGCGGTGGTGCCTGCAGACACTGCAGAAGTGAAGCCCTGAATGGGACATCACTATGGACCCTCCAAAGCTCATGGAGCATGAGCAGAAGAAGAGCTGGACGGGCCGGAGGATTGTGGGATGATGTTCACCAGGCATGAGGTCATTGCTGCTCTCATGAGCTCACTGTAGCTATGATCTGCAAGATCTGCACAGCACTGGGGCCATCAGCACCCTTGCATGGCAAAATAACCCTCCACACTGACTGGTCCAAGCCACCAGGCTGATGCTTACTGAACCTTACGCTGTGATGATGTGGTGCCTAGTCTAGAGAGAAGTAACTTGGTCTGGATAACGTGTGACTGGAGGACGCATCATGTACGACAGTCTGCTCAACAAAGTGTCCACTAAACACCGTAAGACAAGAACCAGTTAGTAAGTTCTTACATTGTGCCCATGCATAAAACATGTTCACCCAGGTGTCATGGGGATGGATCTGAGAACAGAGACAACAAAAACTTCAGCACACGCTCGGTACAGGCACAGGCTCTTTTTCTGCACAGTTTTCATTAACAGCTGGTTGAAAACATGGATGAGAGAGGCCTCAGACATGGGGGCTGACTGTACTTATTCATGTACTGAATTCCAATTATAGACCAAGCACTTTCAGAGCACTCCTCAGGTAAGGAAATCACAACAGTAATTCCAGAGACTCTAAAGGTTTTCTAAGATATTAAAAACACGATGGACTTACTCTGCTGTCTTTCTTTCCAGCAGTTATTTCGAATATTAGTCACATAATCCTCTTCCACGCTCTTTTCCACCTTTTGTAATAGTGTTCCTTTATATTCGCTTTTAAAGTCCTTACCGACGTAATAAACAACACCCAAGTTTTCTGTCTGCATTTTAATAGTTTGTCCACTGCAAAGGAGATGGATGATTATTCTTCTCTTAATTAAAATTATATCCTACTATGCAAAACAAGGAGCAAAAGAAAAGCAATTTAAAGTTAACATCAGTATTACTTAACATCAGTACTAGTTAATATCAAAATTATTTAACATCAGTATTATTTACATTCTCAGAAACCAAACCATTATTTTAGAGTACACAGAGTTTTAGTTATGTTTCCTTTATCTCCTGTTCACTTAAACTGTCTCTCACTTAATGACATTTGTATAAGGCCGTTATTTCTTCCTCCTCCTTCTTGTCTTTCATATCCATGTGTTAACTACCACATTAAATTCAAGCATAGCCCTTCTGTCCCCATCCTCAGTGGGGCAGAAGTGTAGGCCACCAAGAATGATAGAAATGTATCTCTTATGTTAACTGTTTTTCAAATTAGACGTTTTCCTGTAAGAAAGTCTGCACTTAAAAGCATCAAAGGGCCCTTCAAGGGAAGAAAAAGTCAGCGACAATGGAATTTTGTAACATTTCGCTTGGCTACTTACGATCTGGGGTATAAGGAATATGGAGGGTTGGAGACCATCAGCTGGCTTAAGAGGGACACAAGGATCAGCACAATGACGGGCATGAGCTGGATGAACACAGAGAAGCCTCCCTGCAAAGAGACCGAAGAGCACCGACTGTCGGACCGTCACAAACTCTGATAGAAACTAAGGAAACCTGTAGCCACTGAGGGCCACCTCCTGCTACAATCCCTACAGTACAAACTCCCCCGGGCTTGAAAAGGATGGTATCATCTGACCCTGTTGTAGAGATAAGGAAGCCCCTCCTGTCACACACACAGAGACTGGACACATGGTGTCTCGTCTAGCTGCCTCGGGCCTCTTCCGTCTAGTCTAGTGTCCTTTCCTTTCAGCTTTTTACACAAAGAGCTTAATTAATACATGCAACCACCTATACCTGCCTTTGAACCAAGCAAAGGCAAACAGAATTCTTCTTCTTCTTCTTTTTTTTTTTTTTTTGGCAAACACACTTCTAACTGAGGGTCTTCAGCATTGTTTCTCAATCTTTTAGGATCAATAAAAAGAAGTCACCTTCAGAATATGCAAACTAGAGACCTGCCTTTGTCAGAATTATGCAATAGCAAACCGGAAGGATGAAACCGCTGCTGTCACCCCTGCTCCTGTACCTACATTGTTCTCACAGGATTTCTGGGTCTCTTTTGAACTCCTGCTACGAGAAAAAGTCATTTCTTTTTTCCTAAAACAACTTGCCCTATTTTTGGTCAATTCTAATTGCTTTCCTGAACTGGAATCTGTCATTTCGGGATTTATGATCACATTATGAACATACATCTCCTCTTTCTTCTTCTCTTTCATGCCCATTGTGTCGGTGCTGATGTTGATGGCTGTAAGCAGCCCGGCCATTTGAAAATGAATGTACACTACCTGGGAAATGAAACACAAGGTGAAGTTAGGAAGCAACTGTGAATGGGGGAAAATGCTGTTCACTGTTTAGCAGCTTTCCTTGTTGATTCAAAGCACATGCCACCATGCCCACCCTTCTTGAACGTCACTAAAATAATAAATGTTTGTTTTGAACAATGAATGTTTACTGTGTGATCTTCTTGCCTCCACCTTCCAAAATAGATACTGGCTACCAGACCCAGCTTTATAAATTCCTTTGTGAAAATGTGGCGAAGAGTTTCTCATTAATGGTACACATGTGAAGGACCATTATTGTTGGTGATTATTTCTGAAAATTCTGATTACTGTACTTAAATGAATCAAACCCATCTAGAAACCCAAAGACATCATTATAATTAATGCTTTTAAAATGCTAATATATCAAAGTGGATCACTTGAGTTCTTCTCAAATTGGGCGAAGAACCAGAAATGGCTATTACTAACAAAATAAGCCAAGTTATAATTAACCAGGAACGGAGAATTAACTATTGAGAAAATTATTGCTTCCAAGATTTGAGACGGTTCCCAACATATTTTCAGTCAAATTTGCTAGTTTAGTAACTTTTCTTAGAGGTAATGTGTCTCAATTTGTTAGAACACAGGTTATGGTTTTGATCATTTATTTGTATTTTTACAACTCAAGGATGCTTTGCAGAATGTCTTATCGATGACAGCTCATCCTCAGTGATAATAAAAGAGCCACCGGTCGTGTTCTCATTATTAATGAGCACCTTAAGTCAATGCCATGAACAACTTAGAGCTTAAAGAAACCACTCTTAAATCCATTTCCACATAAACAATGCACAGTAAGTAAAAATAAGAGTTTATGCTACTTACGAAAACTCTGTAAGATCTACTGATTTAGTGGAAAACTACCCTTGTTCAAATGGCTATTCCTACAACACACTAAAAAGATACCTGAAAGGTTTATGTGTCAATTAGACTGTCTATTATTTCAATGAAGATATAGATGAAGACCTTTACACACACTGGTATTTACATCTATAATGCCGTTGAGGCTCCAGAGAGCTAATGTCAATCATCCTTCCAGGTACCAGATGCTTCTGCTGATTGTGACAATTATGATACACTGTTTCAGGGTTTCCTGTCTAGATTCCTTTTCTTAGGTTTTTTAATAAAACAAGGTATCTGCACTCAGCAACTCTCTTTTTAATTAAAGTACTCTCTGGGAAAAGAGGCAGGCTTAGTAACAGTGATAGCCCCTAAAATTTTCCTTCCTTTAATAGAAAGCCAGCACTGTAGAAAATGCAGGGAGACCCGCATGCTCAAGCCTGTAACCTCAACACTTGAGAGACTGAGGCAGGAGAGTTGCTGTGAGTTAGAGATTAGCCTGTGTTACATGGCGAGTTCCATGCTAGAGTCTCAAACCAAAACAGCCCGCAGGAGAAAGCTGGAAGTCTTTATGAAGTATAGCTAAGGAGAGAAAGCTAACCCAGTACCTGAAGGAAATCCACACAGGAGAAAGCTGGAAGTCTTTATGAAGTATAGCTAAGGAGAGAAAGCTGATCCGAGTACCTGAAGGAAATCCACACAGGAGAAAGCTGGAAGTCTTTATGAAGTATAGCTAAGGAGAGAAAGCTAACCCGAGTACCTGAAGGAAATCCACCGCCAAAAAAGATATTGAACAGGTCTTCTGGAGTTATGTCGGCTTCACAGCCTCGGTGGAAGTTAAACCTGCCGTTGTTCTGGGGATTACAGGCTTGCTCTTCACTGCCTGTGAGGTCATACTGTTTTCGTTTTTCTGGGTTGCTTAAAACGGCGTACGCATTTCCAATCTCTATAGAAGCAAAGAGTAACAGCATCGGAAAGCGAAGTCTTTAGTGTATGGAAAACTGCCCCACATACAGCAGCGCCCACTTAAATACTGTTTGAAACCAATAAAAAATCACCAATCAGTAAAAAACAGCAATGATTTCTTTTAAACATTATATGTACATTTTTGCATCATCACTTATCTCTCAGTACAGCTTTCCACACTAGCCAGCCGAACCTCCCCACTGCGGAGGGTGGGATGTCTACCTACCCACTGCCACACCGCGTCGTGGCCGCTAACATCCACTTTCCCCACTCTGAGTTCCCAAATCGAGCCTTTCATCAAGACTGTTCAACCTACACGCCATGAATAGAGGCCACATATCTATAATCCCAGCACTTGGGAAACTGAGGCAGGAGGTTTAAAAGTTCAAGGCCACCCTTACAAGCCAAACTGTTCAAAATAACCACAGCTGTCTCCACCATGTACTGAGAACTTACTATCTATTTCTGTATTTCACTCGTTAATACTTCCGACTTCACAGCAAGGATCCCAAGACGTACTTGCTGTGTAAGCTGTTTGAGGTCAGATACTAAGTGCAATATGGATATGCACTATTTCAAGACATCTCGACTGAAATCTCCCTTTCTTTTGGCATACTACCACCCATTTCATTTCCGGACAACGTATTTTCCTTAAGACAGAAAACCCGACGTGAGAGGGACCGTCCATGACTCCACTGCCATGCTCAAGGGGCCGGCATCAAGTCTTACGTGTTGTTGCTGTTGTGTTTGGCTTTTGTAGTGGGGGTCTCAGTTACGCAGCCCAGGATAGGCTTGAACTATTGGCTCATGTTGTGCATTTGCACAATTAGGAACGATTACAGCTCCTTGTTTTCCAGAGAATTAAACATAAATTTTATTTTGGTGTTCAAAACTTTACAAAGCATGCGTCTACCATGCCATTTATTGTACACAAAAGACCTTTCAATTCATATTCCTATAAATAGTTTACGTTATGGTAATTAAAGAGTCACGTACATTTTAAAATATAAATATCCTCTCTCCTTTTTACCTAATTTCCCCTAGTAATACTATCTTATCCGTTATAGCAGAGATCATCAATGGAGAACCAATGACAGTCATAGAGCGTAGAACGTTCTCCAGTTCTCCACTTTGTGCGCTTGATGTGTGTTTCGGGTTCACAGGCCACGGTTACAACCTGGTAGACTTGGTTCTTTCTTACCAACTTTCTGGGTTCCGGGAACGAACGTGGGTTACTGGGTTTGCATAGCAAGCTCCTTTACACTAACCGAGCCATCTCACTGGCCCTAGGGGGTCCTTTTTATAACCAGTTGTCCCTGCCTATCACATCTCTACCATCCCTGGCAACTACTGAGCTACTGGCCGCTTCTCAAATATTTCCATGTCGAGGATGGTGAGAACCCGGAGTGGAGAAGGTAAATGCCTATAAAGTCAGCACACAGAAGCTGAGGCAGGACCCTGAGTTCAAAGTCAGCCTGGGTTACATATTGAGACTCTGTCGCACAAAAATAAAAATAACAAAACAACATTGTATAGATAACAATATAAAGATAGGATTACTTCATATAAGTGAAACTCTGGAACTGGCTGTTTTCCATGAGCACAGGACCCAGACTGATCTGACCGGGTTACATGTCATAAGTGTGCTCACTTTTATTACTACATAGAATTCCACACACGGACACAACACTGTTGGTTTAACTGCTCATTCCCTGAAGGACAGCTGGGCTTTCTAGTGTGGGTTATTACAATAAAGCTACGTGCCTTCACCACAGACTTATGTATACGTGTAAATGTTCATTTTTCTGGCATAAATGCCAGGTGTGTACTGCTCAATTGTATGGTGGCTCAGAATTAGTCTTTTTGATCAACTTCCAAAGCTGTTCTGCAAAATGATTCTCATTTTACTTCTTCTCAACAACACATGAATAATCCATTTCTGCGACCAGAGCCGCTTTAACAAGTGCCACTGCTACTTTCTCTGTCAGCCATTATGGTAGGTGCACAGGACCCTGATATCTGCATTTTTCTCATGGTTAAGGATGCAGAAGCCCTTTCATGGACTGTTTTGTCTTGTGCAAACCATCTTTAGTAAAATGCCATGCATTGCACGCATGTGTGTGTGTGTAGGTGTGTTTGGTGCTGTGTAGCACACGTGTGCATGTTCATGTAAGAATGTTTGTGTGTATGCGAACATCTGTGTTTGTATGTGTGTAAAGGCTGGAGGAGAACCTTGACACCATTCGTTGGCTAAAGCTATGAGATTCCGAGATAGTGTCACACTGTCCTGAGCTCCCCAAGTGAGCTGGACCACACCATCAGCGAGTCCCAGGGATCTGGTGGGGATTCTTTGGGTGTACTGCCAGATGTGCTGTTCTTAACTTGGGCTTAAGGGGTCTAACTCAGGGCACTTCACCAAGTCATGTCCCTACCACTTCTGCATCTTTTTAACAATACTTTTAAAAGCTTTTATTAGCATACATATACACAAAGATGGGTTTCACTGTGACATTTTCATATGTGCATATATAATGTATTTTGATCATGCTCACCCCCATAAAGCCCCATTCCTTCTTGTCCCCTCCCACTCCCTCTTGTCCCTGATCCCCCCCACTAATCTTTTATTTTTAGTTCCTTACTAGCCCTACTTTTTTCCCAATTTTATTGAATACTCTTTGTATTTACATTTCAAATGTTATACCTTCTCCCCTCCCTCTCCCTCCTCCCCCTCAACTTGCTTCCACGAAGGTGCTCCCTCTCCCAGTCACTCTCCCCACCTCAGTGCCTTGGCTGGTGATGGTGTTGTTCTTCCCATGAGGTGCAAACCCTTCAGCTCTTTCAGTCCTTTCTCTAGCTCTTTCATTGGGGTCCCTGTGTTCAGTCTGATGTCTAACTGAAAGCATCCTCATCTGTATCTATATGACTCTGGGAGAGCCTCTGAGGAGACATCCTTGTCTGGTTCCTGCCAGTAAACACTTCTTGGCGTCAGCAATAGTGCTTGGGTTTGGTGGCTGTATATGGGTGGTTCTCCAGGTGAAGCAGTCTCTGTAGATCTTTTCTTCAATCCCTGCTCCTCTATTTGACCTTGTATTTCTTCCCCTGTTCTGTTCTCCCTTCTAAGAAGGACTGAGGCATCCACATTCTGGTCTTCCTTTTTTTTGAGTTTCATAAGTTCTGTGGATGGTTCCTTAGGTATCCCAAGCTCTTTGGGGGGTTGGGGGTAGTATCTGCTCATCAATGAGTGCATACCATGAATGTTCTTTTGTGACTGGGTTACCTCACTCAGGACGATAGCTTCAAGTTCCATCCATTTGCCTAGGAATTTCATGAACTCGCTGTTTTTACTAGCTGAGTAGTAAACTAGCCCTACTTCTACTTTCACGTCCTAACATTTTTTAAAACTTATTTTGTGTACGTGTGCGTACAGTGCACGCACATGGGAGTCAGATGACAACTCTGTGGAGATGGCTCTGTCATTCACTTCCATGTGGACTGCAGCGATGAACTCTGCCAGCGTTTTCACCCACTGATACCACTCACTGGCCCTTTCTGTGCATGCTTCAACTAGTGTAATTAGAGTTGCTTACAGCAACATGGGCTATATAAAGGAGCACGAGAAAGATACCAGTGCTGTATCTCTGGAGAAATGTCCCTTCCGTCCCAACTGCCTAGAAAGTTCCATAAGCCCTATCAGCAACTGTTTACCTAGAAATCTGGGGAGAGTCTCGTGTACCCCACCTCATGATGGAATGTTGAATGACCAATCTTGTGCAGTCTTAGGCAGTTACTACCTTAGCTGCTGAGAGTTCAAGCATTCGATGACCACATCGCGCCCAGAGGAAAGCATCCACAGGGTTCCATCTTCCTTCAGGGTTTCCTGAGCGTGCAATGGATGATAATGCATGCATGCGCTTCATTTAGAGCTAAGAATGATACTGGTTTTCATTCTTAGTTATTTTAAAAATTCTTTTGTCAAAGGATGTCATACTGTCAAGTGTGCCTTATACTCACGGACCCAAGTGTCCCTCCTGCATCCCACGAAGCTGGGACTGTCTGAGTGCACCAGCACCCACAGCTTCTTGGGCCTGGTTTTACCTTGAACTCTCACTTCCCACTTGTGGAGAGCTCTTCACATAAACACTAGTCCTTTGTTGCATGTGTGTTGACAAATATTCCCTTCAACAAACAGCTTATGTTTCTATACTTCTAATAGAGCAAAAAGACCCTTACAATTTCCCTCCAATTTTCCTCATATAAACCATGGTTTGTGTGTGTGTGTGTGTTAAGTGTCATGTAATCATTAGCTTGTGCTATGTTTTTATTTGTAGTTGTGACCCATTTTTGAGGGCTCTGATTGGTTGTTTTATATAAAACATGAGATTGTGGCCAAGGTTAATTGTATGCCTGTGTGCATTCAACAATTCAAAACCCAGTTCTTAAAAAGGCTACTTAGGGGCTGGAGAGGTGGCTCAGCGGTTAAGAGCACTGACTGCTCTTACAGAGATCCTGAGTTCAAATCCCAGCAACCACATGATGGCTCACAACCATCTGCAATAGGATCTGATGCCCTCTTCTGGTGTGTCTGAAGGCAGCTACAGTGTACTTAAGTATAATAAACAAATAAATCTTAAATAAAAAAGGCTAACTAGGAAGCTAGAGAGATGGCTCTACAGTAAGGACACTTGCTGTTCTTTCAGAAAGCTGAGTTCCACCTCCAGCACCCACATCAGAAGCCCACAACTGCCGAGAGCTCCTGTTCCAGAAAAGCCAAGGCTCTCTCCTGGCTTCCAGGAGAACACTGCATAAGACACAGACATAGACATACAGAGGAATTCTAAAATGAAGTTTTTAAAGGTTATCCTCCCTCAAAAGGAGCTTGGTCTAAAATCAACTGGGTGCCGTAAATGGGTCTTTTGTCTTCTCTACCCTATTCTGTATTAATCTATAGGTTATCTCTCTGCCAGCACCCTGTAATTCTGATACCTGCAACTGCACAGTGAGTACAGAAATCAGTTGTGCTGAGCATGCTCAGGACAGACATAACCTATAACCCGATGCTTACCCTTTGAGCCCTCTGCTTCTCCACCTGAGTGAGAATCCTCTGTCTCTGGGCTCAGTACGGAGGAGAGGATGTGCCAACTGGGTATCTACCTGACTTCTGTTCTCAAGGTGTCCAGCCTTCCAACCCACCTGGGGATTCTGCTACATTGTTCCACACAGTCTCTGGTTTTTCATCATTATTGTGCCATTTCCAGAGTAAAAAATGCGATACTTTTACTTAATGTATAAACCTTTTAATTTTTATAAATGCTTATCTATTTTAAAATTTCAGTGTCTACATATTTCTTGCTAAAATGTAATACAATTGATTTTATGATAGTTTTGTATCTTGTAGCCTTGGAGTGTTTGTTTTAACAGGCAGCCATGTCTGGTGCAAACCCGGAAGTCACGGACCATCCCCCTCTGCTCTGACACCTCCTCACCTTAACAGTGACTGAACCACAGAGCACAAAGCTGAGCATGAGGGACCTCCATCAGCTTTCTGTGTCTTTAATTTCCAGAAGGCTGACGGAGATGTCTCTCATGGTGGATTTCTTTTGGCTTAACTGCTTGAGGCTCATCCAATTTCTCACATTCAAAGCTTACTTGCTTATCTATCTATCTATCTATCTATCTATCTATCTATCTATCTATCTATCTATCCATCCATCCATCCATCCATCCATCCATCCATCCATCCATCCATCCATCCATCCATCCATCCATCTATCTATTTATCTATCTATGTCAAGTTTGAAGCTCTGTCTTCCTTCCCGCTCTCAGAGTGCAGCTGACCCAAGTGCCGGATCGTCTGTTACAGCCTCACATTCTACGAGGCTGCGGCTTCCGCTCTATGTGACATTCTCAGTTGTTTGAATGGGAAGCTCGATGTTTCCAGTTCATTGGGTCCTTGCTCAGTCTGCCCTTTCTTCCGTTTACACTTTGGCAGGTATTTCAGACCCTTTCCTTTTGGTGATTAATTTCTAGCCTGTTCTTTACACCTTTGTTCAGACTCTCTTTGGTGACCATATTTGCTTTTGGCACACTCGAGTTTGGCCTTCGGAACACCTGTGTCATACCATCTCTGCTACACAACTCGGGTTTTCCTGTCTTCTCCATGTGGGTGTCTAACAGACTGAGTCTTTAGAATTCCGTGTGACCTCCTGGCTGTTGGAGTGATAAGAGATTTTCTATTGCCATTTGGTCATTTGGTCTGTTGAGGATCTGCGTCTTAAGTGTCAATGCTTTAGCTTCCTTCTCTCCTGCCATTCAACTGTCGGGGGCGGGCACTATCTCAGCACTTCTGTTCAGAAACAAACATCCAGGATCCTTCCCCTAAGACTCTGATGTCACCGACTGAGGTGGGAGTGGGGACCTCCCCACCAAGGCTGGGAGGCAACGGGATCTCCAGATCCTAAGACTGCAGTTGTCTCCTGACTAGGGAGTGCCTCGTTGCTGTGTTCTATGTGGTTTTGTGTCACCAGGCGGCTATAGTCTTGTTACTTCTGGATGGTGGCAAAGCGCTAATGTCCCTTTGTCACCTCTCGTGCCCCTGCTGGCAAGTCTAAACTGCCAAGGTGATTGAGTGAGAATGGCCTAGGCGAGTGGCAAAGCACTGCTGGTGTTTGTGATGGGTTTCCACAATTACACGCGTGCTCTGACTGAATACACGATTAGCCTCTGATGGAGTCATGCAATGACATTAAGGGAGGAGGTGAGGTCTAGCTGCAGGTAGTGGGCCTTATGAGCCACGTCCTTGCCTCCTATCCCCCAGCATATGAGCAGCCTTGCTATGGGCGCCTTCCCTTCAGGACAGACTGACACTCACACTTCTTAAAGAACACACCAAAATAAACCTTGCCTCCGCTTAAGTTCTGTGTGCCAGGCATTTGGCCAGGCTGGTGTGAAGGTAACTGACATGCCACCCCAGTGGGAAAAGAATGGCTGTTTATCTCCAGGTAAGCAGAGGTGCTGCACCCGTATCGTCTCTATGGACTTGGGGAGGGATGGGAAGGTAAAGGACTCTGCAGCATGAGTGAAACCGGAGCTCTTCCTGAGGCTGGAGAGCCGGTTCCATGGTTCAGAGTACTTGTTCTTACAGAGTACATGGGTTCGAATCCCAGCATGTACATGGTGACTCACAACCATCTGTGACTCCAGTTCCGGGAGATCTAAGGCATGCATGGGAAGGGAAGGAGGGAAGGAGGGAAGGAGGGAGGAAGGAGGGAGGGAGGGAGAGGAGAAGGGAGGAAAAGGGGAGAAAATTGAGGAGGGAGGAAGGAAACTGAAGCTCCCCAGACCTCCTCCATCTCTATCCCTTCAGGGGATTAGAACATCTTAGTCATGCAAAGGGTGGGAAGTCCATCATGTGTCAGTGAAGCCAGTTTTTCCTGCCGTTTGAGAACTATGGATCAGCGACTACCTCCTCCACCCACCTCCACCATGACTCTTGGGGTTTCGAGGCTGCCATCACCCAGTCTGGAATGGATCTATTAGACACTCCGGTGACCCCTGCCACGCTGCTCCTGAGTGCTGAGGGCCTCAGCCTTCTCACAGCCCTTCCGCCCTCCTGTGTCCACCTGACCGGGTCACTGCTGAATGCCTAAGCCTTTCAGCTGTCCTCCAGGTAAATAAGTAAAGCATTAAAGAAAGAAAGAGAGGGAGGGAGGGAGGGAGAAAGGACAAAATATCAATTCTAGCCAAAAGGCCACTGGTGTTTAAACCATTCCGCCTTGTGGTCACATCTACATCTTTAACCTCCGTCTCTTCCCTAACCATAAATACCAGGTTTATCTAACAAAAGCCGGTTCTCAGCATGATACAAACACTCCAGTGACTCTCACCTAACTCATTTTCATTTGTCATCTATTTCCTACTTTTGTGGCACTGAGAGCAGATTACTCAAGAATGCTAGGTACAGGCTGGAGAAGTGGTTCAGTGGTTAGAGCACTGACTGCTCTTCCAGAGGTCATGAGTTCAATTCCCAGCAACCACATGGTGGCTCACAACCATCTTTAATGAGATCTGATGCCCTCTTATGGTGTGTCTGAAGAGAGCAGCAGTGTACTCACATACATAAAATAAATTAATTAATTAAAAAAAAAAGAATTCTAGGTAGGTACTGGATTTTAGCTGTATACCGAGCTCTTTAAAAACACAGGAGAACTCAGTAGTTACCTAAGCTGCCTTAAATGCAGCTCAAGCCTTGAACTTGTGATCCTCCAGCCTTAGTCCCCCAAGTACATGGGATCACAGGTTTTTACAAACAGGCCCAACATGGCTTCATCTCTCTGACTTTTCCTCAGCTACCCCTTTGGGTATTTAGTTATAGTGAGCCTCCTGAGAGGAATGGAATAAGTCAGTTCATCTTTCCAAGTCTCTATTTTCTGATTTATGAAAAGGGATAACACTAGTCCCGTCCTCTTCACTTTGGGGAGAAGCGCTCTAGGTTAACACAGGTCTCGTGTCACCTATGCTGGCCTCAAGCCCTTTATGTGGCTGAGGATGACCTTGAACTCCTGATCACCCTGCCTCCATCACCCAAGTGATGACGTTATAGGTGTGTCTGTATTTTCACAAGAATTTAAGTAAACATCAAATAAAAAAAGAAAAAGCAAAAAAAAAGCAAAAAAAAAAAAAAAAAAACAGGAATGAAAAACTACAAAATACTTGGCAGATCTTAGGCTTCACTACAGTGCGAGCATTGGGTGAAGCACGTCCCCCCTTTTATGAGACACAAATTCTTTGAAGATGAAGGAATCTCAAATCACCTCACTTAGATAAGAAAAAGCCCAAAGGTAGAATTAACATCTTTGTTCTGAGAGACATGCCCTTGAGATCTACACTGTTAATACTAAACTATAAACCTAGCCAAGCTAGCATGATCCACAATTATTTATGGAACAGACAGCTACCCCATGCCCTCTGCTATGATGCTCCTGTGTATGCTGACAACGAACAGAAGTGAATAATCGCCGACTTACTGCTGTCTTTGAAGATACCGTGTTCTCGTTTGGTTGGTTTACTTTTGGTCTTTGCTTGTTTAATGGTGATGGTGAATTAGGAACTAAAGGCCTTGTAAATGAAAGGCAAGGACCCAAGTCCAGGAGTGCTTTAACAGTGTTTATGTCGAGGGAAGAGATCCAGTCCATGTCACCAGAGTGATGTGTAAAACACACTTAGGTGTGTTATAAAAATGTTTCTACATAATAAACATGTCTTTGCTTTGGTAAACTTAACAAGTTTCAAGGAAAAGAAAAACCAGCTACATTTGGGTTTACTGTTCTAGGGACCCTTGTTTCTCTTATCAAAACACGAACACAGCATTTAACTTATGTCCTTAATCTAATTATGGTTATTTCTCTATTCTTGAAGAAAACAAAATAGAATAGAAAAATAACCTGCAAATGACTTCCACTTTCTATAAAATAATGTTTCAGTGTGATAAAACTCTTATCTTAGTTTCCATATAAAGGACCAAAGTTAGGGACAGTGAAATGGCTCAGCAGTTAAAGGCACCTGCCACCAGCTGACGACCTGAATTCAATCCCCAGGACTCACTTGGTAGAAGGATAGAGTCTACTGCAAACTGTCCCGTGATCACAAATCTGTGTGTACACACCTAAGCACATGTGCAGGCATGTATGTGCAAAGACACACATATTAATTAATTAATATATATACTTTGATGTATATATGAAGAGTTTGCCTGGATGCTTGTGGCACATGGGTGCAGTGCCTGTGGAGGCCATAAGAGAGGGCTGGGTCCTCTAGGGCTAGAGATAAAGAAAGCAATCCAGCCTGGGTCCTCTGGAAGAGCACGCTGTGTGCTCTTACCACAGTGCCATCACTCAGGTTCAGGATGGGTCACCACTGCCAAGATCTGCTATAATTTTATTAAATCTGTCCTGATCACTTTATACACACATGTATCAGGTACTCTGAGTGCTGACACTCACCAGCCTCTCTTACACCCCTGCTCTAGGATCCTATACTGTGTCTCTCTTGTGTGAGACCAACTGAGTTTAACCAGCGTCACCTATGTGATCATGAGGTTGGAGCTAACCATCAGAGTCTGGCAGGCTCATGAGACATGGGAAAAGGTTTAAGTTAAACTAATGGTAAACTGTTAAGATTCTGTTTCCTGGAATTTCTTTTTTAACTTTTTATTTCATTTATTTGTGTGTGTGTGTGTGTGTGTGTGTGTGTGTGTGTGTGTGTGTGTAACCTGTAGAAATCAGTTGTCTCCTTCCACCACATGAATCCCAAGCCTCACACTCAGGTTACCTGGCAAGCCTCCCTGCTCTTTCGGTGTACCGCTGGTAACTTAAGGAAACCGAGCTTTCCTCTTCTGTAAGTACTACTTTGGCAGTGCTTTCATTGGAATATATTATTAATTCCCAAATGTATTTTCCTTGGCAACTTCCTTCAACAAATAAAACTGTTCTGTAAACAATATCTCCTCCCCTCCTCACCTCTCCCTCTAGCTATAATGAGAAAACAAGAGAAGAATGTCATAGTTGATAGCTCTCCTGGCTTGGAACTTGCTATGTAGACCAGGCTGGCCTCAAACATGTGATCCTCCTGGCTCTGCCTCTTGTGAGCTGGGGTTTTAGGCATGCTCCACAGTACTTAGATTATAAACAATTTTAGTGATTTTTTATGAAAAATTAACCAAGTCTTCTTTTTTGAAACATTATAACACAATACTTCCTTTGTTCTATTCTTAGACCCCAGCATGTTACTGAAGACACCAAACACTGGCTCTATGAATATCAAGTTCACAAGAATCAACAATCACTAAGTCAAATGTTTCATAGGATATAACACATTAATTGTTACAATGAAACCATAACAAAACATAAAATCATTGCTGTTGTTCTTTTACTTAATAATACACTCAAGGCACATAGGTCCTGCTGCCAGCAACTCTATCAGCCGGAGAGAAGCTACCAAGTGCTTCCCTGGGAAGATGAAGTTAATTAAAGGAAGCCTGTGTCAATTTGGGGGAGGGCAGAGACAGCTGTGTAACACTCATTGCAACATATAAAATAGGAAATTATCAAATCGGTTACCTAATATTAACTCCTATTTTACGTATTATTTCCTAAACTCACCAAAACTTTAAAGAAGATTAGGAAGTAAAACAGAAAACACAGACAAGAGATAAGAAATCAATTTTGAAGAAGCAAAAGAAATCGCATCACTAAAATGCAGAGCTGTAGAGCCGTGCTGTGCACGCCTGTGATCTCGGTGCTCAGGGTCAGGAACACCGTCAAATCTAAGGCCAGCCTGAGCTGCACAGCAAGACTGAGCTCATAAACCCAAGGGCTAGAGACCAAACTCAGTGCCAGAAGCTTGCCTAACATGTGCATGGCCCTGGGTTTGAGCTCTGGCATCATAAAACCTGACCAGGTGTCATAGAAATATAAAAGCACTCCCAACATCCCTAGAATAGCCTGTCTAAGAAATCTCTGTTCTAGGCCGTATCTCCCCCCAAAGAAAACAGTAAAACTGTCACTTTTAGTTGACTTGGAGCCATATGTCATATGCTGGAAGGTAATGTAAACCATCAACCTTCCTCCTAAAACCAAACTAGAAGGCACACGTGGTACCTGGATGCTACTTAGATTGTGAATCCCACCTTGCAGACTTTGGCAGCCATACGGCATCTGCTCGGCTGAGTGATGGAAGCTAGTCCTAAAGGTTCAAAGGATTTCTAGGCTGTTCTTAAGCTGCTTTCTAATGCAGCCAAAGAAGAGCAGAATTTCATATTCTGGATCACTGTAAAGTGTGCTCTAGAAAAGGCCGTAGTGAAGCTTCATAAGTTACTTTACTTTTAAAAGCATCCGTGGCTCCAGGGGCGTGGTTCTTGTCTGGATGAAACTTCAAAGCAAGCTTCCTATAAGCTTTCTTCAAATCTTCATCACCAGCATCTTTTGTAACTCCGAGGACCTCGTAGTAATTTTTACATTTGTTTATGCTGTGAACAAGAAATGATAGGATATAAATTATAAGCAGGGACATGACGTCACTCTATTGGAATGGCATAAGGAACATCTGTGGGTGTGATGCAGATTGCTTCATTCTCACTCTGGTAGTCATCCCTCCGCCCATGAGAATGTGCACCACATAGTGTATCGCAGCCACAGGGGTAGACCCATGAGGAACACAGAGGAGGCACAGTGCGCTCGCTGCAACTGAAGTGGAAGAAAGGCCTGAAAAGTGTCACCACTGTGGAGCAAACTTTGTGAGAACTTGTTAGTGTACAGTGCAGATGGAGCTGAGCATGGGGGCAGGGCCAGACACTGCACAGCAGCTGCACAGGGGCTGCGTAGAGACTGCATAAGAGCTGCAGTGGCCTAAGGTCTAAGGTCAAGACAAATTAACTCCACACGACTGCTACTGAGAATTTAACCGATTGATATTAAAAAAAAAAACCATAGGTCCTGTTGGGATTCTGTAAACCCCACCCCTCAGTTACTTAGCAACAGCCAGGTATACCCCACCCCTCAATTACCCAGCAGTGGCCAGGTATGCTCCGCCCCAGTGACCTGACACTATAAAAGGAGCTGCTTGACCCTTCCTCTCTCTCTTGGCCTCTCTTGCCCTTGTGCTCTTGCAGCCTTGCTCTCCCCTTTCCCTTCCCCCCTCTATCCCACATGCTCATGGCCGGCCTCTACTCCCTCTCTCTCTCTCTCTCTCTCTCTCTCTCTCTCTCTGCCTCTGCCACCCTTTTAATTCTCCCATGACCTGAATAAACTCTATTCCGTACTATACTGTTGTGTGGCTGGTCCCTCAGGGAAGGGATTCCCAACATGGGCCCTTCAGAGGCATCTCCCTTGCCCCCAGGCCTCGCCGCACCTCCATGGGCCATATGCCCCCCACTCTCTTCATCCTTCCCCTAACATTGGTGCCGTGACTCGGATCGTTATTCTTTTACAACATTTGTGCCCTGTGACTCTTCCTTTCAGTGACTTTTTCTTTCATTGGTGCCCCGTCATCTTTTCCTTACAGGTCCTATGTTAATGAAACATTTGAAAGTAACAATGGGGGTTAAAAATTACCCGTTATATATGATTTCCGTCAATCCGCTCCTAGAGTTTACTTAATACAGTTTGTGTTTTAAAATGTACACCCACTGACACTTGGAGTGTTGGAAATGTACAGGGGACAGATGATGACATCCTACAACCTGGCATCCCCAAAGCTAAGGAGGGTAAGGGCTGGAGTTGAACTCATGGCAGAGGGCACACACAGCATGCATGGGTGAGGCCCTGTGCTCATCTGAGCATCAGGGAAGGAAAATCACCCCCCATTCATTTGTAACTTTAGTTCTGTTTCATATTCTGTGTCTTAGAAACTTAACAGGTAAGATAACTAGAAGAGCTGGTCACTAGGGGCAAAACTGGGAAACTGTGAGAAAAAAAAGGAAGGGGAAGGCAGGGAAGGAAAGGGAAAAGAAAAGAAGAGGAGAGGAGAGGGGAGGGGAGGGGGAAGGAAAGAGGAGGGGAAGGGAGAGGAGAGGAGAGGAGAAGAGAGGGGAGGGAGGGGAGGGGAGAGGAGAGCAGAGGAAAGGCAAAGAGGAGGGGAGGGAAAGGGGAGAAGCAGGAGAGGAAAAACCCTACAGACCAATTCAAGAAAAGAGTTTGGGAAGGTTTTTTATCCTTCACTACTGAATGTATTTGCTACCACAGTGCTTGGTACACACAGGTTCTTAGAAGATATTTCAGGAGTGAAGGTGCCTTAACTCTCCCTTTATAATAAAAGCACCCATGACGCTCTACGTCCATGAAGAGGAGACATGAAAAGGCTAAGGTTAGAGATTCCAGTTTTCTTGGAGATGCCAATACTATGGGGTGGTCATCAAGGACAGCAGCAGCTGGGGCATGGCACTGGCCCAAACCTGGGACACTCCCTCCATGTTCTGTGCCAAGCGCTCCAAGCTCTTTGGAGCATAGGAGATGTGAGTCCCCAAAGCCTGGCACTTCACACTGCTGGGTAGACTTTGCTTTTGATCTGATTTTGACTGTGCCCTAATTCTTTCCTCCTAGAGTAAGGAAAGTACTGAACTCCTTTTTAAAAAACAAAAGTCCAGAGATGGCAGAATTTAAACTTCTGCAGAGAGTTTGGAGTTTAGAGAGACTTTGTATATTTTATTTTATTTTTGTGTAGTCCTGGCTGTCCTGAAAAACTCTATATAGACCAGGCTGGCCTCAAATCTACAGAGCTCTTTGTGTCTCTGCCTCCAGAGTGCTGGAATTAAACACAGTCACCACTATGCCTAGCCACACAAACTAGTCAGGACAGTTACCCATGTCCAGTTGTGTTCCACACAAACTCCTTACCCCATGAGATGGTTTGAATAGGAATGGTCTTATTGCCTTGGTCATGGTGTCTGTTCACAGCAGTAAAATCCCAACTAAGTCAGCTAGGATAAGGTAGGATAAAACTCATATACTTGAATGCTTGGTCATTAGGGAGTGGGGCTACTTGATAGAGATTAGGAGGTGTGGCCTTGTTGGAGGAAGTGTGTCACTGGGGGTGGGCTTTGGGTTTTCAAATGCTCAGACCAGGCCCATGCTTTGTTCCTGATGCCTGCAGATCTGAATGTAGACCTCTCAGCTACCTCTGCAGCACCATGCCTGTCTCACACATGCTGGCATGCTTCCCTCCATGAAGGCTAGCCCTCTACAACTGTAAGCCAGCCCCAACAAACCACTTTCTTTTGTAAAACCTGCGGTGGTCATGTGTCTCTTCACTGTAATTTATTTTCCTTTAATTTAAAGAACTGGAATTTAACAAGACCAGGGTCCTGCACCTGTCATCCCAGCACTCTGAGAGAGGCTAGAGCAGGAGGAGGAAGAATGTAGGATCAGTCTTGGCTTCCAGGCAGGACCTAGTCTAAAAACAAAACAAACAAAAGGACAGAGGCAGAGAGGGGAGAATGAAGCTTATCTGAACTCCAGTCTTGCCGATTCAAATGAGACAGAGTCCCGGATGTCTAAGATGACTTGGAAGATTCCACGACGATCTTTTATGTTTAAATACAAAATGGTCCTTTTAGAATGATGCATTAAAATCTTTCAATATAGCTTATTTTTCTCCATTTTTGAAATGTTTTTCGTCTCAATGACACAGAGCTCTGTGGTTCTACTGCCCGATCGCTAGTTACACAAGTTTTCCTCAGTCTTACTGTGAGTTCCCACTTATGCAACGGATGCAGGACCATTGCGTGGCTTCTCCCCACTGAGCCAAACTGTTACTGAGCAACTTGTTTGCATAATCACCTTCTGTATCTAGCCGGAGTACTTTCCTGAGGAAAATCCCCTGTGTATAAATAAAACAAAACACAAAGCAGCAAGATGCAGGTTCTGGCCTCTCATCTGCTGCCTCACGAGGGCCACACTGAAGAAGTCTATTATGAATATGTACACACTGTGCAACCAGGCAACTTACATACAACGCACTGACTGAAATCCTTCAAATAACTTAGGGATTTGCTTAAAAGAATGCTTCATAATTATATAAAATATCCCACCAGGGGATGTTATACATACAGTTGACATTATATACAGATAGGTATAATGTATATCACGTGGGATTTTAGAGATAGTAGAATTATTGGTTTAGAGTATCCATCTGTGATACAGGTAATGCTCTGAAGTAACTCATCTGTCTATGGAGAACTGTGATCTTAGATACGACTGGACCCCTTGGTCTGCGTTCGTCTTATTTCATCTAGAAAGGCTCCTTTCCTACTCCCAGCTTCCAACCTCATCAACACTGTCACTGCCAATTTCAGGGACACACAGACGCTCACTCAGGGCTCCGCCTGGCCAACCCGATGACATATCTGCTCCGGCTATTAGCTGTCACTCTTTCCCTCTCAGGATGTGCCATCCCCACTCCCCACGTACTAGAGGCAAGGCCCCTGGCCTGGAGAAAAACAAGAGCAAATACATGTACACAGGGGCAGGTGTGCATGGCCAGCCAGTGCTGAAACAAATATATTTCTTTAATTTATGTAAGTTTGTCTCACATGTATATTCTCTCCCTGACTCATACACACACACACACACACACACACACACACACACACACACTCGTAGAGGAAAGAAAATACAGATTTAAAACTTAAAACAAATCTGAAAAACTATAATTGTCCAAAATTTGCAACTATAGTTTTGCTTGTTGGAGATACTTCTAAGCAAACAGGTAATGTTATTCTGCAAGGCAAGAGGGGCAGTCACAAAAATCACATATGATTAAATCTGTAATAAAAAAAATCAGGGAATGGGGGCGGCTGCAGTGGTGTCTCAGTGGTTAGAGCACCTGCTGCACCTGCAGGACCCAGGTTCAGTTCCAAGCACCCACAACCTTCTGTGACTCCAGGTCCTGGGGATCAAACATTCTTTTCTGATCTCCACAGACCGGAGGTATGCATGTAGTATATACATATGAACATACATAAAACACTCATACATATTAAAATAAATTTAAAAAGAGGAAGGATCCCTGGAGCCTGCTCTCCTAATGTAATGCCTGCAGGAGAACACAACTTGGTTTGGGACTGGGTTTCTAGCATTCTCTGTCCCTATAGCTTCTCCCAAAGTCAAATTTGGCCCAGCGAGGCACTTTGGAAGTAGTCAGAGGCTCCACTTAAGGCCTTTGAAGTGCTTACAACCACCACAGCAGTCAAAGGTCCTCCCCCATGGCTCTACCCTCGCTGGAGAAATCTATTGTCCTCACTGTGAATTCAACCAAGCTTTATACAACTTGATAAAACCAAGCTTCAGCATTCACATATAGAGGAAAGTAAGAAGATGTACATATATCGATATTGGATTCAAGACACACTGACAAGTCACTCTCCTTACTAGATAGACTATGAGTCTCAAAGTTTATGTCATACAAATCATGTCAGAGAAAACAAAAGGAAAAAATAGAAAAGGAAGACACATTGGACATGGGACACAGGCCACCTCTGCTGCATTATTTGGCTCTTCTTCACTTGTGTTAGTTCAAGCCACTCGCCCTGAGAACTCCTGATTAGCCAGTCATCTTCAGAATCTCCCACCTGCAAACCTCAGTTGCCGGGAAGAGCACCCTTCCTTAACTTCCAACAGGAAACAAAACAATCTATTTGAAGGCATTTCATACCTAAGAGTTTAGCCTTTTTTCTTTCAGAAAAACTCTCTTATTAAAAAAAAAAAAAAAAAAAAGGTTAGTAAAGCTGTATTTCTAAAACCAAGTTTCTCGCTGCTCAGCTCCACTGCCGCCTGATGCAGGAGTGTGTGGAGAGGGAGGCTCCTAGGACAGAGAGAAGCTGACCTGCATAAGGGCCACCACGGGGCCTATAAACAAAGGTGGCCTTGCTGAAAGGGAAGGGGAAGAAAGCACCCTTAGTCAGGAAATCGGGAGCACTATGGCCCTTACTCTTAGCCTTTTGCATATGAAATTCTCCTATTTTTAACTCCACATTACAACACAGCAACTCACTCTTTCAATACAGTCCAAACAGTGCACAGAAGTCAGCATTGCACAGTAAGTGTTTCAAAACCTCGTTGAGACCTATAGCTAATTTAAATGAGTGGAAGCTTCCAGAAAGTTAGCTCCTTCCAGGCTGACTTCACAATATGAAACACAGGAGACACCCAGGTAACTCCTTCATTTCCCTTAGATTAAACTGAGCTTTTAAACACCTTATTTTTGGCATCATGACATCGATTGGGTCTGATCGCAGTCAAGGATCACGGGGCGCACACTCACATTCACGCCTACCTGAGCACGCCCTCCACTTGGTCTTTGGTGTAGACTTTGCCGCCTTCACCAGCACCGGAAGTGCCGTCCTTCCCGCAGCTGGGCTTGCTCTGGTCGCTGCTCCCTGCAGGTTTTCGGCAGTGTGTGCTATTTCCAGCGGTGCTTCCGTTTTTCATAATTATTTCCAACAACGCTGTGTAAAGACAGATAAAGGACTCTGAACCTACTCACATCAGGACAGAGACACAAGGGCTCCCGAAGAAGACGAAGCAGGCAAAATGGACTCTTCTGGAGAGACCGATTGTGGTTCCCCTCCTTTCTTTCTTTCTTTTTTTATCAGGGAGGGGAGATTGCTGTTTTGTTTTCCCCTTTGTTTAGGCAGGATCTTACTATGCAGTTGGGGCTGACCTAGAACTATGTAGCCCACTCTGGCTTTGAACTCTCGATTCTGTTTTAGTTTCCTGGTGTCAGGATTACAGACACAAGCCACCAGTTCTTGTCTCTATAAGTAACAAGGCTATTTGCTACATAGTTGAGCATAGAGGCAGTCACATCTCTGTGAACTCCGGGACAGCTAGGGCTGCAGTAAAACCCTCTCTGAAAACAAAACAAATAAACAAAGTTTGGTCATTCTTTCAGTATTAACTGTCTACACAGCATCACTCCGGAGTGTTCGGACATGTAAAGCTAATGAATGCAAGGTGCCATTAGCTAAGTATTAAGACACACAGCAACAAAAAAAGTAGACACGGGAATAGGATCTTTAAAGCAGAAAAACAATTGTCAACTTGAGTTGAACATTGATATTCTTTCAAATCTAGAAAATAAAAATATTTGTAAGAGGCTGGAGAGAGCACAGCAGTTAGAAGAGTGGACACTGCTCTGGTCGGGGACCGACGGTGAGCTCGTACCCACGTCGGGCGTTCACAGACACTTACACTCTAGTTCCAGAAAATCCAGCACCTTCTTCAGGCCTCTGGCAGCACCAACACACACACACACACACACACACACACACACACACACGCACATAAACACAAATGTACATAGAAATAAGTATTTTTGCACCACTTAAAGGCATGCACTAAAGAAAGAATACTATAATGTTTAGAGTTCAGACAGAATGAAATTGTGTCCGCATGTGCAAAGGCACAAACATGAATAGTAACCCATCACTGTATGAATAAATATAGACACCAAATGAACAGAGCAGTAATAATGTCTCAGGTTTGCTTTCCTTTGGGAAGCAGAGGCTTAACGGTTGGTGTAGAAGAACAATGAGGTAAGGCTGCACAATGCATTTCCAATTGTTAAAGACACATACGCAATATAATTAATTATATTGTTTTCTCTTATGTGTGTATGTATAAGGTATGAAATTTTCAGTAAAAACTAAAACTAAATGGTAAATAATTAAGCTTAACGAAAGGACAAGTAACAACAGAAAATTCAACATGTTGGTAGTTTAAACACATCTCAATAACTGACAGAAATTATTAAGGGTAGAATAATGTAAACTTTGAATTTATACAATTTATACAGCGTGGACTAATCAATGTTCAAGACGCTAAGTCCAACTGCTGTGCTGTTTTGGTGTGTTTTTATAGACAAGGACTTACGTAAAGCAGCCTAGGCTGGCCTAGAACTTGCTCTGCAGTAAAGGATGACTTGGAACATCTGCCTCAACCACCCAGGACTCACCAAGGTGTGTCCCACCTGGCCATCTCCGTTGTAAGAATTTAAACGTTTGTTTGCAAGTCAAGCATGTCATCCTCTGGCACAAAGGAGGAAAACTGACAGTGTTACATCTAGATCACAAAATCACTTCTTTGAAACTCAACAAAGTAGTGTCATGAACTCCAATGCAGGAGCAACTGTGCTTGCCTTTAAAAAGGTATCATTTAAGGCTGGAGTGGTGGTGAGAACCTTTGATCCCAGCAGTGGAAGGGGAGGCAAGAGGGCCTCTGGGAGTTTGAGGCCAGCCTGCTCTCCAGAGCAAATTCTGGTCTAGCAAGGGTTAACAAAGTGAGACTGATTCAAAATCCAAGACGGAAGGAAGGAAAGGATGGAAGAAGGGAGGGAAAAGGTGACTGAAATCACAGATGGGCGGGAAGCAAACACACATCATCACGCACAATGGTAATAAGTAGAAACGAACATCCATCACAAGATCATCCAGACAATACAAATCTAGAAGATACACCATCCAGACAGTAGAAATCTACCCGGAAATAAGAAGACTCTACATATTAACACGACTGTCACACAGACAACAAAGAACACATTATGACAAGCCTAAAAGCCAGGCACAAAAGACCACATACTACATGATTTCATTCACATGGAAAGCACAAGGCCTGGCTAGCCTTGGATTTAATCTCCAGTACCACTGGAGTGAGGTGGGGGCTGTGGAGGCTGCAGATACAGAGGAGGGAGAGACTGAAAGAGAAAAAACAGAAAAACAGAGCAAATATACATGCTTTGAAAGTAGACTGTGAGGGGGGAGGGGTGCTAAAGAGATGACTCAGCAGTTAAGAGCTCTTCCAGAGGACCTGAGTTCAACTTTTAGCAACCACATGGTGGCTCACAACCATCTGTAATGGGATCTGATGCCCTTTTCTGGTGTGCATGAAGACAAAACACTCATATATATCAAATAAATAAATAAATAAATAAATAAATAAATAAATAAATAATAAAACAAACCCCTTTTTTAAAAAAGGTAGATGTTTTTTTTTTTTTTTTTTTTTTTTTTTTTGCCAAGGGCAGGGGTCAGTGGGTCAGTGGGTCAGTGGGTCAGAAGAATGTGATATGAGACAAGGCAATGAATTGTTTTATTTCCAAGATTGGGAAGTACTCCAAAATCTTGGCAACAGGTCTTTGTATCCATTAAAAACCCATTTAACTGTGTACTTTAAATGAATTGACTATTTAGTATGTAAATTATGTCAATAAAACTATTCCACATACACAATCATAGTTATATATTAAAAATTCCAGCTGTTATTGGCAAATTTGCAAAACCATAGTCATTTCTTATAAAAATTTTTTTCCATGGCTAAAAGATAAGAGGTCATCTGACAATCTAATTGTAGGTGATACATAGTAATCTATTAGTTATTAAGAAACATAAAACATACCCTATAACTAACTTTCGGCTGGAGTTCAGTCTACACTTAATGTAATCACAACAGAATAGTGTGTGTAGCGGTAGTGATCCAAAACATGTACACAGTAAAACTTAGAAAGCAAACATAGATTAAGCAGTTCTCATACCCCCAAACCCTCCTGCCTTTGCTCCTTGCTGCTGCAATAACAGGAATGTACCGCCCTGCCAGGCTGGGAACTTAAAATTTAAATTTCTCTAAATGTCAAATAAAAGTAAGAGAATTAATTAGTAGAATCACAACCTCATGCACAAAGTCCCCTAATATATGACAATGGGAATGAACCATCAACAGGTAAAAAGTTACCTGTTTGGTGTGGGTATTGAGTGTCTATGTGGGAAGCAAAGAAGTATAAATGGGCATCTGCCAAGCTTTACAAAAAAAGTCACGTATCCAGACCACAGGCAAGAAAAATACAGAAGAGTGAGGAATGGCTCACACCACAGAATTGTAAGAAATCAAATAACCAACGGGCATTACAGGCAACACTGAGGGAATACATGAAAAGGAATGGGTTTTACCCACTTATCATAGCAGAGTGCCTGTCATACAGTGAAGTGCAAGGAACAGAACACAGACTGGAAGGGAAGGCACAAAAACAGCAGCAACAGCAAGAACAGTAACAACAGCGGCAACAGCAACAAGCAACAATAGTAACAACAGCAACAACAGCAATAGTAACAACAACAGTAGAAGCAGCAGCAATAGCAACAATTGTAACAACTGCAACAGCAGCAATAGTGACAACAACAGCAGCAGCAGCAGCAGCAACAGTAACAATCGTAACAGCAGCAGCAGCAGCAAATGACAAATGAAAGTGCAGAGAAATGTGTAGGACACAGAGAGCTTCTTTCCTAGCTAGAAAGATATATTTTTCAATATTGTACAAACCCAGGAAGATTGCTGTATACTGGAAAGGCTAAATAAACAAGCATTATGTAAATAACATGGAAGTAAGTACACTGAAAAAAGAGAACGGATGGAGTTCAAACCCTATGCAAAGTGCAGGCATGTGAAAGGTAAGTAAGTGTGACTTCTAAAGACCATCAATGTCACCACAAAGACTGGTCAAGCCAGCAGCTGACAGAGAAACACTGCTCTCTAGGAAACAACAGTCAGAAATGCAACTGAGAAATCACGGATCCAAACCACAGGCAAGCACATACAGCAGAGCAAGGATGGCTCAGCAGGAAAAGATGCTAAACCAGCCCGACCACCTGAGTTCAACTCCAGAACCCATGGGAAGGTGGAGGAGACAGCAACTCCTTAAAGTTGTCATGCACACATGTACACACACACACACACACACACACACACACACACACACAACCACAGGATACATAAAAGAATATGAAAATAAAGGGAAAAAAGTCCATTCAAAAAGATATGGTTGGCTGGGTGTAGAGGTACAGAAAGCAGAGACAGAGACAAGAAAATCACCACTAACTCAAGGGCAGCCTTGTCTACACAGTGAGTTCTGGGCCAGCCCAAGCTAACAGTAAGACCATAACTAAAACATACAAGACAAAGACAGCCAAGCTGGGGCTCGAGGATGCATATCTGAAACCCCAGAACTTGGGAAAAGGAAGCAGGAGGATCTTGAGTTTAAGGCTAGCCTGGACTACACAACCCTATCTTAAAAAAAAAAAAAAAAATGCTAAGCTAGAAGAAACAAAGTTATCTAACAGTTTAACAATTACTACACAGAGAAATAAGATACATGAAGATTAGAAATTTTAAAAATAAAAAAATTAAAGGAAGTGGTAAATAATAAATATAAAGAAAAGATAACACATGGAAAATAGAAACCACAAAGAAAAGTATAAGAAATAAAACAAATTGTAATTAGGAGACTTCTGACATATAAACAAAAACATCTAAATGACATAACAAAATCTCATAAATCCTAAAATGACACTTGAGTCATACTCAAAATTATCTGGAAATCTACACAAAAATAAAAAGCAGAAAATTAAATGACTTATACAGAGAAAAGTTAGACTGTCCTCAGACTTTGTCCATCATTGGCAAATGTACAAGACCCTGACATTCTTGCATACCCAAGGCAAGAAAGTCTGGGCTAATGACTCACTGACACGTGAGTTCTGACCATCTTCCTGATAGGATCTAGGATGACTGACAGACAAGCTCTGGAGAGATTCTCCAGATGAGTTTGGCTGGTGCAGGCAAAGCTACTCTACCTATGGACACCTTTTCATGGGCTTGGGCCCAGCACTCCATAAAAAGGTGAAAGCAAGCTGACCGCAAGCATTCATCTCTCTCTGCTTCCTGACTGCAGATGCATGTGACAGCAAGTTCAAGTTCCTGCTCCCATGACTTCCCTGACATGGTGTGCTTTCTCAGACTTGTGAGCTAAAATAACCCCCCTTCCTTAAATTGTTTTTGTTGGGTATTTTATCCCAGCAACATGAACAGTAACTTAATATAGCCACCAAACTTCAACAGTGAAGTTACAAGCAAATTAATTGTCTTCGGCTTTCTAGAACTTAGGGGACATAGTTCCACAAACTATTGCTGTGACCACTAGGAAACAAACCTCAGAATTCCAAAATAATGATATACCTTGGCATGGGACTGGTTGCACACATTACATCGATACTTACTGAATTAAGACAAAAGGATGCTTGAGAGAAGCTGGTGTGTGATATTGTGGTCTGACGCAATAAATCCTCTTCAAATATTCTTTAAATAGTGGGCTAGAAAGTTATAGGATTAATTGTTCCTCCTGTAGCTTTTGTCAGCTAAGGTAGGGATCAAACTGGCAGCCACTGTCAAATGGCTGAGAATGACATAGCCTGCGTCTATGGGATCAAGGAGTTGACTTACAACACACAACAACCAAAAGTGAGAGCTACACTTCTCAGTGACCAGAGAGGGGATGTGGAAATGTGGTGATCTGAATAAGATTGGCCTCCATAGGGTCATTACTAGGGAGGGGCACCATTTGAAAGAATTAGAAGGATTGCTGTGGGCTTGTTGGAAAGTGTGTCACTTGGGGTGGGTGGGCTCTGATGATTGAAAAGGCTCCCATGTCAAGCCCAGTGCCTTCTCACAGCAACAGAGCAGTGGCTAAGACAATGAGAAAGAACAATGTTGAACTGGACTGAAGAGACACTAGAATATATATAAAAGTAATATAGCCACTAAATACAATGGAATGACAACACAAACAACAGACACACCTACAAGTATATCTATGTATTACCTAGTTAAAAAGCAAAGCAAAAACACAACACATGCCCTTTTTTTAAAATCATAGGGGATACAATAGGGTTCACTCACAGAATTTAAACGAATGCATGAACTAATAGCCTAAATGTGATTCTTATAATGTGATTGTATACAAATGTTCTTATCTCATAAAATATATCCAGAATTATTTAGCAGCCTATCTACAACAACTCTAATCAGCTCAGGGGAAATAGACAAATTGTCTATATGTGTAGAACACAGGATGGCTTTCCTAAAAGCCTGAAGCCTAACTTAACCATGTGTGGAGTACATATTATTCAGGAGCGCCTTACCTTACTTTATAGTTACCATTCCTTAACTACGGGGAGAGGGCCTATAATGCTACTAAGTGGTTTCACCATCGTGGGAACACCAGAGTGTATTTGCCCAGGTGCAGCCTTCTAAATAACTAAAATGTGTAAAGAGGGAGAAAAACACATTAGAGTTTTTAACTGTTTTTGATAATTATTCTGGAAGGTTAGTACTGACTGTATCCTTCTGAAACTATTACGTACATGACACACCATGAAACAAGAAAGAAATCCAGATGTAACCTATGAGGCCATGGTTTTTCAAGAACCAGGACGATTGCTAAAGAAGGCAGAGATGCCGGCTAAAAATATGCAAGCAAAGAACTCTGAAACCTTATCTTGAACTGGAAGGAATGATGTAAACTCAGAAGCTGACTGACTACCTTTAAAAAGAAAGACACTGGCTAGGCACAGCAGTGCACATCTTTAATTCTAGCACTTACTAGACAGGTAGGCAGATCTCTGGAGTTCCAGACTTAAAAACAAACAAACAAACAAATAAACAAAACAGACAGACATGTATACACATACATACCCACAACTCACTATGCATTTCCCAATGCTATGCATTGATAAAACTCCAAACAAGGAACAACCTAGGTCGCAGTGTCCCTCGTACCTGTACTGTGATGCTGAAACATGATTTTTTTTTTCCTAGTAGAAACCAAGATTATAAGACATGGGGCTGATTCCAGATCTAGCACAGGAAATATACAAAGGACTCTAAAACACTGTTATACCAAAGAGCTACCTAACTAAAGACAGCTAAAAAGGCATGTCTGAGAACCAGGAGCTCTATTTGTTTATTACAAAAGAATCTCCACTGACCAAGGACATCAAAAATAACAAGCAGCTGTCTGGAGAAAGAGACAGACCCAGTGCCTTCGCCTGAAAACAGAGCAAAGTAACCAGGTGAGGGGACCATACCAGCACTTGGTAGGCAGAGGCAGGCACATCTCTGTGAGTTCAAGGTCAGGCTGGTCTACCTATAGAGTTCCAGGACAGCCCAGGCTATATGTTAAGACCCTGTCTCAAAAAACGAAAAACAAAACCCACCACCACTACCACCAAAACCAGATGAAAACAACCAAGCCTTCAGTATGTACTTCCAACATGAATTGAGTGCCTCTTTACAGGAGTGTTTCAACTAAGAAATGAATAAAATGTTTTTAAAAGCTGTGGAGCCAGAGAAATGGTCCGGTTGGATATTAACATGTGGCCACAAAAATTCTTTGAATAGAATTGAAGGCTGTGGTAACTTTTCTGTTGTCAACTTGACTTTTTTTGGAATGAACTACAACCTAGAAATGGAGTGATCTTGAGACACAGGGTTTTGATTCAGATCTTGGGGTGGGATGACATATGCCTTTAACCTGGGCCATATACCTTCTGCTGGAAGCCTAGATAATACATAAGACAATGGAAGAAGGAACCATTCATTCCTTCTCTGACTGTTTGCCCTCACTCTGGGAGCATATCTAATCCTTGACTGGCATTAGAGCTTACTTCTTTGGGATTCCAACTTAAACAGAAGATCAGCTGAAACATCCAACCTCATAGGACTGAGCAACTACTAGATTCTTGGACTTGTTATCCACAGATATATAGATATGTGGGGGTGGGGGGTGGATTGAGACTGATTTATTCCATAAGGTCTATGACTCTAAAGAATCCTGACTAATACAAAGGCTACGTCTTTGTTGTCTCATTTAGCTAAAACATCATTCCTGATTTGCTCAACCTCTTCATTAACAGCTGGATAAAGAACAATGCTAAAACAGGCTGCTATGGCTGCTGTAGTTACACTGACAAATAATGAAAATTTTTCTATGATTCTATGATTGGGGCTTGATCTCTACCTAACAATACCAGTATGGCTGTGTGTGTGTGTGTGTGTGTGTGTGTGTGTGTGTCCAGCACAGGAGCCGGGAAAAGGACTCAGTCGCCCATATGGGTGTGGAGTACTTGGAACTCCAGTTTCAGGGGATCTGAAACTATGACCCTTCTGCACCCCAGGATACACATAATATATATAAACTAATGCAAGCACACGTATACATAAATAAGTAGATAAATTTTTTAATTAAATAAATAAAACTGAAGCAAATTCTATTACTTTGGAAATCAAAATCCAGTTTTATTATCTTAAAAGTGGAATTAGGAAGGCCTTTGTATCAGCAATTACTGCATTTATGAGAAGATAGTGATTTATAATTATTATCTAGCACTGGATGATAATGGGGTGGGTGGAGCTAAAGCAGAACCAGGAAGGTCTCTGTCAGCTGCAGGCCAGCCTGATGTACATAGTGAGTTCAGGGTAGCCAAAGCTATACAGTGAGATTCTATCTCAAAAAAAAAAAAAAACAAAACAAAACAAAAAAAAAAAAAACAAAAAAAAAAAACCAAAAAAACAAAAAAAAAAAAACTAAAATGTATTCTATTGCTGACATGCTGCAGACATTCTTTTACTATCAATTTATATTTTAACCATTTCCACAGCTAAGATGCAGTTGGCTCTGTCACTTTTCACTAGTTGACATTTACAGTCTTTCAAAAAAAAGGTCCTAATCATATAAAATTTACAGTTAATTTTAAACATGCTTAATCTGTGAGTTTAACATAGAATACATTACATGTACCTATGAAAGTTCTATTTAAAGTGGGAAAGTTGGCTCAACAGTTACGAACAACTGGTTGCTCCTCCGGAGAATATGAATTTGAGTCCCAGGACCCAACAGCAGCTCACAACTATCTGTAACTGCAGATGCCCTCTTCTGCCCTACACATGCATACCTGTGTACTCTCACATAGACACACAAACAAAACTAAATAATAGCTTATTTCAAAAAAAACTGGGACTCAAAAACAGAGTGCGTACCTAGCATGCATGAAGTCAAGTTTGACCCACCCCAGCACATGTAAATCGTGTGTGCTGATGCACATGTATAACCTCCCAACACTGGAGGAGTGGAGGCAGGAGGATCAGAAAGAAGATAAACATCATCCGTAGCTCCCTATAACATTAGAGGCTAGATCCTATCTAAGAGAGAAAGCGGGGAGAGGGAGAAAGTGGGGGAGAGGGTGAAGGAGAGAGAGAGAGAAGAAAGAGAAAAAAGGGGGCAAAAGAGAAAAGGAAAGCAAACTATTGAAATTATACCACTGCTGTACCCACCAGCTGCTTGATTCATCTCTAGACCAAATGCCATGACAAAAGATTCTGTACCACATAATCCCCCCAAACACTGCCAGTGGGCTCGGGAGATGGCTCAGCTCACAACTGTCCATAACTTTAGCTCAAGGGGATCCCATGTCCTCTTCCCATCCCTGACAGCACTGGGTACACATAGTGCACAAACATGCAGGCAGGAAAAACATCCAAACAGATAAAATCAAATAAAAATAAAAATACCATGCTACCCGGCATAGAGAAGTATGTGTTCGATAAACATCTCTTGAATAAATGCGCCCTCGTTGTAGAGAGAAAAAGTGTATCTCCCAAGTGGAAATGGGTATCTAAGGCACCCAGTACTAAGTCCAAACCCAAACTCTTCAGGGTAAACATCTGAAGTAGTCTTACTAGTAATGGAAATCCCAAAGTCATTTCCTAACACTTAGCTGGATGATACAGAAATGATTGTTTTAAATGTTCTTATCGCTGAATTTTAATTAAGCCAACTAGGAAAAGAATGGGATGATCTTTAAGGAAATAGCATGTATAATGATTCAGATAAACATGATATTTTAAAATCTCTTACCAGCTTAGGTGAGACAAAGCGGGAACAATTTTCTATTTTGTATTAAGTACAAAGTAACAGTACCAAAAAAAAAAAAAAGAAAAAAAAAAAAAAAAAAAAAAAGAAGCCAGAAAAATATGCATCATCTCTTGAATGGATGAAAAGGATGACTTTAACTGTTGTTAAGCAGGTAGCATGTACAAACTACCCATGCACTTAAAAGTATCTATTTAATTTATTACAGTAGATGCTGAATGAGCTTTTCTGTAGTTATACATCATTATTCCGTTTGATTTGCCACTATGTTGTCCAAAAGAATAAAATATGCTCTTCTCTAAACAAACAAACAAACAAACAAGGACAACAACAAAGTACACTTTGTCAGACATGGTGATGCCTTTAGCATCTTAGCATCTTAGAGACTGGGAGGCAAGAGCAGGTGGACCTCTGTGAGTTAGCGGACGGCCTGGTTTACATAGGGAGCTCCAGGTCAGTTAGGGCTGTGTAATAGTGAATCTACTGAGAAAGAAAACGAGAAGGGGGCGGGGAAGGGAGGGAGAGGGAGGGAGGAGGGAGGGAGGAAGGAAGAAAGGAAGAGAGGAGGGAGGGAGGAAGGAAAAAGAAAGGTAGACAGAAAGAGGGAGGATAGCAAAGAAAGAAATTTACACTATCCCTATAGATTTACTATGAAAATCTAAAAATTAACAATGTGCTCAAAGCCTCACAGCAGTGAAACTGTATCCCTCTACCAAGTGCTAAACCACATCAATTAAACAAACATATAAAGGTAACTCAGAGTGTGACCATTTGAAATTCCTGCTAGTCAATAGTGAAAAGAAGAGGCTCAGCTAAAACACAGAAAGCATTTCCATTCCAATATTTTTTTCAAGGAAAGAGTTTGCCAGTTTACCGAAGGGTCTTATCAGATTTCCTTCTCACTTTATATAAAATTTTAAGATGACAAAAATCCTGGAACTTGAGCTTGTGGCTTCCCACTCTTAACCATGGCGATGAATAATTGAAATGAAAACGCAGACCCTGGGCTGGAGAGATGGCTTGGCTGGTTAAGAGCACCAGCTGCTCTTCCAAAGATCCTGAGTTCAAATCCCACCCACCGGGTGGCTCACAGCTATCTCCAGTGAGTTCTCATCTCCTCTTCTTGAACGAAGGTATATATTCAGATAGAGCACTCATATACAATAATAAACAAATCTTTTTTTAAAAAAAAGACAGACAAGAAAATGCAGACCCTAAACTATCCAGTTAACTTCCTGAGCTATTAGTTTGGTACTCATCTAGAATAGGTAAAATTCAGGATTAAATTTTCACCCAAAAGCCCCAATTTCCTCCTATATAAAATCTTTATTAGGGTCTTTTCATGAATAGTCCAGATTTCCCTTCTCCAGAGTTCTTAATCTCCATAAACATCTCCTGGGAATACTCTATGTAAACTATGGTTTCCACACAAGAGTCACGCTGCTTTATTTTGGGTCACATTAACTCTGTGCTGGCATCTTCTATTTTGCTTGTAATCAAAGCTTAGGATGGCTAAATTTTTGTCCCTGGTTATAGAGACAGCAGATGAAGTCTGTATTTGGACTATTTTAGACTACATCACAATGATACCCTATCACTTTATTTGATAATTACCGCCTTGTAATCTCGTTGCCCCTGACTTTCTGTCTCCCAAGCCTTCATCTTCCCTACACCCATGACTTTCAGAGAAATGAATACATTGCACATTGAGGGTGTCTTATAGCAGACTCACTGTAGCTGCTTACACAGAAGAAGCATGGCTGGCTGTAAATTTGAGCATGTTTTAAGGATTCTTTGATGACTACACTTGGAAAATAGAAAAGATTTATTAGATGCTTTATGTCAACTCATTTAGTCCCCAGAATAGCAGGATCAGTACACTGTCCTTGCCACACAAATGACAAAGGCAAGGACTAGAGGCTAAGTCAACTGAGGTGGAAACCTGTTGGTGGAGAGCCGGGCCTTCAAAACCAAGGCACCTCTACTTTAATATTAAAAGTGTCCCTCCAGGGGAAGATGGACAACTAATTGAAGTATGTCTGCATGGTAAGAGGGATCTGAGAATAATTCCTGCTACCAGCTGCTTGAACATGGCACCAAAAGCCCAGACAACAAGCAAAAATTGACAGATGAAACTGACTACATAAAGCTCAAGCCCCCAGTGCCATTGTCCCCAGGGTGACAAGATGATCTATAAGAACAAATGAGAGATCTGTAAAATATAAATGACAAAGACATAATTCCAGAATATATAAAGAGCCCCTATAACTCAGTATCAACAAAAACAGTCTGAGGTTTTTGGCTGGATGGTTGGTTGTTTTTTTGACATAGGGTTTCTCTGTGTAGCACTGGCTGTTCTGGCAGTAGCTCAGATTGACTTTTAACGGAGCAAACAACTTATGACTTTTCTCCAAAGACTATATGAATAGCCAAACAAGCATATGAAGAACTGTCCATCATTAATCACCAGAGAAATGCTATGACCTGCCCCAACCTGCTCCAACTATCACAACAAAGAAAAACTGGGGATGCCGAGCTGTACCCAGACACTGGCAAGTCGGAGCCATGTATACAAAATGGTGCAGGCGCACTGGAAAAACAATGTGGTGGTTCCTCAAAAATCAAAATTAGAATTACCATATGACCCAGGAATCCCACTTCTGGGCATAGATGCAGAACTGAAAGCAGGCTCGTAGACAATCATGGGCACATTACTCAGTACAAGAGAGGAGGAAGCAGCAGAAACTCCCATTGACAGGCCACTAAAGAAGAGTTTGTAACAGTTGGTGAGAAAGCTCAGACCTGTGATCAATTCCTGCACTATGTAGGGAGAGACCTTTTCCTCCACACACAGGTGTTATGGCACACACACACACACACACACACACACACACACACACACACACGCATGCACACTAAATTTGCCCCAAAAGAAAAAGTGTGTATGGGCACAGCCAAACCACTGCACACGTGTATATAAGCAATGGAATACTATTCAGCATTTTTTCAAAAGGAAATCTGCCATGCGTTGCAATGTGGATGAAATCTGAAGTTAGTGAGTGACGACGAAGGCAGGTATGCAAAGTCAAATTCCATGTGATTTCACGTAGATCAGGTGCCTAAGTAGTCAGGGGGCTGCCAGGAGACAGAAGCGTAGGAGGGCTGCTTAACCAGTACAGTTTTGAGGGTGTATGATAAAAAAACACAAACTACAGATTCTGAGGGGCACAACGTGAAAGTATTTGACACTAGTAAACTGTACACCTAAAAATGATTAAAACGATACATCTCGTGTCACACTTATTACAACTAACTTTTCTTTCATTATCTTCTCCTGTCCTATCTTAGTGCCAATAAAAAGAGAAAGTGAAAAGCAGCAGAGATAAAAGGCTTCAACAATGTAAAAAGAATTAAGAAAACAATGAAGACAACCCTGAGCCCAGCTTATCAAGTTTCCTCTTAATTCTTTTAACCTGGACATACTTTAAACAACAGTAAAATGTCATCCCATAGGCACGAAAACAAAACAAAAACAAAAACGAACAAAAAAGGTAATAAAGGCCTTGTAGAGATTAAAACTCACTGACTATTATGACTTTGCCGATTATTGTACGACCTTGGGCAAGGTATTTTCATTCATTCATTCACTCATTCATTCATTTGCCAAAAGTTTCTGCACATGGTCAAATAATACAGTACTCTTCTGAGGAATAAGAGGGGCATATAAAATACTAGGCACAACTCTTGGCACGTTATGAGTGTTGTGTTGACTGTGGAGTTAGACAATGAATAGGGTGAATTAAAGTAGGGTAAGTCCATAGCCTACTCTTCAGCGATGTGCCGAATTTGTGGGTCCTTCGGTGCCATATCAAATCAGACACTATTTAGGAATCATTAATAACTTCACCATCCCTTTCGAAAGTGGAGCTGTCTGGTAGGGCTCTCCCTCTCTCTGGGAAAAGCAGTGTCATCTAAGGTATTCGAAGATACTTGCTTAGGGAACAGCCACATACAGAGCCCGGGGATGGTGAAGCCCGATAAGACACTGGAGCCCCCGCCGCTGTCACTTCCTAGGGGCCTAGGCTGATCTGGGGAGGGGACCCGTCACCCAGCACCCCACAGGCCCCTGCCTGCGTCCCAGAGTGCAGGGGCGGCCGCGGCCGGCGGGGCGCCGGGCGTGGGGGGCCGGGGCTCACCGCGCGCGGCCGGCAGCGGGTACAGCTTCTCGGCCTTCTGCAGGAAGCGCTGGGCCTTGTCGCGGTTGCCGGCGCTCAGGGCCTCGCGAGCGATCTGCACGCATTTCTCCGCCTCGTCGCGGTTGCCCTCCATGGCTCGCGCCTGCCTCGGTGTCCGCGGCCGCGCAGCTGCGAGGGGGCCCGGCGCGCAGGAGGCGAGGCGGCCGGGCGGGGCACGGCGCGGCGCGGCACGGGGAGGAGCGGGCACCGCGGCGGCGGCCCGGCGACGGGCGGCCTCGCAGCTCCGCCTCCTCACGGCCGCCTCCCCGCCCCCCGCGGCCGCAGCGGCGCCAGCCGCGTCCCTCCCGGGCCTGGGCGACCGTACAGCCGACGCGGTAACCCGGGCGGAGGGCGGGGAGACCACGGACGCCTGGGCCCCAAAGCTCGGGCGCAGCGCCGAGCCCGCCTTCCGCGCCACCGGGGCGGGGACAGGGACCCTCACTACAGACTCACGAGGACCAGAGGCCTGGCCTCAGGGCACATTGGTCTTGGGAAGCCCTAGGCCTCTGTTAATGCTGATTGTGGTGTGGATCCTACAGGAGCTTCCTCCGTTGGGGCTGGAGCCCTGAGCCCCCAACCCACGGAGCTTCCCTGCCCCTCTCGGCTGCACTTCTGACCCACACCTCTCCTGCTACCCAGCAGGTACAATGCAGCTCTTTTGGTTAGTTAAATCAGCTGTAAGGCTATAAAGCAGGAAGTTCTTTTTTTTTTCTTTTTTAAAGGGACATAGGATGCTTAGCATCTTGTTTGCTTCAGGAAGTATGGTGCATGTGGTGGTAAGTTTCAGTGAGGGGTAAAGGATCAATATTTAAATGAACATGTCTGATTTGTACCAAAACTTATGCTTCATGTCCATGAAAATAGCACCTTTCCAGTGACTAGCATTTCACACCTGTCTGGTAATTAAAAGCAAATTATCTTCTTTTTTCGTTGGAAGTAGCTGTTATACCCTGAGGGCCTCTACCCGACCAGCTAGCTGTCCCACCTTAGGACAGTCCTTCCACATTACTGTTGACTGTCCAAAGGACACCATACTACCCCAGCTTCTGCCAAAGTGTTAAGATCCTAACAGTTCATAGGAAACAATCAAAACAAAACCCCACTGGGTTATGACGTGATATACAGATGCACTGTTTAATTGCTAAGCAAAGAATGTACTTGTTGCTGAATGACATCTGAGAGATAAGTCCCAATTATTAAGCAAGTTTCAAACTAGTTTGGGATCTGACCTTTATTGAGCTTTATCCACCAGAGTGGAATTAATGTCTGTACAAAACCAAATGTCTGTTACTATAACTTCTGCATCACAATTAAAATCCAAACAGTTTTTTAAAAACAGTCAACTCAATCAAAACCCACTACTTCAGAATCAATAGCTTCTTTGAAGCCACAGTAACACTTAAATATGGTTAAGACTCGAATGCAGAAATTTGGTTGGTTGGAAGGGTAATTAAGCCTCCAACTTGCTCAAATAGAATTACAAAAAGGCAAAATTGTGTTTTTCACAGAGATACAGTCCACTGGAATCACCAACACTGGACAGCTGTTAAGAATATTTAGAGTCCTGAGATAATAAGGAATCCAGGCATCCTTAGACAGTCTTCTGTTGTCCTTTCTTCCCGATCAGCGATTTGTGGATGTGTGGGATGACACCTAGGAGAGGGAACAGGGATTAATTCTACCGTTTGTAAAGGTATTTAAAACAGTACAGGAAATAAAAGCAGGAAACTCTACAACTTGAAAAGTCTTCTAAAAACATGTTGCTCATTATAGAAAGTGAAAACTTGGGGGATATAGGAACAAAGATCTTAGCAAAACTAAGTGTAAATCAAATTTCATAAAACCACCCTGTCCCAAAATATCCTCTCCTGGAAGCAATGGAAACGTACACGTTTTCTTAAATAGAATGAGTTTTAGGGATGACGTACCACCACCAGCAATGGTAGCCTTGATCAGAGAATCCAATTCTTCATCTCCGCGTATAGCAAGTTGCAAGTGACGAGGGGTAATACGCTTTACCTTCAAGTCTTTTGATGCATTTCCTGCCAACTCAAGTACCTATAAAAAGCAAAAAATCTGACGATTAATATTCCCAACTTACTCTTACAAGATCTGCAAAGCTAACCAAACCTCAGTAGTGTTTATCTACCAACAGTGGTCATCCCCCACTACCTGAATGACAAGATTCTGCAGACTTCTGCAAGATTGAAGGGGCCCCGCAATTGCATTTGCAAGAGTAGCAAACTCTGCCACAGCAGGATCCTTGGCTGAACACGAGCTCCCTCTAGCGCTCCTTCGGCCCGCGCTGTGCTTAGGGCCTGGGAGTTTTCTTGCATCACTTTCCTCCTTCCCTCTCGCCACTTTCCCCCGCCCCCCAAAGCTTTTCCAGATCACAGGCGTACTCCCGCTTACCTCTGCGGTGAGGTACTCCAGGATGGCTGCGCTGTACACAGCAGCGGTCGCGCCCACACGTCCGTGGCTGGTTGTCCTAGATTTCAGGTGTCGATGAATACGGCCCACAGGGAACTTGATTTTTATGCACACAAACAAACGAAAAAAAAAACGCACAAAGATAGAAGATTCAAAGATAGAAAGATGATGTGCGCGCCAAAGCCAAGGACGGCGGCGGTGCACCAACGCGCCCTGGCAGTTAACACATGTGATCGACGCCCCCCCCACCCCCCAATATTCACTGTCTCCGCAGGCCAAGTCGCGACACATCACTCATGCAAAGATGGAACACCCAGGCAGGGTGCCGACAAACAAGCAAGGGGGTGCAAACATAAAGGCCCGGTCACCCGACTGCGGCAGCAGCTACCCACCTGCAAGCCAGCTCGCTGCGAGCGGGAAACCGCCTTTGTCTTGGCCTTTCCGGAGTCCTTTCCAGCCTTACCGCCAGCCTGCGGCGCCGCCGACGCCCGCGAGCCCGGGAGGGACGGAGAAGATAGAATTACCGAGGCGGCGCGCCCCTCCCCCACCGCGGCGCGTCCAGAAGGCAAGCGCGCGCTCGCGGCCCGCCAGGGTCCCCCGGCCGCCGCTCGCCCCCGCCCTCTCCCCCGCCGACCCCTGCCGCGAGCCCGCCGCGGCTGCGCGCCCCCGCGCCGGCTCCCAGCTGCGCCGTGCGCGCCACCCAACCGTCGCCCGCCGTCCCCGGAGCTCCGGGCTCACAAAACACCTCCCTGCGCTCGTCCCGACCCCGTCTCCCCACGTTCCCACTCGCCACCGCCTCTCCAAGCACCGGAGACGGCGGCCCCACCCGCTCGAAGCCTGCAGCCCGCGGCCACCCGCGGTCGCTCTCACGTTACCATCTCGGACTGTGCTGAAGCTCGGACAAGCGAGGAAGAGACGAGGCCAGGGGGACGCTCAGCGAGATCCCGGCGCCCACTCCTCCGTCGTACCGCGATTCAAACTGCGCCGTCTCCCGCCTTCCTCGCGCCCTTTATACTGCAGAATGTTCCCTCATCCGGGAACTCGGCTGGGTCGGCCCACCAATGATTGCCGCCCGCCCTCGGGACGCGTCCTTGAGGCTTCAGCCAATGGGAGGGCGAGAAGCGGAGTGGTGGGGCGGGCGCTCGCGAGCTCGAGCGGTGATTGGTGCGTGTGGGAAGAGTGGGGGATGCGGCGGGACGGGACCGGGAGAAGAAGGGCCCCGCGGCGGGAGGGCAGCAACAGAGCGGTGCGCCACCGAGCGAGTGGACGGTAACGTCACGTGCTTGGAGGAGGAGCTGAGAGGCTGGGGAGGAGCGCGCGCTGGCGTCCTCCCCGCTGCAGCCCCCCCCACTCCCGCGGTGCTCCGGAGACCACGTGAGCTTCCCACCCGGTCTAGCCTGGCCCTCCGCTGACAATCCCGGCCTCTCGGTTTCCCTCGGGCCTAGCCTTTCGACTCCGCTGATCTCGGTTTTCTTCAGTTTCCTCCTTTCTGACAGGTGGCTCGAAGGCGTCCAGTGAGAAAAACTCAGCTCGGCCTCTACTTGGTGAACCACTTCCCTGATGAAAGTGTCACCTACCCCACCCCCCAGTTGTTTTTCATCTTCATCCACTTCTGCCCTCGCCCCGTTTGACCCCCTCACCCCCTCATCCTGTCTCATAACAACAGTGGGGCCAAGTTACCTTGGGGATGACAAATAATTTTATCTACACACAGGAAGCTTGGGATGAAGCGTTTTTTTAATGAAGTCATCAGCCATATTCTTGCGGAGACTCGTCATCAATGTGATGCACCTATAGCCTAGGGTCTAAAGTTGACTTATGGAAACATCAAAGCTATTATGTGTCAGCTTTCCTACACTAAACATTTTGCCACAAGACAAATGTTGGTAAATGTCAGTGGGGTAACTGTAACATGATTCACAAGCAGTTACAGATGGTTCATGTAATCAGTTACAAATGCTGGGCTTAAAAAATAGACTGTACACGTGGTACTACTGTCCTGGTGCCAGCCATTTAGACATGCAGTTAGAAGGTCCACAATACCTGTATATATCACTAGCGGCTTGGAGGCCATAATTATCTAAATCTTTCGAATGTTACATTTATATTATTTAATATGTAACACTTTTCCATTAAACATTGTGTGGTCTGTGGGTGGCCTCAGGGACTCACTCCATTACAATATTTGTAGAAATCGGACAACTTGAGTGAGTGCTCTCTTTGTGGGGTTCCAGGGATGAACTCAGGTAGTCTCACTTAATACAGCTAGTACCCATCGAGTTACATCACCGGGTTATACTTTTTACATAATTGAATAGTAGTATGAAGAGAATTTTGAAGCATACATTATGTGTACTTAAGTTTGGGAGATTTTAGGAAATTAGAGGACCTCTCTGATCCCAAGACACTAATGCTAGAGGAGGGACTCCCAACAATTTTGATACCGAAGCTTATTGGAACTAAAGAATTACAATGATGTCATCATATGCCAAAAACAGCTGAAGCCCCTGCAATGCCAGCACCTAGTAGGCTGCATCAGAAGAATCAAGAAGAATGCCAGTCTCAACTATGCACCAATTATAGTTCTGAAACTTAAGGACTGGCCTGCTCTGGTGGTGGCAGCCCACATCCTTAATTCCAGCCCTTAAGAGGCAAAGGCAGGCAGATTTTTGTCAATTTGAGGCCAACAGGGTCTACACAGTGAGTTACAAGTCATCTAGAACTAGAGTGAGGCCCTATCTTTTAAAAAAGGGGGAGGGGTATAGCACCAAGCCCAGTACAATTAACCCTGGCTTCTGATAAAATTCTTTTTTAAGATTTATTTATTTCATGAGCTGTCTTCAGACACACCAGAAGAGGGCATCAGATCCCCATTACAGATGGTTGTGATCTGGGAATTGAACTCAGGACTTCTGGAAGAGCAGTCAGTGCCCTTAACCACTGAGCCACCTCTCCAGCCCAGCTTTGCTGGAGAAAGTATGCCGATGAGAGCGGACTTTGGGATTTAAAGCTTCACACTTTTTCTGTGCAGTTCAGTCTCCTTGCTTCATGCTTACAAAGAAAGATATGAGGAGCTCCCCACTTCCTTCCCTCCTATGACTCCTGCCACGTGCTTCTATGCTGTCTATCCTGATGGAGACTTACCTATTAGAACTGCAGGCCAAAATGAGCTCTTTATAGAAGCTGCCTTGGTCTTGGTATTTATCTCAACAACAGAAAAGAACCTGATAGAGAAGTTGGTACTGAGCGTGATATTTCTGTACAGAACCATGGGGTTTTTGTTGTTGTTGCTGTTGTTTTTGTTTTGTTTCGTTTTTGAGAAGTATAAAAGAGTGTGGGGCTTTGAACTGCAAAAGAGATTGCATGATGTAAGTAGAGCTAAACAGATCATCACAGTAGTCTGGAAGACAGAGGTGCTGAGAGCCAGGTAGGATATCTGCCAAGGAGAACTGCATACGTGGAATGGAGCCAGCCCAAGGGCTGTGTTTTATAGACAGCAAAACTGGAGGGGCAGAACCTTTGATACTAAAAATAGAACTACAGAATTTTGTATTTTCCCTGTTGAGTTTTGTCGTGCTAGTATTTCCAGATTATGTTAATCCCACTGGGCCACAACCACAACTTTTGAGTCAAATTTGAAGCAAGCTTTACTAAACGCTGGCCAGAAAGTTGGCTATTGGCCAGGTCCAGAGCCAGGATTTCCAGAATATGGCCTCAAATGCATTAGTTAGGGGATTATAAAAGCAAAAGCCACAAGGCTACATACTTCTCATCTTGGTCCAATCAGGGACAGGCATACATCCTGACATACTTCCTGCCTTCCTAACCTGCCTTGTATGTGTGATCAAGTACATCCTGTGCAGTTGGGGCAATCAAGTTCATTTATGGAAGTGAAACCACTTGGCTTGTTATCTCACTTGAACAACAGCCCCCAGCATTCCAGGAAGTTATCTGTCCTTGGGCAAATGGGGCTTACAGGTTAAAGGCATTTTTGTTTTATAAATCTTTTAAATAGAAAAATTTTTAAAAACCCATAATTTTAGCCATTCCAGTGTCTCTACTCCTGTCTTTTGGAATTATAATGTATACTCTATATCTTTGTATCCTGGAAGTATGTAATCTGCTTTTTAATTTTACAGGTGTTATAATTAAGAGCTTGCCTAGAGACTTAGAAGAGACTTTCAAACTATGTTAAGATTGTGAAACATAACAGAACTGTAAAAGTTGGACTAGATACATTTTACATTATGACTTGTCCACAAGCCTGTGTGTTGGAGCATATTTGATCACACTGTGAGCTCTGAGATTGTATATCTCTCTCTAGTTGTAGTGTTCCTCAGACCTACCACACACCTTTAATCTGAGAGCTTTCCGTTTATTCTAAACAAGATTGAATAAAGTCAATCATGGATCAAGAGGCAGAGCATTAACCATTAACAGAGTGAACATAGGAAAAAAAACACAGGAAGTCAGAAGGATAAATAGAGAAACTGGGGCTGGAGAGTTGGCTCAGTGGTTAAGACCACTGACTGCTCTTCCAAAGGTCCTGAGTTCAATTCCCAGCAACCACATGGTGGCTCACAACCATCTGTGATGGGATTCGATGCCCTCTTCTGGTCTGTTGGAAAACAGCTACAGTGTGCTCACATAAAATAAATAAATAAATCTTTAAAAAAAAAAATAGACTTAGTTAGGGTTTTACTGCTGTGAACAGACACCATGACCAAGGCAACTCTTATAAGGACAACATTTAATTGGGGCTGGCTAACAGGTTCAGAGGTTCAGCCCCTTATCAAGTCAGGAACATGGCAGCATCCAAGCAGGCATGGTGCAAGAGGAGCTGAGAGTTCTACATCTTCATCTGAAGGCTGCTAGCAGAATACTGGCTTCCAACTAGCTAGGATGAGATTCTTATAGCCCACATTCACAATGACACATCGACTCCAACAGGCCCCAACCTTCTAATAGTGGTACTCCCTGGAGTAAGTATATACAAACCATCACAGTGACTAAAGGAGAAAAGAGGGACATTCAGTTGGAAGGGTTTTTAGACAGTGTGGAGAAGGAGAAAGGGTTCCTTCCTTCTGGGAGGATGGTTGAGGAGGAAGGTCAGCTGAGTGCTTTCTCTGCCTCGCTGAGCTAACAGGTTTTCACCACAGTGTCTGGCCCCTAGGTCTTCATTTAGTAAATTCAAAGTTTGGGAATTTGTTTTTAAAACAACACCTCTGGGGACCAGGAAGTGGAATTCTGTGGTTTTAATAGAAGTAGCCCTGTCTTAGTTAGGTTTTGTTGCTATGGGAAAACAACACCACAAAGGCAACTTGGAGATTATCCCAAGCTCACAGTTGTCCAAAGAATTCAGGGTAGAAACCAAAGCAGGAACCGAGGCAGCAACTGATGCAGGGAGTACAGTCTACTGACTTGCCCTTCATGGCTTATTCAGTCTGTTTTCTGTTAGAACCTCAGCATAGGGTTGGCATCACCACAGGCTGGACCCTCCCACACCAATCACTAATTCAAATGCACTACAGCCAAATTGTATGCAGGCACTTTCTCAATTGAGAGTTCTCCCAAATGACTTTTGCTTTGTCAGATTGATATGAAACAGTATTTCAAAGCCTCGGACATTTGAACACTTGGTCCAAGTTGGCAGCAGTGTTGGCGCACTTTAGATAGTGTGGCCGCTCCAGTTCACACTGCTGGCTTTCTGCTTGCCCTTGATGGTCTTCCTGTGGCCATGCCTGTCACCTGCTCTGATGCTTTCTTTCCATTATGCATTTTTACCCCTCTGGAACTATTAGCCCAAATAAACTCTTTCTTACATTAGTTGCTTTGGTCACGGTCTTTTATCACAGTGACAGAAAAGTAACTGATACACGCACAGCCAACTCACCCATCCTCCCAACTAAAACCCCAGATTAATACAGTCACAGAAGCTTTCCATTTCTCTCAAAGTAGAAGACAACACCAACTTATTCTCTTCACAGTAATTGTCCTTTTCCTCGGCTGAGAAGGGTCTGATACAAATGTGTTACTATTTTTGAGTGTCTTTACTGTGGTTGTGATTATGATAATTGTGTGTGTGTACACATTATTCAATGCCATACCAATTTTGTAGTGTATAGTGCTGGGAATCAAACCTAGGGTTCTCATATGGTAGGTAAGTACTCTATGCAGATACAGTAGCATCTCCACAATTACCAATGTAATAAATTCTCTTATTACAAAAAATATAAATGAATATGAAGTAGTCTCACTACTATGAACTTTAACAGTTTTCTCCTAGAAGACAGGCTTTCTGTTCCCAGTTATTCTCTTCTCTCAGGTGCCTGGATTGTCCTTAGCTTATCCTATAAACAATTTGAAATAACGTCACACTTGGAAATTCTAAATTCCTCAACTACATCTTGCTTCAAATGCCTATTTTTAAGCAGAGTGAAACAGATTCCCAAGCTATTTCAAAAAATATTAACATTTATAGACAATGGCAGAATTTCTAACTAGAAATTCATGTCAGAATCTTGTCTTAGGACATAGAGTGGGGACACTTTAAGGACTCCTTCATCTGTCAGTAACTGAATTATAAAATGTAATAAAATACAAACCGTTGACCTAGAATAAAGCAACCAGACAGCCTCTCACATTCTGCATGACTTAAAGTAAAGCAAGCACTGAGCTATAGTTTCTGCATTTATCAAGTAGCCCACAGGATCAGAAAAACCAACGCTGCATTATTGTGAAAGGCTCAATTAAGTGAGCACAGATAGACAGATGCATCAGTACCCATGACACAGCAGCCATAACTCTTCCAAATTCCTGACATAAGCATCATTAAAAGATGCCTTGGGCCTTAATTCAGTGGTAAAACAGGACACTTCTGACTATAGATGCACACAGTTCATAGATGCAGGGCATAAATTGTAAAGATAACCAGAAAAATCTCAATCCAGACATCCACATCAGGAAAAAGATTGAGAGATTATAGATTCCATTGTATTCTCGTTTTTAATGTTTATTATTGTTTTCTTAGTTTTATTTATTGTACCCAAGTCCTCTGGAAAAGCAGTCAGTGCTTTTAGCTACTGACCCATGTCTAGCCATCTCTAATATCTCCTCTAACTAAGCAAAGGGTGGTGGTGCACACCTTTGATTGTAGTACTCGGGAGTCAGAGGCAAGTGGATCTGTTAGCTCAAGGCCAGCCTGGTCTACAGAGTGACTTTCAAAACCAAAAGAGGGAAACACAGAGGGAAGGAAGGAAGGAAACCAACTCAGTTTAAAAAAAGTCATATCACAGTTTCAAAAATTTTGGACATTTATTTTTTTTAACAAAAATGGTCTTTCTTGTGGTATTTTATCAATATTATAGGTATATATTAATGCTATCATTAAGAGTCATGGGATATAAGGAAATATGTGTATGCATTGACATTGTTTTCTTAAATAAGATCTTAATTGTTTATATTAGTATTTTATCCCTCTTCTCTCTCCAAGTAATTTAACAAATCCATGTGTCTGGTCTTTCTAACAACAAGGAAATGACTGCAGACTCTTAGCATGTTTTGATCATTCTGTTGTCTCTATATAATCAAGATTGTTCTGTTGTCTCCTTTTGTCTCCACTATAATCAATATAATGCACGTTATACATTATAGCATGGGATCTGTAACACTTCCAGCAATAGACTATGATAGCATCAGATTGGCTCAGCCAGCCCGTTAGGTTCAATAAGGCGTGCTTGGCCAGTTGTTCTGTGTCAGGCAGTCGTCAAGCAACAGCAGCTATTAGACAAGACATGCTGGTCATAGGTCTTTCCCTTAGTCTGGCTGAGAAATCAGATCAGGAGGAAATTTCAAACAATGGTACAGTCATTAAGACCATATTGATAAGACTATTGTACTATTACAGAATAAAGACCCAATTGGCCACAAAGTGGACAGCACCTCCAATTTACAGAACAGCAAATGTGGAGGGGTATTTTTGAAGACTATATCTAACTGGGTTAGTATAGCTGGAGTGACAGGCTCTAAGGAAGTGGCAGTTAGAAGGTAGGTGTGACAGAGATTCCTGCTTGTAACATAAATTTCCAAATTGTCATGTGCTGTGTACACTTATTGAGGACTGGCTTTTGAGAACAAACATGTCTTATTTCATGGAGTCTCTAAGTCTCCCTTGCCCTGGAGCAGATTAGTCCTCTCGCCCTATAACAGAGAGAAAGAACAGTAAACGTAAACGTATTAAAAACATTGTGCCCTTGGAAACTGCTAGAAGGCAAACGGTTATTGGTGAGGTATCATTGTTTGTCCCATGGTATAAAAACTGCCTGTGTGGGGTCAGGAGCCCTGAAGGTCACCCAGAGAATGCTGTGCTCTGCATGTGTTCTCTCAGCCAGACACTCCAGCATGGCAGTCTCAGCCAGGCTTCCCTAGTCATCTCTGATGAACGTCGTAAGCACCCGATTTGATGATGTCATCCTGTGCATCTGCTACTGGCTGTTCCTTTACTTCTGCTTGCTACATATTTGATAAACATATTCATTCGAGAGTGAAAGCATGATGTCATGCTTATTCTTGGCGGCCACTTGACTATTCCTGGACATCACTAAAACCTGGGCACACCCACGAGGAGTGGAAAGACTCACCCTAAATCTGGGTCATTTGAGGTTGGGAGAACAACCCTAAATCTTGGCCAGAACTTCTGGTGGCAGCCAACCAGGACATGGAAAAGGAAGGTTTTGCCTTTTGCCTGCTTGCCCTCACTCTTACTGGCAAGTCTGTCTATCCTGTTCCTGAGTCATTCCCACTCCTTTGAGATCCTACCTCAGACTGAACTCCCTAGCACTCCAGCCCCACACTGGGGCTACTGAGACATCCAGTATCAAGGGCTGAACAGCTACTGGATCCTTAGCTTTTCTGTCAAGAGGCAGCCATCACTGGAATGTATCCATTTTCCTATTTCCTTCAGCCTTAGAACTTCCAGTTTTCAGCGGGACATAAAACATGTTTGGTTTTATTTGTTTGGGTTTTGGGTTTTTGTTTTTCAAAAACAAGGTTTCTTTGTGTAGCCTTGGCTATCTTGTTTTGTAGACCGAGCTGGCCTTTACCTCACAGAGCTGTGCCTGACTCTGCCTCCCAAGAGCTGGAATTAAAAGTGTGCACAACCACGCCTGGTGATTCTTTTTTTTTTTTTTTTTTTTTTCAAGTAGTCCAGGAAGTTCTAAAGTCTTTGTAACTAAAGTTGGTCTGGAACTACTGATCTTCCTCGTTTGTCTGCCAAATCCTGGGGTTACAGATCGCCATGCTTGACTAGAACACAGGATATCCTCGTTCATCATTTGCTGCTGTAGAAAGATGTCTAAGATCAATATATTTGTGTTTATTAATGTTTTAAGTTTGCATATAAAATAATAGGTTTGTTATTTTTCATTTTTTTTTATTTATTGACAAACTTGTATCAAGGGCTGACTTTCAGTAAATTCATTATGACGTTTTCACACGGAGAAATATATACATGAATACCCCCAACTACTCTCCAATGCCTTATAGTTCTGGAAGCTGGGAAGATGAAGATCTAGACTGTAGGATGTTACGCTATGAGATGGTTTTTTATCACCAAGTTGGCACCACCTTGCTGCGTCCCCTGGCAGCAAGGATTACTGTGTCTGGGCAATAAGGAATGAAACCACCTGTGCATCTGATCACTCGGGAGGACAGACCCCTCGAGTCACAATCACTTCCCACTGCTGCACGGGGACTGTTCAAATTTGGGTTCTGTTGCTGAGATAAAATGCTAAGGAAAGCCATTGGGGGAGGGGAGGGCTCATTTGGCTTTCACTTGCCTGTCACAGTTCTATCATTAAGGGAAGCCAAGGCAGGAAAGGAAGGTGGGGACTAATTCGGAGGCCATCAAAGAATGCTGATTACTGGCTTGCTCTCCGTGACTGGATCGTATTGCTTGCTTGTGTAACCCAGGACCACTTACTTGCCTATGGGTGTCATGCCCACAATGGGATGCACCCTTCCATACCTGCCATTAAGCAAGAACATTCCCATTGGCATGCTCAGTCTAGTTTGATGGAGGATGTTCCCAAATTAAGGTCCCCCCTTTTTAATTTAAAGATTGTTTATTTTATGTATATTAATGCACTATCACTGTCTTCAGACACACCAGAAGAGGGCATCAGATCTCATTACAGATGCTTGTGAGCCACCATGTGGTTGCTGGGAATTGAACTCAGGATCTCTGGAAGAACAGTCAGTGCTCTTAACTGCTGAGCTGTCTCTCCAACCCCCAAGGCTCCCTTTTTCTAGGTGTCTCTAGTTTGTTACCAAGTTGATAAAATCTAACCACCACAGGGATAGATTTCAAGTGAGTTGAGAGGGCACAAAAACATTGAATCACTGAGTTTTCATGATGTGTATTGGTTATTTTTCTCACTGCTCTGATCAAACAACTGACAAGAAACCACTTAAGGGAAGTTTTACTGTGGTTCCTGGCTTGGCTGCTAGTTACCAAGGAAGCTGTCAGCTCGGACAGCTTGTTACATGGTTTGGATGAGGAAGGAGAAATGATATATAAAGGGGTGGCCTGTAACCCCCAGGACCTGTTCTTGTGGCCTGCTTTCTTCTGTTAGGCCCCACTTCTAAAGTCCTCACAACTTTCTGAAATCGAGCCAACAGTCAGAGGTCCAGTTGTACAACAGCAAAGAATTTGTTAGAAATAGGGGAGACAAGGGCAGGGGCTGCAGCTCAGTGGCAGGAAGTCGGTTTCCTACATTAGAAGCTTTAGTTGTCACAGCCTAGACAGACCATAGGACAAGCTGGGGCTAAGTTTCTACCACACCTGCCACTTGCTGGAATTATAGGTGTGTGTGTCAGGGTGTGTATGCACGAGTGTGTGTGCCACTTGCCCAACCCTCTCTGTGCAAACACAGTCTGCAGAGCATATGGCTGAACAATGTTTAAGAGATCAATGTCACTTTCAGAAAAGCATTCATTGTTCCCGATGTCCTCTTGTGTCCTAACATTTTGCAAAATCGTCCTTAATTTTTACAGCAGACCTCGGCTCCACAGAACTCTAACTGGAAGCAGAGATTACTTCCTCTGTTAGTAGATTAGTCGACTTTGCTAGGCGGGAACTATCGAGACCATATTTCACCACAGGATGTGGAAATTTAAATGTCTCTTCACTTACTTTTTAATATCCTATCTTGAACAGTATGCTTAACAGTAAGAAACCAGGACTGGGGAGATGGCTCAGAAAGATGGCTTTCTACACTTGCAGAGGACTAGAGTTCAATGTCCAGCACCAGGGTGAGAGGTTCACAGTTGCCCGTAGGTCTTGTTCAAGGGGAGCCAACACCTTCTTTTGGCCTCCAAGTCTCTGAACCAATATGTACATGAGCACAGACATGTACACATGAACTCACACACATGTTATTAAATGGCTGGAGTAGTAACATATCCTTTTAATACTAGAACTCAGCAGTCAGGAGGATGTGAGTTCAAAACCAGCCTGAAGTACCAGGCTAACTAGGCAAACACAGTGATACACTGTCTCAAAAAAAAATTTTTTTTTTAAATATCTTTAAAAATAACAGCATCTGCAGGCAGAGGCAGGTAGGTCTCTGTGAGTTTGAGGCCAGCCTGGTTTCCACAGTGAGTTCCAATCCAGCCAAGGCTACATTGAGAGACTTTGTCTTAGAAAACGATCAACAATCAAACAAATAAAACCGGAATAAAATAAAAGCAAGAATCAACAAAGCTGGACACAATGTTGCATGCCTTTAATTCCACTATTAAGGAAACAACTGGAGGATCAGGATTTCGAGGTTATGCCTAGCAATGTATGAAGTTCAAGAGCAGCCTGGACTCTGAAGATTGCCAACCTCTCCAAATCAAAAACAAGCAACTCATTTTTCTCCCTTTAAAGCAAACTGAAAATTTATAAATTTTATACACTATAGAAAACCTAGACAAGTCAGTTATATTGTGCCATCCCAAAGTAGAAATACTTGTTGCATGTCATCAATCTGATTTTTAAAAGACTCGTTTTCTATCTGTATCAATATATTCATGTGATCTGCATAAATGTATGCCATGTGTATGCAGACGTCCGCAGAGGCCAGAAGCTGGTACTGGATCCCTTGAAGCTGGAACAGGCATTTGTGAACCGTGTGTTTTGAATGCTGGCAGCTGAGCTTGGGGCCTCTGGGAGAGCACTGAACGCTCATCACAGCTGAGTCATCTCTCCAGCACCAGTTTTGTGATGTAGTAAAAACCTTATTCATTTGAAGAACGGGATTGGTTAACATTATGAATTACAGAAAAGTTTAAGACCAAGAATATGCATATATGAGATATATAAGCATATAAATGTACAATACTTCTGCATATGACCATCTAAAGCAAAAACATTCTTGCCAAGAACAAATGTCAATAAAGAGATTAATGAAGGTAGCTTCAAATTAAAAAATCATTTACAGTAGCAGCATGTCTCAGGGTTTTACTGCTGTGAACAGTCACCATGACCAAGGCAAGTTTTTTTTTTTTTTAAGTTTTATTGGATATTTTATGTATTTATATTTCAAATGAAGCCATGTAGATGCTCCCACTCCCAACCATCCCCTTCCACCTCATTATCCTGGCATACCCCTACTGGGGAAATGAGCCTTCACAGGATCAAGGGCTTCTCCTCCCATTGATGCCAGACAATACTAGCCTCTGCTACATATGCGGCTGCAGCCATGGGTCTCTCCATGTGTACTCTTTGGTTGGTGGTTTAGTCCCTGGGAGCTCTGAGGGGGTCTGGTTGGTTGATATTGTTCTTCCCATGGGGTTGCAGACCCCTTTCAGCTCCTTCCAAGGCAAGTCTTCTAAGGACAATATTTAATTGGGGCTGGCTTACTAGTTCCGTCCATTATCCTTAGAGCAGGAGCACAGCAGCATCCAGGCAGGCACATTGCAGGCAGAGCTGAAAGTTCTGTATCTTCATCTGAAGGCTGCTAGCATAGTACTGGCTTCCAGGCAGCTAGGGTGAAGGTCTTAAAGCCCACACCCACAGTGACACACCTACTCCAACAAGGCCACACCTTCTAATAGTGCCACTCCCTGGGCAGAACATATACAAAGCATCACATTCCACTGCCTGATCCCCATAGGCTTGTTCAAACAAATTAGTCTAAGGGGGCCTTAAACATAGCATAAAGTAAAATACATTTAGTCAAACTTCAAAAGTCCCCATAGTCTATAGCAGTTAATGTTAAAAGTCCAGTTCAAGATCTCTTCTGAGATTTATCCAATCATTTAACTGTAATCCTCAAAGCAAGACAGGAAACCATTTGGAGTCCTGGAGTCTGGGCAAACTCCAAACTCTGCATCTCCATGTCTGATGTCAAAGTGTGGTCTTCTGGTGTCCAACTCCTCTTTCATCTTTGTTGACTGCAACAAACTTCTTTCTTGGGCTGGTATCGGCTTTTTTCAGCAGATAACAGTGTCACTTCTCCAGCTCTGCCCTCTGTAGAACTCTAAGCTCACCACTCCACTGCCACTTCTATTCTTGGTGATCATCCCATGGTACTGGCATCTCCAATACACTGCAGTCTCCCAATACAACTAGGCTTTACCAATAACCTTTCATGGGCTCTCTTTATGGTGCCAAACCTCAACTCTTTTACATGACCCCTTTAATCCTGGGCCATCAACTGCAGCTGAGGCTGCACCTTCACCAATGGCCTTCTGTAGCCTAACCTCAGCTGCTCTTCGTGACCCCTTTAGGCCTTCAAAACCAGTACCACCTGGGTGACTCATACACATTACCAAGTTCAGATGCAGCACAAGGTACAACCTTAGCAACTTGGGAACACAGCTTCTTTGTGTTCTCAGAAAACACTTTCCAGAAGATCTCACCTCTGTGATGCTGGTCTCTTCTTAATCACCACTAATTTCTTAGCTCCAGCTGACAAGCATCAATTGTCCTTGTAGTCCCTTCTATTCTGAAGCCAGAACCACATGGTCAAAGCTGCCAACTTCTGCTGCTTGTTGGGGCTGGAACATAACCCCCTTGTTCTATTACATTATCACTGGTGCTCTGTTTTCCAGCTCCTTCATTGCCTAAGCTTAGCTGTCCTGTAACTTGCTCTGTAGACTGATTTTGAACTCAGAGATCTGCATGCATGTCTCCTAAACACTGATATTAAAGATGCTGTCCACCAAACCTAGATTTAAGCTTTCCTTCATCTAGAACGTGCTGAAATCACCTTGTCTTTGCCTCCTCAAATTCAAGGCTTGCACTACCATGCTGGACCTAAATTTAGCTAGGTGGGATCTTCCCCCAAGGTTACTACTCCCTTAATTCAATTTAATATCCTTGAACACAGGATTCAGCTCCTGATGCCCCTTTAATATCATATATTTAATATTTTTCTGTCTTAAGCTTGCTATGCTTATTTTAAATGCTCTTCATGAGACTTTTTAAATAAGTTTTTTTTTTAAGATTTATTTAATTTATATGTGTGTGTGTGCACAGTAACTGTCTTCAGACACACTAAGAAAGGCCATCGCAGATGGTTGTGAGCCACCATATGGTTGCTGGAATTGAACTCAGGACTTCTGGAAGAGCAGTCAGTGCTCTTAACCAATGAGCCATCTCTCCAGCCCCTCTTTGTGAGACTTAGTCTGAGAACAAAGTCTATGGTGGGTGTTTCTGAGACTTCCTTTGTCAATGCAGTTAATTCGAGTCTCCACCTTAGCCTCAGGCAGACTCTTCAGACTAGGGCAAAAAGTAGCCACATTCTTTACCAAAATACCACAAAAACAGTCTCTAGGCCACACGTTGAAATTCTCCACTGAAACCTCACAGGCCAGGTTCGAACAATTCAAATCACTCTCAGTAACAAAGTCTCCCACATTCCTACTAGGATGGCCCATTAAGCCCCATTTAAAACATTCCACTGCTTTCCAAATCTAAAGTCCCAAATTCCATCTACATTCTTCCAAGCAAAAGCATGGTCAGGCCTATCACAGCAATACCCCAGTCCCTGGTACCAACTTCTGTCTTAGTTAGGGTTTACTGCTGTGAACAGACATCATGACCAAGGCAACTCTTATAAGGACAATATTTAATTGGGTTTGGCTTACAGGTTCAGAGGTTCAGTCCATTATTATCAAGGTGGGAACATGGCAGCATCCAGGCAGTCATGGTGCAGGAGGAGCTGAGAGTTCTACATCTTCATCTGAAGGCTGCTAGTAGAATACTGGTTCCCCAGCAGCTAGGATGAGGGTCTTAAAGCCCATACCCACAGTGATACACCTACTGCAATAGGGCCACACACCTAATAGTGTCACTCCCTGGCTCAAGCATATACAAACCATCACACAGCATTTACAGATGTATCAAGTCTCAAGAACTTAAAAAGTATATACTTTTCATAATGTCTACCTTGGACTGGTTGTGATGGACAAGCTAGTAAAAGGTCTTTCTACACAAACTTAATGACCTGAGTTCCCTGGGAACCTATGGTGGAAAGAGAGAGCCGACTCCCAAAAGTTATTCTCTGTATTATTTTCTATAGCTATGATAAAACACCACAACCAGGGTAATGTATAGAAGCATTAGGACCATGGTTCCAGAGGGGTAGGATCCATCATGGCGGGGAAGTGGTCAGCATGGCTGCTGGGGTAGCAAGCTGGGAGCTCACATCTCCAGCCACTAGCAGGAAGCAGAGTAAATACTACAAGTAGGTAAGACTTTTTACTCTGAAAGCCTGCCTTCAGAGGCATACTTTCTCCAGTAAGACCACACCTCTTAAACTTACCCAAACAATGCCACCAACTGGTGACCAAGTATTCAAATGCTTTAGACTACGGGGGACATTTTCCATTCAAATCATCACATACTCTCACCTCCACTCACATGCTGCTGTGGCAGGCCAACACCAGAGGCAAACATGCTCATCTGAACTCACACGACAAACACACTCAATAAAATTATAAATAATAAATGATGTCTACCTGTTGTGTTTTCTATTAAGTTGGTCTCTAAATGTTGTTTGTGGTCAATTCAAACTATAAGATCCATTTTTTAAAAAAGATTTATTTATTTATTTATTTATTTATTTATTTATTTATTTATTTATTTTGAGTACACTGTAGCTGTCTTCAGACACACCTCAATGGCATCAGATCTCATTACAGATGGTTGCTGGGATTTGAACTCAGGACCTCTGGAAGAGCAGGTGCTTGTAACCACTGAGCCATATGGTCCCTTTCTAATGACACTGGAGTGTCATTAGAACCCGGAAGACTGCCATTCTACTCTTGGTTGACTGTGGCAATAGATGGGCCTTAAAACACTGTGGGCAGGTTCTGATGGATTGTTTCTGTTTTTTCAGATAGGAGTTCTATTTTAGGGTTTACTGCTGTGAACAGACACCGTGACCAAGGCAAGTCTTATAAATGACAACATTTAATTGAGCTGGCTTACACGTTCAGCGGTACAGTCCTTCAGCATCAAGGTGGCAGCATCCTGGTAGGCATAGTACAGGAGAAGCTGAGAATTTCACATTGTCATCTGAAGGCTGTTAGTAGAAGACTGACTTCAGGTTGCTAGAGTGAGGGTGTTAAGACCACACCCACAGTGACACACCTACTGCAACCGGGCCACACCTAATAGTGCCACTCCCTGGGCCAAGTATATACAAACTATCAGCTTCTTTGTGTTGCCCTGAGCTGTCCTGGAACTTGCTCTATAGACCAAGGTGCCCTTGAACTCAGAAATCTATCTGTCTCTGCCTCCTGAGTTCTGGGATTAGCTGGGGTTGAAGGTGTGTGACATCACCACCTAGCAAGTTTTGAAATTGCATTTATAGAGCATTTTAATCCATGCTGCATATTTTTGGAGGAAGCCAAATGTCCTTAATATTCACCCTCAGAAGTTAAACCTGTGGGAGCTGGAAGGACGGCTCAGCCGACTGTTCTTCTAAGAGGTCCTGAGTTCAATTCCCAGCACTCACATGGTGGCTCACAACCATCTGTAATGGGATCGGATGCCCTCTTCTGATATGTCTGAAGAGAGCAGCAGTGTACCCAAATACATAAAATGAATAAATAAATTTTAAAAAAAAGAAGAAGTTGAACCTGTTTCAAATAATTCCTGGTGTGGAAATTCGGATATTTGTAAGATTACACGTGTTATTAACTACCTGGTTCAGTTTGTTTTGCACACTTCCAAAGGCTAATACAGGACAAAGCACCTTCTCATTTATGCCATTCTTCATGGGATATGAGCACTGCTGCCAAGGTAAACAGACTGAAGAACAGGAAATAGATAATGGAAGTCCTGAGTGGTTGAGAGTTTATCGTTGCCCCTAGCCCCACGTCCTCAAGCAGAGATGGTCAGCAGGTGATTGACTCATGCTGGTGTTATCAAAGCTTTTAGGAAATACATATGTAAGGGGAGGTTCTGATTCTAAAGTCTAGTTCCCTAATTGGTTCTTGATTTGTCAGCAAAGAAGCCAGGAGCCAATTGCTGGGCGGAAGGGACAGATGGGACTTGAGAGTCCCAGTAGGAAAGGGCAGATGTGAGAAAGGAGAGGAGGTTTGTCTGCCATAGTTTGGAGGAAGGGGGAGGGAGCAACCATGTAAGACCTGCGGGGCTGGCGGGCAGCTAGGGCCTTTGGCCTCTGCTAAGGGCGGGTTGCTAAGATGCTTGGTAGCAGTTATTTGGAACAAGTCACTAAGGGTGGAAGGCAAGATGGAGACAATAAATTGGTAAGGGCACACTTTTCCAGGTGGGAGATATTTGTGCCCAGTAATTGTGCTTAGCCGGCAAGTTAAGGTAACAAAACTAAGTGTGTGTCTTTCTTTCGTGGATTGAAAAGGAAGTCAGGATTGCAGATCGATCCAGGAGCTAAACTGGGCGGAACAAAAGGGAGTCGGGAGGGGCTGGAAGCACCGCAGCCCTGGGCAAGGTGGTAGCGTGCTTCTGAAACTACACACGCAACACGCATATGCCTCCAAGTCCTCTTCTGTACAGAGAAAGTGGTGCACCTACCACTCTGAGGCAGATGAGGAGCTGAATTTTCTACTTGATGGGATTTGGAATCACCATGGAAACAAGTCTAAGAATGTCTGTGAGGGATTATCTGGATTATGCTATTTGAAATGAGGAAGACTCACCCCAGATTTGGGCGGGACCATTTCACAGCTGGAATCTCAGACAGCAATCTGCTTCCTGATTGCAGATGCCACATGACGAGGTCCCTCGGCCCCTGCAACCCTGCAATTCTAAATAACCTGCTCACCATGATAGACTGCATACTGTCTCTCTCTCTGTCTCTCTCTCCTCTCTCTCCCCCTGAGTTGCTGTTGTCAGTCAGTGTACTTTGTCATTTGAAGAAAAGTAAAATAGGAGACAAGGACACAACCACAAGACTGAGCTCATGGGAGGCAATCTTGCAAACCAGACCTCCAACCCTTTAGCTGTGTTAGACTTTTGTGATTTTGGGTTATTGCACTTAGCTCTCCCAACTAATAAAGCCTGTGGAGGTAGTTTTGAAAGACTTCATGCTATGAAATCCATTACTATTATCAGGATTCAAACCTCATGCTTTAAATTTTGGTTCAACGTCCAGCATAAATTTAAAAAATTAATTTTTAAAAATTTTTATCTACCATTTGTAGCTTGATAATCTATGTAATCTATCGATTCTTTATTTGAGGCAGGGCCTCACTATATTCCCTGCATGACCTGGAACTCACTATGTAAACCAGGCTGGCCTTGAACTCACAAAAATCTACCTGACTCCCAAGTGCTGGGATTAAAAGTGTAGGAGGACACCAGATTTATTATTATTTTTTAACAATACCTAAAGTGTGGTGCCTCGTAGCCCATACCAGTTAACCCAACATTCAGGAGACTATGGGACTAGGAATAGTGTGATTTCCAGATCCACAACAGGGCTGTGCAAAACAAGCAAGCAACCACAACAACAACAAATACTGAAAATATTGAAGGCTGTGAAGGGCTCTAACAGACTTGAGCGTAGCAAATATGGCGCCCCCAGGTTTTGCTCTTTACCCTTCCTTCTCTCTTCCTTTCTAAACAATGTTAGGTTATACTCCTAAAGATAGCCCCTGGGGTCTATTCCCTCATTTGGCCACTGACTCATTTCCTAACACAAAACACCAAGGTCCAGCAATCAAAATTCATCACTTAGTATAACATATCCAACCAGAGCTTACCAACTTCCCCTAGCTCAGACTCCCCCCACTTTCTCCTGTAAAACCAACCAGCTTAAAACACCAGCTACTACAGCAGCCAGGGCTTGCCCGCTAGCTGCCTTTGTCCAATCCGGAGGCAGCCCCCTTAACCACGCCCCATACACCTTGCCCCTCTAGGGTAATAAACCTCCTTTTTGCTAAGAGTTTGGTGTAGGGATATATTCTATACCAACTCCAAAGGGCCACCTTAACGCCTCGTGCAGGATAAGATCAAACAGCGTCTTGATTTTAAGATGTTCTAACGTATTATAAAAAGAGGACATGAAGATCTTTGCTGGGTTTCCACAGCTGTGATAAACATCACTGAAGTGGCAGTCCGTTGTAAGAAGTCGGGTCCAGTACTCAAGGCCGGAACCTGGAAACAGGAACTGACGCAGAGGCCACGGAAGGACACTACGTAGTAGCTCGCTTCCCGTCTGGCTTAGTTATCTTTTTGTATTCTCTAGGCCCACTTGCTTAAGGATAAGCATGGCCCACAGAGGTCTAGGGCCCTCCCACGTCAATCATCAATCAAGAAGATACCCACAGAAACTTGCCTAGTGGGCCGTCTGATGGAAGCATTTTCTCAATTGTGATTCCTCTTCTGGATAACTAGCTTACGACAAGTTTACAAAATCTAACCCAGGACAAAGGTGGAAAGATAGAGAGAGCTGACTCTGGGAGGAGTTGTGGTGAGAAGAGAATATGCGTAAAATACATTGTAGTCATTTTACACGGGTACAGAATTATTCGCATTGATAAAAAATGTTTTTAGATTCTATGAGTGTTTGCCTGATTGTATATATGTATGTATGTGCACCACATTCATACTCAGTGCCCATGGAAGCCAGGAAAGGGTGTCACATCCCTAGAAGTGGAGACACCGATGTTTGGCAGCCACCCTGGGTGCTCAGAACCAAGGTCCTCCGCAAGATCAGCAAGTGCTCTTAACCACTCAGCCAGCTATCGAGACCAACATTGATTTTTCAAATAAAATCAAGTAGTAAAACACATAACATTTCCATGAAAATATACCAGAAATAATTTGAGGGTGCTGATAATAACCCATGTAACTGCCCCATTCCTGTTTGTTTTGAAACAGATTGGCTTGGTATTCATGATATAGCTAAGGATGACAGACTTCTGCCCTTTCCATGGGTTAGAATTACGTACCAGAATTAGGGTTAGAATTAGTACCAGATTCCCTTACATTTAATATAGCAAGTTATATTCTTTGTTGACTTTAATTTCAGCACAAGATAGTTTTATGTCTTTAAAAACTGGAACTGAGAGGCCCCAGGCCCTGTTAACTGTTGTTTGAATTGCTTTGAATATTTTAGATTTCAGTTTGAAGTAAATACTCTGTATTGTTACTTATTTGTGCTTAGCTTTCTAAGAAACTGTTTAAGATGCTTAGACAACCTGCACTAGTGAGAAAAGTTGTTCCTATAACATAATTTGGGGTCTTACAATTTTTCAATCATGAAGAGAATACTAAAGAAAACCTAGACTTTTCCTATACACTCAAAAAGAGGCCAAAGGCAGGGCTTTCACTACCTCTAGAGATATTCATTTATGGAATGATTATCTGGAAAGTCAGCTTAGTGGCTAAAGACACTTGCTGTCAACCCTGATGGCCTGAGTTAGATCCTTCAGACCAATACCGTAGAAGGAAAAAAGCCACATCTACAGATTATCCTGTGATACCCACATGCATTCACTTATGCCCGCACACAAAATCAGTGAATGTACAAAGCTGGAGACATGGCTCAGCAGTGAAGAACACATACTGCTAGTCATAGGATTTTATTGCTATGAAGAGACACCATGACTAAGGAAACTCTTATAAGGCAAACATTTCATTGGGGCTGGCTTACAGGTTCAGAGGTTTAGTCCATTTTCATCATGGCAGGAAGCATGGCAGCATCCAGGCAGACATGGTGCTGGAGGAGCTGAGAATTCTCCATCTTGATCTGAAGGCAGCCAGGACTAGACTGGATTCCACACTGGGCAGAGCTTGAGCACAGGAGACCTCAAAGCCACTCCCACAGAGACATATTTCATAAAGCAAGGCCACACCCACTCCAAGAAGGACACACCTTCTAATGGGGATCATTCCTATTCAAACCACCACAACATTCTTTCGATACACACACGATACACAAGAACTCAGACAGGTTCATGTGTACACACGTAAGTTAAATTAAAAATTTCTTTATTTAAATGTAAAAGAAAGATGCTTATTTACTTAACTGATGACTTAAAAACTACATCTTGAAGGTAAACCAAACCTTTTTCTCTAACTAACCAACAAGAACCATATGCTATGCTGCCAGCATTCCTTCACCAGTGAAATGATTGCGTCCGCTGAAAAATGCAGAACTAGCTTCTTTTTAAACTATATTTTATTAACTCGTTGCCAATCCAATAGAATGTGTTTTGATCATATTCGCATTCTATATCTTCCATATCCACCCTCTCTGTCCCCAGCTCCCTAATTTCCAAACAATAGTTGCTTCTCTTTCTTGTGTTGCCCGGTGTTGGGGGTGGAGCTGTGCTGGAGCGGATTGGACCTTTCAAACGTCACACCGCGAGAAAAGCATTGTAACATCGTCCAGACCTTAGCACAACTGACGCCGTGGTAGAGGCGCCATTCTGACCTCAGAACCCAGCACATAGCCCCCAACACCTGCCAAAGTGGGAACAAAGACCTAACCCATCAAAGACCTATTCCATACATCCAGGATCTAGGAAAGACCCCAAATATTCTCACCTTGCTTTTTGGCTTCTTGAGAACCGTTCTTGCTAACTGAAGTGTGTCAACCCGGATATGTTTTTTTGAGTGTGTTTGTGTTTTAGTTTTTGTGCACTGGGAGGATGGGATCGCATGATGTGGGCAAGTTCCCTGTTCAGAGAGACTTTCCACTGAGCTTCAAGAGTGTCTCTGTGAGTCTTCTTAAGGGCTTATCTTGCAACAGTATATTCCTGAATGTTTACTTGTAGAAAATTTGCAAATAGTTGAATATAATGTACTTTCTTGTTGAGCAAGCTAGTTTTATGTCAACTTGACACAAGTTAGAGTCACTGAAAAGAAGGGGGCCTCAGTTGAGAAAATGCCTCCACAAGGTCTGGCTGCACAGCATTTTCTAAATTTTCGATTGATGGGGGAAGGTCCAGGCTACTGTGGGTAGTGTCATCCCTAGGCTGGTGGTCCAGGGTCCTATAAGAATGCAGGCTGAGCAAATTGTGATGAGCAAGCCTTTAAGCAGCACTCCTCCATGGCCTTTGCATCAACTCCTGTCTCCAGGTTTCTGCACTGCTGAAATTCTTGCCCTGACTTCTTCGATGATGAACATAAGAAAGTATACTTCAAAATAAACCCTTTCCATCCCAAGTTTCTTTGGTCTTAGTGGCTCATCAAAGCAATTGCATTAGATAGTTTTATGCCAATTTGTCATAGGCTAGAGTCATTTGAGGGGAAGGACCCTCACGAAAATGCCTATATAAGACTGGGCTGTAGGCAAGTCTGTAGGGTATATTCTTAATTCGTCATTGATGGGGTTGGGGGAAGCTCATGGTGAGTTGTGCTATCCCTGCGCTGGTGGTCCTAGGTTCTATAAGAAAGCAGACTGAGCAAGCCGTGATGGGCAAACCAGTAAGCAGCACCCCTCCCTGCCCTCTGCATCAGCTCCTGGTCTCAGGTTCCTGCCCTGTTTAAATTTCTGTCCTTATTTTCTTCAATGATAGACTACAATGTAGGAGTACAAGCCAAATAAATCTTTTCTCCCCAACTTGCTTTGGTTATTGTTGGGGTTCAGGAATCAGCACTCAAACCACTGATCTCAGTTAAGCAAGAATGGTTTATTGAGTGCTTACCTTAATACTGAATGTTCAGGACCCCAAGAAGGACTTGGAAGCCTAATTGTCCTTAGGGTAGACTTTTCGTGGGAAAAACCAGGGTCAGAAGTTTAAAGGGCAAGGAGGGAACAGTTGGCTCACCAGGCAAAGTGTGACCAGCTAAGTTTTAAGCTGATCGGTCCTGAGTAAGGTAAGGATGGTGGATGGGGGGTGAACAAGGGAACCTCAGAACACTGAGATAACAGAGCATGAGTATTATCATCATGGCTTTTGGCTTATCAGTAGACTTCTTCAGTGTCAACCGCAAAAACCATAGAGAGCTCCTATGCAGGTGCAGGAAGGGCTGCCTAGTGGTCAGCTCTGACTCAAGCCGTTTTAGGCAGAACACTTCCTACTGACCTTTGATTTGATGGGCCCTACGTAAAGCTTTGTAAAATTTCTTAGGATTAGCAAAACATCATACAGAACATTCAGGACATACAGAACAAAACAGGGTGTGTGGTCAGTATGTCCTTGGTCTAAGCGAAGTCACTTCTCTGTGTCAGTGACTGGCAGGCATGAAACAGAATGACTACACAGTTATCTGGAGGCGGGCGGGGGAGGGGAAGATAGCTGTGGAGTTTCATCACAACAATAGGAACCCTAACCAAGCCAGTAATAGTAACCCTAAGACTCTCACTTTCAGTGACAAAATTATGTTTGTACTCATAGTAAACACACACACACACACACACACACACACAGAGTTTGACTGAGACAGGGTTTTACTATGTAGCTCTGGCTGCCTGAAACTCACCATGTAGGTCAGACTGTCTTCGAACTCACAGAGCTCTATGTGCCTCTGTCTCCTATTCGAATGCTGGGAGTGAAAATATGAGCCACCACACATGGATAAGTAAAAAACATCTTAGCTATGCCAAGCTTCTAGCATTCAGCATTTGTTATTATTATTGGTGGTGGTGGTGGTTTTTTGAGACAGGGTTTCTCTGTGTTGCTTTGGCTGTCCTGGAACTCACTCTGTAGACCATGCTGGCCTCAACCTCAGAGATCTGCCTGCCTCCGCTTCCTGAGAGCTAGGATCAAAGGTATCCACCACCGCCACCCGGATAGCTTTTATAATTTTTATATGGCTACAAATTAGAATTGTAAATGGTGGTTACTTTTAATTATAGTTCACACGTGTATTCTTCTGTTGGTGGATAAACATTATTTGGATAAAATAAAGGAGTGTACATGAAATTGATAAATTATTATGCATTTATTCCCTGAGGAATTATTTTCATCTTAACTTTACAAGATCACCAACCAATTACATTACAATCAAGACTTTTATTTGACTTGTTGATGGTATTCCAAGGAAGATAGCATTTTCTTTTCTTTTCTTTTCTTTTACTTTTTTGTTTTTTCCTGAGACAGGGTTTTCCTGTAGCTCCAGCTGGCCTTGATGCCCATAAGTTCTTGATCTTTCTGCCTCTGCTTACTAAGTGCTGGGATTGCAGACTATGCCTGCCAATCCTTTTTAAGTGATTTCCATAAATAACCTCCCTCTCGAGTTCATGCAAGCAATCCTAATAAACTCAGTGGATCAGCCATACAGAAAGGAGATAAAGGAGCATGTGGGGAAGAAATGGGCTTAACAGACAAGGGAGGGGGCGAGGAGAGGGGCTTAGGGGTAATATTCATTAAACACTCCTGTGAAAGTGTCAAGTAAGACTAAAGTATTTTTAATCGGCCCAGTTTCACTTTAGGGAAGCAATAATATCTAGAAATGTAAGCAAAGTTCCTTTTTAAATGGCCTACACCGCTGGGATGGAATCCAGATGGCTTAGTACTGTAACTCAGTTTTTCATAGTGTGTTCATGCATGGTAACGGGTTTGCTTGTGATAACTATCATTTACCATGACAGAATCCGTATTGTTTATTAAAGCAATATCTAAATCTTTTCAGTAGAGCAAAGAGTCAACAGCCTGACTAGTGCTCTCTGTAGATCCCGTCTTATCAAGAGCGGCAGCCTCGGAGAACGGTTCCACAGTTCCACAGCCGGGGATGTGGCTGTAGTGCCTACCATGTGGACCCAGTGTTCCTGCACCTACAATCGGTGCCCACGCTTTCGAAAAGAAGCAGATGCTTGGTACAATCAGGAAATGTCTGTCTCTCTGTGTGTGTATGCACCTGCGTGTGCACTTGTGCACTGGAGATCACAACTAGAGCCTTGTGCATATCAGGAAGTACAGGTGTTGCCTACACTAAGCCACAGGATAACCATCAGAATCAGGAAATTAGCACTCCTGTGTTATGTGTCTGACTGTGTCAGGCCCATAGACCCCAATAATTTACTTTATTGCAAAAGAATCCATCCAGTTCTGAAGCATGAAGTACATGTCTTTTGGGTATAGTCACTCAGGACTGTGTCTCAGCCTCTCTTTGGACTCTGACACTAATTTTGTCAAATGTCTTTCAATTTCTACTTGTCCTTGTCCTGTGTTCTCTATCGTTGGCAAAAGTTTTGCCGCCTCATCATTCTCTTCCTTCCTTCCTTCCTTCCTTCCTTCCTTCCTTCCTTCCTTCCTTCCTTCCCTCCTTCCTTCCTTCCTTCCCTCCCTCCCTTCCTCTGTCCTCTCTCTCTCTCTCTCTCTCTTTGACACAGGGTCTTTCTCCATAGCCCTGTCTGTTCCGGAACTCACCATGAAGACCAAGTTTACCCCAATCTCAGAGATCCACCTCTGCCTTCTTAATGCTAGGATTAAAGGGATTAAAGATGTGAGCCACCATTCCTGGCAGTACTTTGTAATTTCAATTTGTCCCATTACTCTCACTGTCCCACGATTAAGGTACCATTTGTCACGATTTTCTACTGTGAAATTTTTCTTTTTCTGTCTGTAATTACTAAGTGGTTTTGTTGTTGGTGGTTTCATTTTGTTGTCTCTCGTTTTCTTTCTGTTTTTTGTTTTTGTTTTTTAAAATTTTGTTTGTTTGTTTGTTTGTTTTGGACAAGGTCTCAGTAGGTAGCCCTGGCCTGAAACTTACTATGGAGTGAGAAATAGGATAGTCTAGGAATAGAGGTTGGCCTCTAATTCACAGAGATCTTCCCGAGTGCTGGGGTAACAGGCATGGTCCACTACACTCTGAAATAAGTGTTGTAAGGAAAGATGTTTTGACTTTCCTCCCATCCCCATCCTAATTCTCACCAAACTTTTTATACAACCACTTATTTATTCACATGACATTGTCTTAGCTTTCTTTCCCAACTTGACACGTCTGGGAAGAGAGGCAGAATTGAGAAACCACTTCAATGGCGTTATCTCACCGCGTGCCTATGGAGTGTGTCTTCACCATTGGCTGAAGCAGGTGTGCCATCCCTAGGCAAGGGTGTCCTCACTAAGCAGGGCATGGTGGTGCATTTCTTTAATCCCAGCACTAGGGAAGAGGATACAGGTGTCCAGGAGTTTGAGTGAATAGATAGTGAGACTGTCTTAAGAGGGTGGGGGGAAGGAAGGAAGGAAGGAAGGAAAAAAGGAAGAAAGGAAAGAAGGAAAGAAGGAAGGAAAGAAGGAAAGAAGGAAGGAAAGAAGGAAGGAGGAAGGAAGGAAGGAAGGAAGGAAGAAGGAAGGAAGGAAAAGCAAGACTAAGACTGAGTTGGGAACACTCAAGCCAGTTAACAGCCTTCCTCCATGACTTCTTTAGTTCTGTGACCTGAAGCTTAAGCCAAACACACTCTTTTCTCCCCAAATTGCTTTTGGTGAGTGTTTTAAGACCACAGAAAAGTACCTAGAACAAACACAAACCATAACCCATTTAGTCTGGTGCATCTTTTGTTTTTTTGACTACAATGGCTGGCACACCTTTCCCATGTTTGCTCAGCCTTTTCTCATCCCCCCAACACCCCCTCCCCACCTTTTTCAGAGTTGGAGCCAGGCTTCCTAAATTACAGCTTGGCTCAACTCTAAGGTGTCACCCCAGTGATCCCAGGGTGGACCTTTAGAGAAGGACAGTGGCCTTTTTTCTCTTCAGATACCTAAAAACAAAAGTGAACGTGTTGTCTGGAGTAACCATTGTAGTTCATAGCGCCTCACCTATAAAACGGAAGGGGTTTGGCTCAGTGAAAATTGCTAACTCTAAAATTCAGTATCATGGGGGGAAAAGCTTTTTATCTCCTAAGAAAAGAATTTTAAATATATATGTCAGTAAAAGATAAAATACTTTACATAAAATCTCCGAAATGAGATCTAATCAAAAGACACCCAAAGGACTCAAAGTATAAGGTGTGGCTTTCTCTCCTGGGTACTGCATTTGAATACTAGGCACAGAGTCCAGTAACTAATTAGCATTTGAAGTAGGCTGCTGGGATTCCTCAGTAGGTAATTTCCCACTGTTTTTCTTCCCTAGTCTGGCCAATTAGAAAGCTGCCCTCCAGACTACACCAGGCCCCTACTTCTGGGATCTGGATGCTCCCCCCAACTTCCACTTCCAGCTTAAAGAACACACACTCAGCCCATAGTCTTTGGATGAGGTTTTCCAGGACTTAAACCAACCATGTCGTCTTACCTGAGATGTAAACTGGAGGAAATAGGAAAATGAATCAAGTGGGAGGTATACAACTACAGTCCCCGGACTAGGGAGTTAGAGGCTGAGGACTCACCACACCAAGGAAGTCTGCCTTCCTGTGAGTGCCCAGTAAGACCCTGTCTCTGAGAAAGGAGGGGGCTACACGTGAAACAGAATTCCATCTACCCCTTATTTCCTTAAAATCTTAATAATTTACTTAAAAGCATGTGTACATGCCTGGGTGGTGCAGGGATGGAGATCTGAGGACAACTTTTGAGAACCAGTTCTATCCTTTTACCTTGTGGGTCCTGGGGCATCTAACCCACGTGGCCATGTCTGGGTAGCCTGAGCCACTTACCATCCTTCTGGCTCTGGTTATTGTTTATTCATCTTTAATATGTCTGTTCATGTGTCTTCAGGTGCACACTTGAGCACCAGTGTGTGGAGTCCTGAGTACAAACTAGACTGTAGTCTCTAGCATTGCGTGTCTGCCTGCTTTCCTCTGTCTCCCCTGTTCTCTCTCTCTCTCTCTTGCCTGGAGCTTGCTAATTACGATAGGCCGGCTGGTGAGTGAACCTCTGTCCGTCCACTCAGCACGAGAATCACAAGCAAGGTGCCACCATGCCAGATGTCTTCTTCCTTCCTTCCTTCCCTTCCTCTCTCTCTCTCTTTCTTTCTCTGTTATTTCTTTGTTTCTTCCTTTCTTTTCTTTCTGTCCTTTCTTTCTCTCTCTCTCTTTCTTTCTTTCTCTCTTACTTTCTTACCCCCTCTTTCCTTCCCTTCTCTCCTTCTTCTTCTTCTCCTTCTCCTCCTCCTCCTCCTCCTCCTCCTCCTCCTTCTCTCTCTCTCTCTCTCTCTCTCTCTCTCTCTCTCTCTCTCACACTCATGTATGGCCTCTGGGGATCAAGCTCAGTCCCCTGTGTTGGCCAGGCAAGCACTTTACCAACGGAGCTATGTCTCCAGGTCCCTGGTTTACCCCTTTACAAAGGACTGTCTTTCTAGTTCTGTGTGGCTACTGGGAGGAAGGAGGTAGTAGGGATGACTAAATGCTGTATGTGCAGTTTCAGTTGTGCAAGATAAATGAGCCATAGAGATGTGCCGTATAGCACTCTGTCTGCCTATACTCAACAATATTGTATTGTGCAGTTGAAACTATGCCCAGAGAGTGGAATGTATATTAAGTGCTCTTCCCATGATAAAATAAAATTTTTGAAAATTATTAATTTGCAAGACAAGCTTGGTGGCACAGGCTTGTACTTCCAGTCTTTGAGAGATAGAGGCAGGGAAATCAGGAGTCCAAAGCTATCTTTGGCTATATATTGAGTTCAAAAACTAGCCTGGACTACATAACACTCTGTCTGAGGCCAGCCTGGACTACGTGACACCCTGTCTTTTTTTGTTTTGTAAGATTTATTTATTTATTATATGTAAGTACACTGTAGCTGTCTTCAGACACACCAGAAGAGGGCATCAGATCTCATTACAGATGGTTGTGAGCCATCATGCAGTTGCTGAGATTTGAACTCAGGCTCTCTGGAATAGCAGTCAGTGCTCTTAACCACTGAGCCATCTCTCTGGCCCATGGCACCCTGTCTTAAATAAGCAAAGCAAAACAAAGCCAAGGAGAGAAGAGAAAGGAGCTGATGCCTGGAAGAGCAGACACACGCCTCAAGTTATTTTCCCAATACCATGTGGTAGGATCATGTCATTCCCCCCAGTAGCAACTTAGGAATGAAGAGACCAGTCAGGGGAAAGTAGTGATTGGCCTCCTCAAGGTCAAACGCATAATTACAGCTATTATCATTTGGGGCTATTAACCTTTTGGCATCTAATTTAATTTTGGCAAATTAAATCATTCTGTTCTTAGTTAGCCTATGATCTTAGGAAAGTTAAGTTCTTTGATAATCAGGTCTGTAGAGTGCTATTCAAAACATAAGCCTTCCCCTATTTGATGGAGTTGTTTTATTATGGCCTAAATGTCTTGTTTCTTATGTTCAATAGTTCATAAAAGAACAGTGACACGTTATTTCTTTTATCATTTAATTCTTGTGACATTTCCAGAAAAAAAACAAACAAACACAGAATATATGTCTTGCTAAGAGGGTAGATTTTTTATGAGTGTTAGGTGCATATTATACCTACTGTGTCCCTCTGAAGTTAATGTGGGAGTGTGATCCCAAGATGCCTATGATGGTGGGTTTTGAAGATGGTGCCTTTGGAAATCAATAAGATTAGATGGCTCATGGCAGAGGGGGTTGTCGAGGCATAAAGACAACTATGTCATACTAGTTTGTTAGCTCTTTTTCTTTTTTAAATGTTTTTTTTTATTTATATATGTACACTGTAGCTGTCTTCAGACACATTAGAAAAAGGCACTGGATCCCATTACAGATGGTTGTGAGCCACCATGTGGTTGCTGGGAATTGAACTCAGGACCTCAGTAAGAACAGTCTTAACTGCTGAGCCATCTCTCCAGCCCCATGCTAGCTTTCTTTCATCTCATAACTTTTACCATATCAGGGTACAACAAGAGAACCTCAAAAAGCCAAGGCTTTACTACAAACCGGACCTCCCAGCTATGGGGGAGGCAGAAGCAGGGGAATTGTTAAACAAATGAAGTACTAGTCTTGTTTGTGTGAGGCCTTGAGCTCAGTTTTCATTGCCTCTCTTCATCCTCCCGGAAAAGCCTTACAGGTGCCACAGCATACTCTTGTACTCAACTGTCTCTAAAGACATGCCCTAAAAATTATGTTTATGCATTCAGAGTCTGGTCGAGGAGGGGGTGGTGCTCCAGGAGCACATGCGTGTGTCAGTACGCACATGGAGGTCAGCGAACAATTTGTGGGGGTCAGTTCTTTCCTACCACCACAGGAGTGTCAGGCATCAAACTCAGGTCATTAGGCTTAGGGGCATGCACCTTTGCTGAGCTATCTCACTAGCCTAAAACTTCTATCTTTGTAAATTACTCAGTCTTTGGTGTTAGGTTATAACAGAGAACAACGACAAGAAACCATTGTTATCAACCTTTGTAAGCTGTATCAAAATGCCTGACACCAGCAACCTAGTAAGTGAAAAGGTTTGTTTTGGCAGATGGTTTCGTAGTCGTTGGGTTCTGTGGTGACTGGGCTGCGTGGAGGTACTGCACACTGATGGCTTTGTTTAGTAGAAGAAATGTTCACCCTGTGGCAACTGAAAAGTAAACAAGAAGTGTGTGGGGCAAAAAGGAGAAGGATCCAACCTATCTGTCACCGTCATGTCCCTGGATACCTAACTACTTCCAAGTTGACCCAATCTCCCACAGTTTAAACTGTCTCAGGGCACCGAAGGCTGGTGAGCAAGCTGTTAAAACATGAGCTTCAAGTGGTGATTTTAGATCCAAAGTATAACATGGCTTAAGATAGTGTTCTTGCTAAAACCATAATGATTAAGACTATTCCTCAAGGGGCTGGAGGGTGGGTGAAGAGCCTCATAGTGCATTTTGCTCTTCCAGAGGACCTGAGTTTCTTTCTAACCACTCATGTTGAGTGGCTCACAGCTGCCTGTATGGATCTGACACCCTCTTCTGGACTCTAGTCACCTACACATAGACAAGGCATACTTAAACAGAAACACATGCACTCAAATAACTCTTTAAAAATATACCACGTTTTTCAGGATTGTCCCAGTTTGCTTTCTGTTGTTGTGATGAATCACCTTGGGAAGGAAAGGATTCATTTCAAGCCTGAAGACTATAGCCCATCATCAAGAGAAGCCAAAGGAAGAACTCAAGCAGGAACCTAGAGGCAGGAACTGAGGCAGAGACTGTGGAGGGACATTGCTTGTTGGGTTACTCAGCTTCCTCTCTTATGTAGCTCAGGCCCACCAGCCTAAGGACCACACTTCCAACAATGGTCTGGGCCTCCTGCATCAACAAGCATCTAAGAATATGCATCCTCAACTTGGCCATGGCCCAGTCTGAGCTTGGGCAATTCATTAGCTGAGGTTCCCTCTTCCCAGTTGACTATGGATTTGTGTCAAGTTGGCGGCCAAAGATGACTGAGACAGGGATCATCTCTATGTTTGTTACAAGTCTCTGACTGCGTAGGGTCAGACTCCTCAGGCTCTTGGCATTGCTGTTGACATTAGAGAATGCAGTCTTCGTGGCTTTGAAAACAAACCAAACCAAACAAAACCAATAATGATGGTTTACCGAGAAGGCAGGAGAAAGGGGCCACCAATCCTTAAGGTGCAGGCTGTGGTAATGGCTTACAACTGTAAGTCCATTAAATTGTGTAGATTAAGGAGGCACAGCTTTTCGTGTGTCAATCATACTTTAGTAAGGTGGTTTGTAAAGCCAGAGTTTCTTTGAAAGCATCAGGATTGTGATTCCCATGTGCCTCTCCTTTTATGGGCTCTTTCCCACCTCTGGGGTTGTTAAAATTCATAAGATTGTAGTTAATGTTTAAAGCTGTCCTGTGGCAAATTTCAAAGAGATACAGTACAGCCTCTGCTAATACTTGTACTAAAACGGTGTAATGGGGATTTTATGATCGGCAAGGCTGTGTGAGCAGAGTATGGAGATCACTGATTGTCATTATGACTTACAACCTTTCTCTAAACACACCTCAGATGCTTTTTCCTCCGGGACCCAAACGCATTCATGGAGGCCTGTGTGGTTAGAGAACCTGCTAGCCCTCACTGCCATGTTTGCATCTTGACATGCGTAGTCCCTGCTACCCAGGATGCCTTTTTATTTCTCACCCTTCCAGGTATTGCTCAGATATCCCCTCCCCTTGATTTCTAACTACTCCGTCTAGTGACTGTGACGGGCATGTATGGATTTGTCCTCTAATCTCTCCAGCCTTTTTTCCCCTCTAACAGGGGCTGTCAGAACATGCCTCTGCTTTAGTCTGTTTTCTGTTGCTATAACAGAACTCCAGAGACCAATTCATAAAGCTAAGAGGTTTACTTTTGACTCTTTTGGCTCCAGAAGGCTGCAAAGCTAGTGAGTCTGGTGAGAACCATGCGTTATTTTTATCGCAGTCTCTTTCTCTTTGTAACTAATTCAATCCTGGGAGGATGAGAACTTACTTTTAGGAGAAAAGGAGCAATCCGGTTAAATGACCTCCCCTTAATACTGCTGCATTTTGTGGTCTGAGTCTTCCCATGAATTTTAGTGGAGACAACCTGCCCTCAAACCACTGCAGAGCCTGAAATCTGCTTGTTAGATGTGAGCCTCTGACCTTCACCCCACAGAAGAGCCTTAGACTAGCAATAACTCAGACCATATAGTACATAAATCCTCAAGGATTTGCTGCTTGGCTTTTAGAGAAAGGCGTTTGTTTGCTTGTTTTTCCATGTGTTTGTTTTGCTTTCTGCCATCTTTTGGGCGATAATAAATCTCCCTTCTCATCCACTGAAAATTTGGAATCAGGGCTGGGGATAGCTCACCAGTAGAGTACTTTCCTCGCAAACACGGCTCTGTGTTTGATACCTGTTCTAGTTTGCTTTCTATTCTCGTGATAAAATGCTGACTAAAAAGGGCACATTTCCGCTCACAGGACTGTAGTCCATTGCTGAGGGAACTCAAAGCAGAAACCAGGAGGTGAGAATTGACCAGGAGACCAAGGAGAAGCACTGCTTCCTGGCTTGCTTCCATGGCTCACTCAGCTTCCTTTCTTATCCAACCTCTCAGGCCCACTTGCCCATCATACACAGTACTGTCAAATTAAGAGACAGAATCTTTTACGTTCACACTCTATTTTAGAGAACTTAAATTCAGGTAACGGGCCCATACCTAACATCGGTTTCCAACTTACCCCCACAACAAGACCAGCACCTCCAGGTTAATCTGGCCCAACAAAACCCTGAGCCTAGCTCCAGTTTCTAGGCTAATTCTAGCAAATCCAATGTTTCCAAGTTAATTGCCAACAAGCCCACCCCCTGCATAAGGACCACCAGTGCAGAAGAAGGAAGCAGAAATTGAGTTTATGGTTTGACTCCCAGCACCAGCCAATTATGCTAAAAGCCATAGTAGCTCTCCAATTAGATGCTTGCCAGACTAGTAACACTCACCACACCCCGACCCCCTGCCTGTGTCTGTCCTCCCTGAGCTAAGCTTGAATAAAGACCCTGCTGTAAGTTGCATCTGATTGGCTCCTGTCTGTGTCTTGTGACATTTCCTGACACTACACCATACTGATTGTTCATCAAAACGATGTCTTGCAGATATGGTCAAAAAGCAATCCAAAGGAGGTAATTTCCCAATGGAGACATCCTCTTCCCAGATGACTTTAGTTTGTGTAAAGCTGGCAGAAAACTATCCAGCACAGCCCCCAACCCTGTACAATAATCAAACAGGCCAACAGAACCATACTTGAATCAAGCATGATGAAAATATCACAGTTTTATAAAATTATAAGATAATTGATATGTTTTAAGGACATTAAAAATTATAACACAGGGCCAGCTAGGTAGCTCAGTGGGTAAAGGTACACTCTGCCAAGACCGAGGACCCGAGAGTGCTTCCCAAAACCCACATGGTAAAAGGAGAAAACTCACTTCTGCAAGTTGTTGTATTACTTACACACACACACACACACACACACACACACAAACACACACACACACACACACACACACACTTACAAACACTGCAGTAAGCATGCCTAAACACACACACACACTATATATACATAAATATAAGTGTTTAAGAATAAAAATAAAAAACTATAATACAAAAAACCATGGCTGGTTGTACTGGCTAGTTTTGTGTGCCAACTTGACACAGGCTGCAGTTATCACAGAGAACGGAGCCTCAGTTGAGGAAATGCCTCCATGAGATCCAGCTGTAAGGCATTTTCTCAACTAGTGATCAAGGGGGGAGGGCCCAGCCTATCGTGGGTGGTGCCATCCCTGGGCTGGTAGACCTGGGTTCTCTAAGAAAGCAGACTGAGCAAGTCAGGGGAAGCAAGCCACTAAGTAACATCCCTCCATGGTCTCTGCATCAGCTCCTGCTTCCTGACCTGCTTGAGTTCCAGTTCTGACTTCCTCTGGTGATGAACAACAATGTGGAAGTGTAAGCTGAATTAACCATTTCCTCCCCAATTTGCTTCTTGGTAATGATGTTTGTGCAGGAATAGAAACTGACTAAGACAGTGGTGCATGCCTACAATCCCAGATGTGGGAAGAGATGGGGTCAAGAGGATTTTCAAGCTCCAAGCCAGGTAGAGCTATATAGTGAGACCTTGTCTTAAAACAAAACACAAGTCAACTGTCATTAGAGTTTCTATTGATATGATAAAACATTGTGATCAAAAAACACAAGTAGAAAAGGTTTTATTTGGCTTTTATCTTCCTTGTCACATATCCCACTGAGGGAAACCAAGGCAGGCACTCCTGGTAGTGACCTGGAGTCAGGAACTGAAGCAGAGGCCATAGAAGAATGCTGCTTACTGGGCTGCTTTCTATTGCTCCCTCTAGTTTCTTATACATTCCAGGACCACCTACCCAGAGTAGCACCACTATAGTGCTCTAGAGCCTTCTACATCAACCATTTCTAAAGAGAATTCCCCAAAGACTTGTCTACAGGTTCGTCTTCCAGAGGCATCTTTTCTCACCTGAGGTTCCCTTTTCTCAAACAGATGACTAGCTTTGTCAATCAGCCAATCGGGAACCTAAAAAGCAAGCCTGGAGTATGTGAAACTCCTGCCTCAAAGACAAAAAATAAAAAAATATAGTAATGAGCCAAATAAGTATTTAATTACTATACACTTTAATTTTTTTTCTTTTGTTAATTTGTATTTATATGTAGCTGTCTTCAGACACACCAGAGGAAGGCATCAGATCTCATTACAGATGGTTGTGAGCCACTGTGTGGTTGCTGGGAATTGAACTCAGGACCTCTGGAAGAGCAGCCAGTGCTCTTAACCTTTGAGCCATCTCTCCAGCCCGAATTACTATACACTTAACACAACTTACAGTCATAGATGAAATAGGATAGAATGAGCCTTAGTGTTCTGGCAATGATAAATGATATCACATGATTATCATCACTGAATGACTAAGATAATGGGGTGGGGGGAAATCACATAATAAAAGATGATTCACGGGTTACAGAAGTGGCTCAGAGGTTAAGAGCTCTGGCTGCTTTTCAGAGTCCCTGAGTTCAATTCCCAGCAACCACATGGTGGCTCACAACCATCTGTAATGAGATCTGGTGCCCTCTTCTGGTGTGCAGCCATACATACAGGCAGAACACTATATACATAATAAATAAATCTTAAAAAACCAAAAAGATGATTCACTACAAGAAAATGGATGAAATAAGTCACAGGTGTTTGCTGAAATAGAGAAAAGCTAAAGCTTAAACTGGGGATCAGAATCTAGGATTCACAACATAGTTATCATGGTTAATCTTTTAATTATTTCTTATTTATTGAGCACTGTTTTCAGACACACCAGAGGAAGGAATCAGATCCCATTACAGAGGGTGGTGAGCCACCATGTGGTTGCTGGGAATTGAATTCAGGACCTCTGGAAGAGCAGTCAGTGCTCTTAACCGCTGAGCCATCTCTCCAGCCTTATCATGGCTAATCTTAATTTAAATAGCCATACATCTCAGGAATGTTTGCAAATGTATTTCCAGGCCTAAAGTAGTGTGATGGCTGTTCCTGGTTGTCAACCTGACTACATCTGGGATGAGCTACAATCCCAGAAATGGAGGGCACAACTGTGATCCAGATCTTAAGGGCGGAAAATACAGGCTTGTGACCCACCCAGATTAGGTGGTCACTTAGGGCTAGAGGCAGAGTGGCCATGAAAAGCTTAGGCCCAGGCGTGCCTTTAAATGCCGCAGACTGAGGCAAGCGGATCTCTTAGTTCAAGGCCAGCCTTTGACAAAGCAAGTTCCACATCCAGGTGTGGTGATATACACCTTTAACCTGGGCCACACCTTCTGCTGGAGGACTTTGGTAGAAGGAAGACTCACACTCTTTTTGCCTGCTTGCACTTACTCGTCAGCACATCTGTCAGAACCTACTTCTTCAGGACTCCAGCTCCTACAGAAGACCAGCTGAAACAACTAGCCTCCTGGGACCGAGCAACTACTGGATTTTTGGACTTCCCACTCACAGCTGCCCATTGTTGGGTTAGTTGAACTATAGACTGTAAATCATTACAATAAATTCTCTTAATATGTAGAGATATTCCATAAGTCCTGTGACTCTAGAGAACCCTGGCTAATACAAGTAGATAGAGCTCTGACTTAAACAACAGTTTAATGAATATACGTTTTAATAGACCCCGGGGGATGGGATGGACTGTGGAGGGCAGGGTTTGTTGGAGCTATGTCCTGGGTCCTAGGTCTGGCTTTGGCTTCCTTCTCTTCCTGCTCTGCTGCACCAGGTCACCAAGGTGTGGTCTGCTTTGTTACGCCTCTCCTCGATGCCCTGCCATGGGTGAAAACAAATCTTTCCCTGCTCAGTTTTTTCTTTTTACACCAGGAATCCTGTCAGTGATAAGAGAGCTGAGGAAGAGCTATTGCTTCTGGTTAGTTCAACCAGGGGCGAATATCATGCATGGTAGGTGGACAGTCACCTGAGGATGACATCATCCATTGGGGATGACACTCTAAGCATAGGAGACTAATGTAAGGTAAGTTTGGATGCTGAGGAGGAAGGGTGTCTGATCTGTCAGTGAGTCCTTCTGCAAGTAAAGCAAAGAAACACAGGACAAGAAGTAAGTCTGTGTCACTCTAAATTCTTCTCTGCAGGCACTGTCATCTGAACCATATGGCTATGACCTAGTCCATCTTGTAAGGGACAACCTGACTTAAGAGTTAAGGCTGCACCTGTATTTGGTTCTGTCCTTTTATGTGGCTTGTTTTGCTCTCAGACAATGATCTCAGCATTAGATTGTTTCTTGTAGAATGGCGAATGCAGCCATATGGATTAAGGAAAAACACCTTTTTACTGAGGATGGTAGACACACATACAGTAAGTTCGGATCAAATCCAACCCCCATTCTTTCCTCCAGTTCTGCCCTTGTCTTCCTGACCACTTTCTCCCCCCAACTTCAACTTCATGTCTGCTCCTTCCCCCTCCTCCTCCCTTCCCCTTTCATGACCCCTCCCCACTGGCTCACCCCTTCTACACTGAGTCCACTTAGCTTTGTCTGTGCATGGATGAGCCCTGTCTACTGATGGATGGGGACCTTTCAGGGGCTGTGTCCCTAAAAAAAACCTGACTCTCGCTCTCCAAGTTGTGATCAACTGCCAATAGCTTTTCAGATAGAGGCGGGGCTTTGTGAGGCCCTTTCCTGTCTCTGCTTGGATTTTGGCTGGCTTGATCTTGTACAGTGCTTGTACATGCCCTCAAAGTCTATGTGAACTTATGTGTACAGTGGCCCTACTGTATCCAGTAGATACTGTTTCACCATGGTTATTCCCTGCTTCTGTCTCTCTTAACCGTCTACTGCCTCTTTCTCTGAGCCTCGGGGAGAAGGGTGTGATATGGAATCCCATTTGGAGACAAACACTCCAAGTCTCTTAGTCTCTGTACTTTGACCAGCTGTGTATTTCTGTATAATTGTCATCTACTACAGAAAGAAAACTCTCTATAAGGTTTGAGAGATTCGCTAATCTTTTTCCATCCTTTTACCCTAAGGGGGTGTTTGCCTCTGATTGTGAGGTGTGTTTTTTGAAAGTATCAAAGAGGTAGAACCTGTTTTCTAAGAGGTGGACAAAGTCATCTAGCCTTGCCTCTTAATTGGCTGAATTAAGACCATTACTATTATGAGTCAGGGAGCAATGTGCATTAATATGTTATTTTCTTGTTTTAGGATGCCTTCTTAGACCTCTTTTGACTAATTGTTGTGGAGCTCCTTTTCCGTGTGCTCCATAGAACTGTCTTAGTGGTCATATGTTTCTTAATCTCTTTTTTCATGGAAAGTTTTGATTTCTCCTTCAATTTTAATATTGGAGGTCATGTGGAAGGTGGAACAGATATTATTCTCACAGGCCTGTTTATGAGTGATTTGACCCTTCTTTCAGCTTCATCGTCCCCCCCCCCCCCCCCGCCCTTCTTCTCCCTCTCTCTCTTGCTTTGTGATCATAATCTGAAGGTTAGTTCCCTTCACGGTATCACAGAGCTCTTACATTCTGTGCATCTAGTTTTACATTTTTATCATTGACCTTTCTGAGTAAACCAATTTCTTTCCTTCACCTTCCATCCCAAGACTGTTTTCTACATTGCCCATCCTTGTGGCTTGTGGAGATCTCCAGCATCCTTTCATCTTACATTTTCCTCAGCAATTCTATCTCTTTGTTGGATTCTATTTTCACACCTTGGATTGACTTCCTCGCTTCAGTCATTTCCTTTTGTTCTCTTGGAGCACAATCATGCCTTCTTTGAATTGTTTGGACATACTTAAAATCAGTCATTGGATTATTTGTCTAGAAGTTCTTCTATGACATCCACATTAGGTGCCATTACTATAGGGTTAGTGATGTGTGGTGGAGCTGTTCTATCTTGGACTTTTATATTGTTTCAGTCTTTCCTATGGGACTTGCTCAGCTGATATGTAAATATTAAATAAAAAACTGGCCTATCTCTTTATCCCATCCCCCCACTACAGTCTCACTCCGAGGGCGGGTACTGCTTAATATGGAGCCTCGCCACGGACTCTGTCACTTGTCCAAGTCCCCCCAACCCCCGTGGTCTCACTCCACCTGCCCTATAGCATCCTTCCCAGGTGGAATTAACGCCCGGCGTCTCCTTTCCTCCACCGAAGTTCGGTAACTTTTCAAAGGGTTTATACAATAGATTCTCAATTCACAAACTCTCTACACAATAAGATTACATCTAATAGAAAAAGATACAAACTGCCCTTTTATATGAGATAGAAGACCTATAGAATCCCCTAAAATATTCCTAACTACCTATTGCCAGCTATGGCCACCAGGATCCAGGTCTGCTTTCTCAGGTTCCATCTTGATTTCTTTTTGTTTATCTCTCTCTCTTCCTCTTCCGGTTTCTTCCCTTTTCTCTCCCTGCCTCTCCATGTCCAATCACATAATGCCTTAACATAAATTTACAGATATGGTTCTTGATTTATTCTCTTTCTCCTTTTAAACTGAAGTCTCTAAGCATTTTTTTAAAAAAAAATCATAATTTCAAGGTTTTTTAAATGTATATCAGTGTTTTGCTTATATGTGTGTCTGCGTACCACATGCATGCCCGGTACCCACAGAGATCAGAAGAGGATGACTGCCCTGAAACTGAAGTCATGAATGGTCTTCTGTAACAACAAGCACTCCTAACTGCTGAGCCATCTCTCCAGCTCCTCCCCAACCCCTAATGGTAATGTTTTCAATGTTCAATAAAGGCTAAAGACATAGTAGACTTGAGATACTGGTTTTTAGGGTTGGAGGCATTATCTGAAGTCTTTATGCGAAGGTTAGTTATGGTCCTGTGGTAGCTCAGGTTTCCTGCCTGGGTTCGTAGCTTTTGATATGGTTTGTGGAACTTTTCACACATCTGTGGGCCTATGTGTCCTGCCCATAGTTGAATCTGGTCCCTACCCTAGGCCTGCAGCTTTGGCTGAGGTAGCTGTGATTGTGAGACTTTCAGTGCACTATGGGCCAAACCCAGAGTCAAATCAACCCTACCCTTGGCCTTCCACTTCTTCAATATGTGAAGCTCTGCAAGCATCAACAGATCTTTCCCTTGTTCGGGACAGGCTCCCAGACACAGAAATACCTCACACGTTACAAAGTGGCTGCATCTTTAAATTTTTATTTTTGTGTTTGTTTGTTTAGTGTGTATGTGTGTCTGTCTGTCTGTACATGCTGGAGTGTTTGACAGTGTACTTGTAGCAGTCAAAAATATTTTCTTAATTTATTTTATTATCTTTAAGTGTGTGTGTGTGTGTGTGTGTGTGTGTGTATGTGTGTGATGAGTTCAGGTGCCCATGGAAGCCACAGACATTGGATGCCCTTGGAACTTCAGTTACATGTGGCTGTGAACCAGCTGGCATATGTACTAGAAATCACTGTACACACACACACACACACACACACACACACACACACACATACACACACACACACACACACACACAGAGAGAGAGAGAGAGAGAGAGAGAGAGAGAGAGAGAGAGAGAGAAAGACAGAGAGAGTGAAACACAAATAACGTTGGTTATGACAAAGCTAATTGGCCATCAAAGTGGACAATGCTCAAATTGATGAATTAAAAGCAAAACATATAGAGGACATTTTCTCATAAGACATTGAGAGGAATCTTCTTGCAGATTTTAACATGCTGGTGATAATGCTGGTTTCTAGAACACTGCTGAGGAGCACACAGTGTTTCAGTCCTCAGTGGAGCTCATTCGGATCTAGGGATTCACTTGGGGCTGGAGGTGCATGCACAGCTGGCTTGTGATTGCTTGGTTGCTTGTTAGAATCTTCATAAGCAGAGTGATTACAAAGGGGCGGGGTCTCCGTGCCAACCAATGACTCTTAAAGCTTGTGTGGAAGAACAGTTCTTTGCTTCTCCCATTGTTTTCCATGTCTGCTTTGCAGAGATGCTTAAGAAATGAAACAAGACCAAGGAAGAGCCTCGGGAACACTAGCCCCTGCCAGTGTGAGGAGGGAACTTGTTATTCTGTAAATCCCTGATATTAAATCCCAATAACTACTATGGAGTAATAGATTCTCTCCACACCCCACTGTCTATGTAAGAATGCAACCTATTCAAAACATGGTGGCCACACTTTTGATCTGTCCCAGACACACTGAATATCTGTGACTAAATGTTCTCATGTACCTGAAGAGAGAAATCATTGTCATTATGATTTAGCATGACTTAGTATGTCAATACCTTTGCTTGTTTGACAATTCCCAAATGCTACTTTCAGTTTACTTATGTCTCTATGGTACCTAGAATGCAGCCCGATAGTCTAACCCACGCTATGAATAATATGGAAAAGATAATCTCTGAGCCCTAACGTTCTATTAATGTCTCATGCTCTTATTAAAGACATATGGCCAAATCTTGACTCCTTCTTTTAAAAAGAGGAACAGATGGTTGCACCGTGCTTACCCTCTAACCCATCCTATTTCTTGGTAACAGCTTTGAAAGATTCATCTGCAGCAATTCAATCTATTTCTTGTTGATTTTGTTCTGTTGGATGCAAAAGTAAAAGAAAAAGAAAACATTACTGGCCTGAAAGTTCCCATTTCGTAGACAACCTGAGCTTACCTTTCTTTGGCTTGCAGTATATGGATGACAAGAACCTCTGCACCCCTGGTGTTAGCGCTTTGTTCCCTCACTGGTTTCTAATTGGTACAGTCAAAGCCTCATTGGCTAGAACACACTCGCTTAAGTGAGTTTCACCTTCACACATCCATGGCTTGTAGGCAGGGAGCTAGCCTAAGGAGTTCTCTCAAATGAAATAAAATGGAGATTACTAGAAAGAGGAAACAGCGTCTTACTTGTGTGCAAGGGCTGTTCCAGGAAAGGAAGGCACTGAAGAGGAACAGCAGGCAATTGGAGTAACAGGTGAAAGATAACAGACTGGAAACATCCCGATTCTGCCCTGTTTGCATTCTTTTTCTCCGGGTGTGTCACGGCTTTCCTTATCTTTCATTTCTCCATGGAATTGTTCAGAAGTCGGGAGAAGCTGGGGCTGCAGAGACGGCTCTGTGGTTGAGAGCACTCATGCTCTTGCTGAGTATCCAAGTTCAGGACTGTGTACTCACACCGGCTCATAAAAGTCTGTAATTAGAGTTCCAGGGAATCTCATGCCCTCCTCTGACCTCCACAGGCACCTGGTACACACATGGGTTACAAAATGTACATGCTGGTAAGACATTTATAACATAAAAGAAAAACAAATAAAAATGTTTTAAAGAGTCAAGAGACACTGCACAAGGGAAGTCTATGATCTTGGAGTTCAAGACATTCATGAACAAGTGTGGGTAGATAGATTCCTTGGGCGTGTGGTGAGGGGAAGGTTTGATTCAGGCCTCTACTCTGGACTTGTAGATTGCCATCTTTCCCGTATCTACATATCCTTTCCCCTTTATAAATGTCACTGTGTCAAGAATTATTCTTTTTATAAAGACACCAGTTGTATTGGATTTGGGCCCGTCCTAATGATCTCATTTTAACTTTACTACCTCTGTAAAGAACCCATTCCCAAATAAGGTTACATTCTGAGGCACTTGAGATTAGGACTTCAACATATGAGTTTGGGAGAAGGAAGATGCCATCAATCCGTGACTCTAACCTTGTGGGTGATCTAAAATAATGAAGGTGCTGAGAAACTGTGAGCGATCCTGTTGGTTGCGATGACTTCTCATTTGGGGAAAGAGGTAGTAGTGGCATGTCCCCAAGACAATGCCATTCCCAAATGTGGACAGACCTCTCATCTCTGCCAACGGACAAAATTTCAGCAATGTCTTTCTGGAATAGAGCAATGCGTTATTCCACAAACTAGATAACACATTCTGTGGGCTGGGCAGAGGTTGGCTTTATAGACAGGAAAAGGCTGGAGGAAGCAGGAAGAACATAAGAGGATGGAGAGTGGATTATGTCACTGTGAAGCTGCTTTCCTTCTAAGGTTGACACTGGGTTCTACTCCTTGGGAGGTTTAAGTGGAGGGGAATCTGGCTGTTAGCTCTGAGCCCTGATGTCACAGATGCATGAACAGCTTAGAATGTGAGAGACAAATTTGGGTTGTCTGTCTGGCCTGCTTGGGCTCAGTACAGGAACAATGACTTTTTGTTTTTATTGAGCAGTTTACAGTCTAGTGTGGAACCCACTATGTAGTCACCAGAGATGAGAATTTCGGACCTGCCTGCCTCCACCTCCCGAGTGCTCGGATACAGACCTGTTCCATCACACTCACGTGCATGATAGAATTTAATTCTGTTGATTTCACTGAGTTTTCCAGTGTTTACAGAAAACCACATACAAAATCATATATAAAATTGTATCCTAGAAACAGAATCTCAAAGACTCATAGCAAGTATTTTATGAAAAACTTTGTTTAGATTACATCCTAATTTTGAACTTATTTTCTTTTTGGTGAGACTGGCTCTTCCGATAAAGCTTAGGTTGACTTGTGGATGACCCTGTCTCAACATTCTGGAAGGTTTTGGCCAGATGCCCCAATCAAGTCTTCTTTAGATTCCTTAGTGTCTTTGTGTTCCTTCATGTTCCTTATTTATTTCAAATCAACCATACATCACAAACTTAACACACAAGTTTAACACACAAATTTCTATCAGACCCTAGACTAGTTAAGGGAGATTTTTGTTTTTTTGTTTTTGTTTTTTTTGGTTTTTTTTGTTTGTTTGTTTTAAAATTTATTTTATATGGACGAGTGCTCTATTTGCATGTAAACCTGCATGTCAGAAACAGGCATCAGATCCCCTATACATGGTTGTGGGCCACCATGTGGTCGCTGGGGATTGAACTCAGGACCTCTGGGAGAGCAGTCAGTGTTCTAACCACTGAGCCATCTCTCCAGCCTGAAGGGAGGTGTTTATTCTATTTAGTCTCAGCTTCTTAGGGGAATTTGTCCTTAGCTCCTAAAAGGAACAGGAGTCATTGTACCATGTCATAGGATCTGAAGGATTTGTGTCAAAGAGCAAAGCGACCACACGATGGCAGCGTGCTGAAAGAATAAAGAATCAAGAAGGCTTTCTCAAAAAATGTTTTAGAATTCTGCATGACCAAAGAAGAAAGTCTAATTCCCAAACCCCTGACTCAAGCCAGCGTTCTGTTTTTGCTCTCTTTTGTTTTGTAGTTGTTTTTTTGGGGGGGTGGGGTGGGGGCAGGTTATCACTTAGCTCAGGCTGGCCTCAAATTTGCAATGTAGATGAGGCTGATTTTGGATTCCTGACCCTACCGTCTACACCTCCAAAGTGTTGGGATTATAGGTTTGTGTCACTAAGTACAGCCTCAAATCGTCTCTTACAGATACAGGAGATTAAAGTTAATTGATCAGATCCCAGGTCCTAAGGTCTTAGATCTTTAATTGGGAATCAAGCAATCAGACCGATTGATACTTTAAATGGAACAGTTTTAGTACTCGTAGGCACATCTGCTGAATTATAAGGGAAGTAAATGATGATATGCCGTGGTCTCTGATATCAATGCACAGCAGATCCGATCGCTTTGTCCATACCTTAATCCTAGGCACATTGGCGTATGTGCTTGTATTTTGAGTAACTAATTAAAATATTACAATAATGCGTTTGCTCAAGCTCTTTATCACCTGTGACTGTAGATTTTTTGTTTGTTTTCACACAGGGTCTCACATATCTCAGGCTGTTCTCAAAACTTGCTCTACAGCTCAGGAAGGTGTTGAACTTCTGCCCTTCCCCTTCTGCCTCCCAAGTGCTGGATTACTGGGTGTGGGTGTGATGTTTGTTCTTTGACAGCACAGAGCCTTTCTTGGCTCTTGATAAGCTTAAATCAGGGAGTCAGGGTGTCAGTGATCAGCCACCAAGGCCACCCCGAGTCTGTGGCTTCTCAGTCTCTTGTCTCACATCCAAAAATAAGAAGACACAGATAAGGAGCGAGCAGAGCAGATTTATTAAGGGAAAGAGAGGAAACCGCCCGAGAGTAGGAGCACTTAGGGATGCAGAGGCGTTGCTCTGCCCAGCAGCCTGTTATGGCTCTTATGACTGGAACTGGATGAGGAGATGGAAGAAATCTTTATTGGGATTAGTTATTTTTTGGGGTCATGGAAGATGAGCCAGTGCAGTGTCTACACATGGTCCCTAGCCTGGAGGGAAGGGGATGGTCACTCACTTTGGATCAACCACTGCTAAACGGGAGCTAGCTCATTACCGCCTGGTGTATGTGGGGCTGGATATCCAGCCCAGGACTGTGTACTGTATGCTGCTGGCTCAGTCCAGCTGTCACCCCTCACCCCAGTCAAGCAACTTGGCCTAGTGCTCAGGAGGCTGAGGTAGGAAGACAGGGAAATTCAAGCTATTCTGAGTAACAGTGATGTGGGTGGGAGGAGGGGAGGGCAGGAGATTTGGGGCTGGCTTCTATTGAGGAGACTCTTTCTTTCCTCTCAGTGACAGGGATGACATGAACTGAGGACCGATGACAAGGTTTGCAAAGAAAAAGACAGTGTTCTTAAGGGGAGAAGGGATGCAGGGACCACAGCCATCCTGGAATGACATTCCAGCTGAGTATCAAAGTGTATTTGTTCTCACAATAAATACTTTAAACATTAGAACTTAGTTAAGAAAGGCTGCAGGTGAACTTCCCCTGTGCCCAGATGAGAAAATCCACTTCCCCAAAAGTGAAGATTGCACAGCTGGACCAATCAGCTTTTCAAAAGGACCTATTTTTGAATGACTCCTTTATTTATGAAAATGGTTAGGAAAGTGAATGATCATCCATGATTAAAATAGCTTCCGTTACAGTTGACTGTGTGTGTATCAAAGCATAGAAGCCAATTCCAGAGTCCTGAGGCATATTTTTTTTGTCTTTATTAGCAGTTATGGGACACTTGCTGTGTCTCTATGTACCTGGGACATACCACCCTTAGCAACCCCAGGAAGCAGGTGCCAGAATGTCCATTTTACAAATGAAGAAGCAGAACACATTCTAGAACTCACCCCAGATGAGTGGTTGTAGAATGAATTATTCTTAATTTAAGCATAAGTAGTAAATTAATCTAGTGGCCCTATTTCTTTACCTTTGCTACTCCCCACTAACCACACAGAGAAACAAAGATTTATTTTACCTAGCACCTCTACTGAGGTTTGGTTTGTTGCTAGTATTGTAATGCTAAATAATAGCCCAGGTTGACTCCAGGAAGAGAAAACCTCCACAGGTAACACCAAACAAGGCCATGTGACCTTCCTTAATTTAAAACTATCAACTGAATAAAGGTAGTGACAGCCTAGAGCTGTGCAGAAGAAAGGTAGGTGGGGCTTTGTTTCCTGGGCTTGGGGTCTGAGGACAGCCATCAACAGGGTGAAGGAGAAGATAAGAAGAGGAGAAGACGCCAGGGGGTTGGTGAGTCATGAAAACATGGCCCCAAGGGCTGGCCAATTGGAGTTAAAAGTTGTTTTAACCAGATGGAATGTGGTCAGTCTTATCTTGGGGTTGCCTGCAAAGAAATAGGCGTAATTGCACAGAGGGTAGATATCTGTCCAGCTCCAGTGCTGATTAAGGCTTATTGTAAATATAAAAGTTTTCTATTTTTTAATCTGGTGACTAAATGATCAAAGACAGAATGGAGGTTGAGTTTAAATATTTACAACCACACACCTTAATATCTGGGCAGTTAAATAATCTACCTCAACCTCCTGTGCTAACCTGGCTACCTCCCAGCCCTGGCCCCAAGATACTTGCAGTTTAATATTGGTCTGGCTCTCTCTATGGTGTCTTTTCAGATCCTCTCCTCCTCAAGGCAGAGCTGAATCTCCCTCCCTCGAGCCTTCCCCAGGGTGGCAGATGTTTCCACCCTATTCTCTCTTCTGCCCAGCCATTATTGGGTGAGCAGCCTATATTGACAAAGCAGAGAATAAACAGTAAGCATCATTTACACCAACTTGAGACAGATTTAAGACATAAGCATTACAATGCTGTGTCTAGGTCGTAATGAGATTTGAGGACTGAGAAATCACCATTTGTTAACATATCATGTCTGTTTCATGCTTTCTTATGTGTGAAGTTTAATCAAATACATATAAACTCAATATCTTATCCAGTTTTGTCTCATTTTCCTGTGTATTCACAGGTTATTTTCTTCTGATTCACATTTTGTTGTTCGTTGTTGGTTTTGTTAGTTTCAGACAGGCTTTTGTGTAGCTCAAGCTGGTTTTAAACTCTTGATCCTCCTGCTGACACCTTCCAAACACTGGGCTTTGAGGCATATGCCACTGTACTCTGACTTTATACTCTACACTACTCCAAATACTTCTTTCTATTGTGTTATAGTTATAACATCTACCAAAAAAGAAAGAGCTAGGCATGGTCACACACACACACACACACACACACACACACACACACACCTGTAATCCTAGCACCGAAGATGAAAGAGGTGGAAGAGGGTTATCCTGAGTTCAATGCCTGCCTGGTCTACTTTGTGAGTTTCAGGCTATTCAGGACTACACAGTCCTGTTACAAAAAAAAAAAAAAAAAAAAAAAAAAAAAACCTATCAAACAAAGTAAAACCCGACAACGTTGACACACGCTTCTCCCAAAGAATAGCCAATTAGCCACGTTTCATACGGTGTCTATTGATACAACTAAACACTGTGACCAGAAGCAAGTCGCAGAGGGAAGGGTTAATTTGTCTTATCCTTCCACACCATAGCAGTCCACCACTGAAGAAAGGCAGGACTGGTACTCAAACAAGGTAGGGATCTAGAGGCAGAAGCTTATGCAAAGTCCATGAAAGGATGGTGCTTACCAACTTGCTCCCCACGGCTTGTTCAGCCTGCTTTCTAGCCCAGGGATTGCTCCGCCCACGATGGGCGGGGCCCTCCTCCAGAAATCACTAATTAAAAAATGCCTTACAGCCTGATCTTATGAGGGCATTTTCTCAATCCTAGTTCCCGCCTTTCAGATAGCTCTAGCTTGTTTCAGGTTGACACAGGACCCACCAGCACAATTACTTTGATTAAAATAGCCTGGGACCAAGACCTCTTCCAAGGACAGGTGAAGTAGCTTTCTGGACCTGTTCCCATCAAGCCCAGGGACAAAAAGTGGGGACAGTAGTGGGACATTCAGTATGAAAACAGCTAATGACAAAACTAGTTTTAGGGGAAAGGTCTTATTGTCTTTTCTGAGTTTTCCTGGATCCTTTTTTTCTGGGGCGTATCGCTGAAAGATAGCTGCCCCAGGCTTGCCAGTGAAGCCTGAGCCTGGGAGAAGACCGAAGGAGCCTGAACTGTAAGAAGAACGTCCCCTGGAAGAGCTTGCGTGGCAAGAGACACTAGCTCTTTTGGTGAACACAGGCTAGTGGAGAGCCCGGTACAGACAGTGTTCTTAAGGCTCCGGAGAGTGGAGAGTGGAAAGGAAGAATTCAGACAAATGACGCAGACAGCCCTGGCTCGAGTCTTCCCTGAAAGTTCACAGTCTGGGTCAGGATGCAAGGATTGAATGGGCGGTAAGTGTTTGACTCCAGGACAGTGACAAACTTGAGCAAGGTCGAAGAATTCATCATTTGTAAGCCACAGACGCATAGAGTAAGAACCATATTCCGTTTCCCACAGTGCTCCACAACTGAGTGTATAGCTGGGTATTTGTAAATCTCTGGGAAATGTATTGAAGACAGACTCACTCAAGGTTATAACATATTGCAAAAACAAAAGCCTTCTCAAACGTTTTGAGAGATGCTTTTACCGGCATGTTAATTATACATAGCAGCATGCTTCATTCCGACATTTCATACACAGGCATAATGTATTTTATTGTGTTCATTGCCCTTTAGGAAACAAGCATGCAAAAACTCAAGACATTAAACATCCAAAACTCTTTAAAATGTGGGGCTCAGCAAGAACTGGCTGTTCTAGGGGACCCAGGTTCAATTCCAACCACTAATCTACTTCTATAGTGCCTAACAACTATCTATATAACTCCAGTTCCCTGGCATCTGATACATTCTGGCATCCCTGGGTACCAGGTGTGGACATGCATGCAGACAAAACAGACATGCACATAAAATAGATAAATAAAATTATTTTTTAAAAACCCCTAAAGACTTGATCTCTGTGTGTGAAAGTGCTAAACATTATATTAGCAGTGTACCTCTTTGCTTATTTTAACCTGCTCATCCTAAATTACTAAGGGTTGAATCTTTTGGCTACTGAGATGGTTCAAAGGGTAAAGATGCTTGCCAGCAAGTCTGACGGCCCAAGTTTGGGTCCCAGGACCCAGGGAGAAGAAGGAGCTCATCAACTTCTAGAAGTCGTTTTCTGACCTCTACAGATAACCCACCCAGTAGACATATACAGTAAATGAATATGTGTAAGGCTGTTTGAAAATGAACATAAATAAATACATAATAAATAAATAAATAAATAAATAAATAAATACGAGTGTGTAAGTAAAGGTGTCAGAAGTGTCGTAGATGGCCGGAGAGTGACACTGAGATTTCCGTGACGCTTGGGTAAAGATGGTGCTTTTCAGCACATGGAGAAGTCCAAGCGAGGTCTGTCTGGAGCCCCCGTGGCAGCTCGAAATACAGCAACAGGGCTTTAAAGCTGCAGGCCCAGGTTCACAGTGTTCTCTGCAGCTCCATGGGCACGAACCTCCCTCTGACTTTGCCTCTGACGGAGAATGGCTAGTAGACGTGTATACCCGATTCCCTCCTCCCACACCAAAGAAAGGAAACCAAGAGGGAACTTAAAATTAGGTCTCAGCCAGGCATAGTGGCTCACGCCTTTAATTCCAGTTTTCAGGAAGAAGAAGCAGGTAAATCTCTGCAAGTTGGAGGCCAGCCTGGTCTACAGACCTACAGATGGAGGACCAGGACAGCCAGAGAAGCTATGCAATGCAACTGTCTCAAAAAAAAAAAAAAAAAAAAAAAAAAAACTTAAAAAGAAAAGTAAGTCTTGATTGCACACATATAAGATACACACACACACACACACACACACACACACACACACACATACACACACCAAAACCTAATGAATATTCCCTCATTCTAGCATTACAGTTTCTGGCTCAAATGTAGTGTAATTGTAGGGAAAACATCTTATCATTACGAATTATCTTAGTCAGGGTTTCTATTGCTACACAAACATCATGACCAAGCAGCAAGTTGGGGAGGAAAGGGTTTATTCAGCTCACAACTGTCCACATTGCTGATCATCACCAAAGGAAGTCAGGACTGGAACTTAAGCAGGTCAGGAAATAGGAGCTGATGATGCAGAGGCCATGGAGAGATGTTGTTAACTGGCTTGCTTCCCCTGGCTTGCTCAGTTTGCTTTCTTAGAGAACCCAGGTCTACCAGCCCAGGGATGTTACCACCCACATTGGGCTGGGGCCCTCCCTCCCAGATCACTAGTTGAGAAAATGCCTTCCAGCTGGATCTCATGGAGGCATTTCCTCAGCTGAGGCTCCTTTCTCTGTGAAAACTCCAGCTTGTGTCAAGTTGACACAGAACCAGCCAGCACAGGTATGAAGGGCTTGTTGTACTGTCTTCTGAACATCACATTACTGAGAAGACATCTCGTGCTTCTGATTTATTTTTCTTGTTCTTTCTCTCTGGAAACATTTAGAATCTTCTTCCTGTAACCTGACATTTCTCAGTGATATGCATCTTTAAAAAATTTTAAATGATTATTTATTTACATCTTTAATTTAGTGTATTGTCACCCAGTGAACAAGTGTGATTATGTGATCAAAGGACCACTTGTGGGACTTGGTTCTTTCTGATCAGCCTGTGGATTCTGGGGATCAGCTCAGGTGTTTGGGCTTTCCCTACTGTGTCATCTTCCTGGCTCGGGATACGCATTATAAACTAGTATTGACTGTATCTGCACGAACTCTATGACTTTAGTTTGGAGATTCATGTCCTGTTGTTCTGGGCAGTTTGGTGGAATCATTTGTTCAATCATTACCTCTTTCATCCTTTCTGGTCTCTTTATGAAATTGCTATGGGTTCCCTGAAAAGATGCTCTTCTCCTGTCCTTGTTGGCCTGTAGCAATAAATATTATAGAAAGGAAACTCAACTCTCACTATCACCAGCACCACAGGGCAACATGGCATCTGAGGGGGATTTTCATCTCAGTTAGCTGAACTCTCAGACTCTCTGGCCCAGAGCTCTGGATACCTCTCCACCCAACTCGCCAAGTTCCCAAGGCCGGTCGCTGTCATACCAGCCCCACACATCCCAATTCCGTGGCAGGCTTGGTGTGTCCCACCAGCATACCTTTCTCTTGAACTCAGTTGAGTCACTTCCAATAAACTCAGAGCCAATTGATATTGATACAAACTTCCCACCTAGATAAGACAGATTGCCCTATAATAATCCATGTTATAAATCCTCCAGTATCAGATCCCAGTGGACTTGTCACCTCAACCGGGTGCCTCCCCTACCTACCTGTTGTCTCTATGGTAAGCATTTGTGCTGACTCAGTAAGTCTTTAGGGAGCGTGCATAAGGTCATGTTTATTGTACCACGACTCACCATGAGCCTGAGAACTGTGAAGGAGCTAAGAAAACCGCAGTGTAGAACGTGTGATAGACTGTTAGGTCAACTCTATCTTGTTTTACTTTAGATGGTCAGTTTCCTTTACTGACATCCATGCTTTCAAATAAGGTTATGCTTAAAATAAACGCTCTGTTTCATTAAGAGCTAATTTCTCCTTAAAAATTAGCTTATAAAGGCTAGTGAGTTAGCAGGTAGCAGATTTAAGAATATTCCTTTATTTAAATATAAACTCTTAGATTATCCCCTTTATTCTTAAAAACAAAACAAACAAACAGAAACTTGTATTTTCAACACTTAGGCGGCAGAGTCGGGAGCCTCAAGGATTCAAGGTCATCTTCAGACAGAAAATTCAAGGATAGCCTGAGAAAATGTAAGACCCTGTTTCAGAAAGACTGCTGAGCAATTCAAGTGACAAGAGCTCCTTGTAAATGAGGTCCGTGACAGAAGGAAGTGTGAACATCTGAGAGACATTTAGGAGCTGGGACTTGGAATGGATTGGATGTGGGGGAAGTGAGGAGGGGCTGTGTCAGGAGGGAAAAAGACAGAGAACTTAATTTGGGAAACTTTGAGTGTGTGAGGGATTATCATCAAGTAGGGATTTCAACCGAATGCTCAGAAGAGACACGCTTTTGAAATAGATACTTCATGTTATCATCAGTATATAATACAAATTGCCGTCCCAGGAGGCAAACGTACCGACTCAAGCAGAAACAGGTCAGAGAAGGGTTGATGTTGGAATCCAACGATATCAACATTAACGGCCTTTAAGAGAAGAGTGGGTAACGCTGCAGAGAGCCCAATAGAGACTGCCATCAACACACACACACACAACCCACTACACACACACACATATACACTATCCTACCACACAAACACATACACACACACATACACACTTTCTATTCTCTTTTTCTGGCTTTGGGGGTCTTGCTAATTTTCTTCTCTGTTGATCAACCATGTACAGTACTGAAGACATAAAACCCAGCAGAGCTATGGTAGAGGTGTCACTGCAGGGGTGACCCTTTTTCCCCTTTCTTTGGTGGTGGCAGTGGGGTCTAAAATTCTTTAGATGAGAAAGCTCAGATGCAGGAGCGTAATTTGCTTAAGGTAACAAATGTTAAAAGTAAATCTAGTTTTATTGTTTGTTTTTTTTCCCCTGCCCCCTACCCTGTGTGGATACAAATACATATATGTCATAGTGTCGGTGTGAAGGTCACAGGACTCAGTCAACTCTTACAATCCTTACTGTCATGCCCAACCTCAACCAGCAAGGAAGACACGACCCGGGGAAGATCTTCTTTAAGCAGTTTATTCAGGAACCTTGTACAAGCTTCTTCTTCAGCTTCTGCTTCTGACTCCGCTCCTGGGGGAAGGCCCGCACAAGCTTAAATCCCCTTGCGCCCACCAACCCCTGTGAGCCACGTGGGCCCTGCAGATAGGCTGCTTCAATGGGGAAGCAGGCAAGCTGAACAGGCACAGCCAAATAAGGTCTGTTTACTACTGAGAGCACTCGCCATCAGGGAGGTGGAAGGCAGAAACCAGCACCATCTTTGGGGTACGGCACCTCGAAGCTCTCTACACTTTACCATGTGGGTTCTGTTGTGTTTGATATTATTTTGGGGGTTTGCTATAGCCCCTGTTGCCTTTGAATATCTAATAGGGGTTTCTACCCTACCTCAGACCATATCGTTCCCAGATAAAAGACACAAAACCCTTTATATTTATAATAAGCTGAAAGGCACTAGAGTTGGAACAATATCAACCCTCTATGATATTTTGTCCACTTCCCTGTGGTGATCCCTGAGATGTCACTTGCCATGTTCTGCCTGGGCCGTTCCTTCCCCAACAGACCAGCCCTCATGGCCATGAGCTCACAATCCACCTATCCCATGGTGACTTCCTTCTTCCTCTTCTTCACTCTTCTGGTAGTGCCTGCCTGAGACCCCAAGCCCTGGAACCTCAGCTCTGTCCCCTTCTCTATGCCCAGCCCAGGCTGCAGGCATCACCATTAACCAATCAAGGATAACTTTGGGGGAAGCAAGGTTTACATAGCATCATTTGGTATACATGAGAATCTCCAGATCTCATGGGCAACCAGATCTTGGAGCATTTGAATGCACAGCAGCACCAGACCAACCCCTTAAGGGTTCTGTAACTGAATTCGGGTCACCAGTCCTGGTGTCAAGTGTCTTTACCCACTGAGTCATCTTGTTAGCCCACCTTGTCTGGCCTCTGTCACCGTCTGTTGAAGGATGATGACCTTGAATTCCTGTGCATCCTTGCTCCATTATAGACGTGCCTGACCAAGTCTAGGCAATCAGTACCTATCTGGGGTAGAGGTGTGCTGAAGAATAGAGAGAACCATGAGAGAAGTTCTCATCCTGGGCAGGCTCTGCGCTGAGTGCTCTGGGTGCTGTATTTGATTTTTACATTTATAAGCAACAACCTGCTGACCTTATAATCTTTGCTCTGTGGATGTGGTAAATAAAGCTTGGGGCTGAAGGAACTCACCCCAAGACATACAAATGGGATGCGGCAGGAGATGAGTTCTGGTCTGTCCCTGTTCCGGGTGACAGTTCCATTATGCAAATTATACATGGGTTATCTTCATCTAGGGGTCTTTCCTGATTCCCTGTGGACTACTAATGCCTCTGAAGTGTTCATAGTTAAGTGGTTTTGTTTGTTTGTTTTGTTTAAGCATATTAAAATGACAGTATGCACGTGGAGGCCAGAGGTTGATGGCAGGTATACCTTATTGTAGCCCACTCTTTGCTGCTGTTTGTTTTATAGACAGGGTCTTACTATATAGCCCTGGCTGGCTTGGCACTCACTATGTGGACCACCCAGGCTATCCTTTTGAAATGGGACACAAGCTGGGACACAAGCAAGGGACTAGAGCTGGAAAAACAAAAAGATCCAGGAGCACAAACACACTGCTGATGTAGTCCCACTCTTTTGGAACCCTGGTGGTTTGAATAGGAATGATCCTCATACACTCAGGCTTGAATACCAGGCCCATAGGGAGTGACACTTTTAGTAGGTGTGGTCTTGTTGGAGGAAGTATGTCATTATAGAGGTGGGCCTTGAGGTCTCATATGCTTAAGCTATGCCCAGTATGGTATAGGGTTAGTGGGGTCCCAGTCCGCTCCACCACAGGGCATGGCTGCTCAGGGAGGCGGGACACAGGAAGTTTGACCGAGCTTACCCTATGCTGTTGTCTGGCAGGTGTCAGTCTGTGGGACACTGCTCCGGGGGTGGGGAAGCACAGTCTGAGGCACCAAACAGGGGAGCGGGCTCGGGGGTCCCTAGGCCTACAACAAAGCTGGGGCCATGTGGTTCTCAGGTTCTCGGGCACCCAGGCATCGCTGGGTGTCACAGAAGTGATGAGAATGGACTGGGGACCTGCCAGCTGCATCTAGCCCAGGACCAAGGGGGAAAGGAAGGAAGCTCCAGCTGGATGTCCTGACACATGCCTGTTGTCTCGGTCAGGGTTTCCATTGCTGCAATGAAACACCATGACCAAAGAGCAAGCTGGGGAGAAGGGGTTTGTTCGATTTATACTTGCATATCACTGTTCATTATTGAAGAAAGTCAGGACAGGAACTCAAGACAAGATCCTGGAGGCAGAGGCCATGAAGGGGTGCTACTTACTGGCCTGCTTCCCCTGTCTTGCTCAGCCTGCTTTCTTATAGAATCACAGCCACCAGCCACTGATCGCTAATTGAGAAAATGGCTTACAGCTGGATCTCATAGAGGCATTTCCTCAACTGAGGCTCCTTCTTTGATGAGTATAGATTGTGTCAAGTTGACACAAAAGCAGCCAGTACATCTGTTGCATTAGTGCATGAGAGGGAGGGGCAAGAAGATCAGGAATTGAAGGTCTTCTGTCACATAGCAAGTTCAGAGTCAGCCCAAGCCCTTCCGTAAAAAGGAAAATTAGATTTTTCATGGGTGCAAGTTAATATAGATTGAGGTAATACAATCATCTTTACTCAGATAACTCAAATTAAACAAATGCCAGCATCTGTGAAATGCAGACACTCTTTTTAGGCGTTATTTGAGACTGTTAGGAGTGTTACTATTTTATAAAGATTGTTTTAGTGAAACTAACGTTATGCCCATATATCTTATTATATAAATAGAAGCTTAACCAATATGTTGTGTTTATTCCACAAATGAACTAACAGGACTCACAGCTCTGCTATAAATATTAATAGGCAAGAGGTATTGTCTTTAGCTTTTAGTAAATATGCCTCATGACCCTGAGAGAATTGTAAATCGGATGTTAGTTGTGGGAGGCACTGAGGATCTTGTGTTTACAGATGAACACTAGGGGAAGGTTAGTGCACACAGGGTGGTGCCTTCAGAGCAGAGATGTACGACCTGTTATCCCACCGGAATGCTGGGAGCTGATGTGGTTAATTCCGTGGTGACTCTTGCAGTGTTTCTGCGGAAGAGTCAACATTGGATCTCCGACAGACCCCACAGTAAGCCTGTTTTCCTCAGACAATCTGCAGAGCCCTTCTCTATGGAGAGTGTCACATGTACTTTGCAGAGAATTTCAACATAGTCCTGTCTTTATTTTGCTTATTTTACTCCTTTATGTATGTGTGCTTTGTTTTGCACACAGACATGAGTTAATTGTCATCATTGAGTATCGCACTGTGCTTAAAATGTGTCTAAATACTTCCTTTCCCTTTCTAAGTGGGGCTAAAATCTCCTCACTTGGGCATTTCTGCTTGTTACACTTCTAATGGTCTGTAGGTTATACCCTAGGTATTCTGTACTTGTTGACTGAAATCAACTTATCAGTGAGTACATACCATGCATGTCCTTTTGGGTCTTAATAACCTCACTCAGGATATTTTCTAGTTCCATCAATTTACCTGCAAAATTCTTGATGTCCTTTTTAATAGCTGGTTTTCCATTGTGTAAATGAACTACATTTTCTGTATCCATTCTTCGGTTGAGGGACATCTGGGTTGTTTCCAGCTTCTAGCTATTACAAATAAGGCTGCTATGAACATAGTGGAGCAGGTGTCCTTGTGGTATGGTGGGGCATCTTTTGGGTATATGCCCAAGAGTGGTATAGCTAGTTCTTTAGGTAGAACTACTTCCAATTTTCTGAGAAACCACCAGATTGATTTCCAGAGTGAATGTACCAGTTTGCAATCCCATCAGCAATGGAGGAGTGTTCCTCTTTTTCTATATCCTCACTAGCATCTGCTGCCACTTAAATTTTTCTGCCACTTAGCCATTCTGATTGGTGTGAGATCACTGGAGAAGGAGGGAAGGAATTATGGGAATTATGGGGGGGCACTGAAGAAGCTGAAGGGGAGAGTGATCCCATAGGAAGACCAGCAGTCTCAACCCAGACAGACCCCAGGGAGCTCCCAGAGACAGAGCCACCAACCAAGAGCAAACACAGGCTGGTCCGATGCCCCTGGCACATTCTTAGCAGATGTCTACCTGGTCTGGCCTCAGTGGGAGAAGATGCATTTAATGCTTGAGAGCCTTGAAGCCCCAGGGAAGAAGGAGGTCTAATGGGGGGAGGCTCTCTCAGAGGCAACGGAGGAGGAATGGGATGAGGATGGGGGGGCAATGACTGGAATTTAAATAAATAATATAATGTAAAATTAAAAAATGTGCCTAAATAAAATGCTTTGGTCAGACTACCAATCTTTGAACCGACACTTAGTTAACTTAGTCACGTTAAACCAAACTACCTTCTCGCCTCCAGTGGATTGTTACTCTGCTGACTGCGGAGGCCACAGCCAGCCACACAGTTAAGGAAATAAACCTTCAAAGGGAATAGAAAAAAGTACAATCTATCTCCCTTTCTTCCACACCCTCACATCCAAACAGCAAAATATCAAAATATTAACCCTTTGAGCGCTTGGTTCCTGTGTCAGCTTTTTCTCATAGCCGCTTCACCTCTGCTTTGCGGACTGATTTTCACAACAGTTTACAAATGGTTGTTCCCTCCACCCCGTCCCCGCCCTTTGCCCTCTTCTGTATTCTTACAGAGACAATAATAATACTGATAAAACATGCTCGATCTTAACCTTTTAGGGATCTGGGTCCTGAGTCCCTCAAGAGCTTGCAGCCAGTGTGTTTTCTTCTCAAGGTCTGAATGAGAGATGCTCTGACTCCAGGCTCACATGATGGTCACTGCTGACTGGAGTCTAGAGATAACAGTTATTTACCATGTGGTCTAGCTTAGAGCACCACAGTAGCCAGAGTGTATCTACCTCCCCACAGTTTGTGTGTGTGTGTGTGTGTGTGTGTGTGTCTGTGTGTGTGTGTGTGTGTGGTGTGTACCTGTTGCCCTTAGGTTCTTTATATTTCACTGGAGAGTTTATTACCATTAGGAACACTATCTGTGATTTGTTTTGTTTCCCCTGGTGCTGGGGACTAAACACAAGACCTTTGACTTGCTTTGCAAGTGCTCTTCCATGGAGTGAAAGCCCCAACTACAATGTTTTTTACACATTGTCTTTTCTAATTTCTATTTCAATTATAATATAAGATACAGCAAGAGAGGAAATTATTATTATAATCATCATCATCATCATCATTATTATTATTTGGTAATCCTTAGCCAGCCGAAGCTACATGAGACCTTGCCTCAAACAAATCAAGAATAAATAAATAAACAAACAAAACTTTAAAAATAAATAAGATTTGAGGAGTCTTAAAAACAGAAATCTAGGGCTGGAGAGATGGCTCAGCAGTTAAAAGAACTGACTGCTCTTCCAGAGGTCCTGAGTCCAATTCTCAGCGCCACATGGTAGCTCACAACCATCTGTAATGGGATCTGATACCATCTTCTGGTGTGTCTGAAGACAGTGACAGTGTACCCACATACATGAAATAAATAAATCTTAAAAACAAACAAACAAATCCCAGAAATCTATCTTGCAATGGTGGTACATATCCCTAAACCCCTTCCCTTGTTTCACAGCTTTGGCCCAGGAGGCTCTGTGGTCTCTCTCCTTCCCCTCTGGCTATATTCTCAAAACTTTCACTTCTGAGTTGCTCAGGACTCAGCATAGTATGTTCTACTGGTGTCGCTTCTCAAGGGGGACGAAGAGTGGAGGGGCTGTTGCTCCGACATCTCTAGAGGGTAGAGCAGTAAGCTTTCCCCCATTAACTCATCAAAACTAGTATTTTATTGAAAAAGGTTTACCTGTGGACCTGTCTTAGTTGTAGGTCCCTGTTTTCTCAAGACATGTTTGACAAGCTTCTTAGGGCTGAAGGGAGATGCTGTTACGGGATAACAGGCTCTCGTCTCTGGCTTACAAGAGAAGAAGCTGGACTATTCACTCATGTTGGAGGCTTAAAACAGCAAGACCATCAGACTCAGTACGAAGAGAATATCTATCTTATAAACAATATCACATTGATTATATTGTACATGATAATATTTCTAAAATACACTTGGCTACTACACACAATTTTCCCTGTTGCTTTTAGTTTTCTTAAGATGCGAATGCTAGAAAATTTGAGATTACAAAGTAAATAAAAACAAGAGCAACACTGAGCAATGACAGAAGAGCAGCTCTGTTTTCAGTGGAGTCCCCTTTCCCTATGATTTATCCAGAAACCTGTGTGCTGAGAGATGCAGACAAGGCATCGTGCTGGCAGGATTCCAGAAAGCATCAGGAACGCTGTGGTATAAAGCCTTATGTGGTGTGGTTGGAGAGATGGAATGCTGGTTTCTTGCAGAAGACCTCTGTTTGGTTCGTCCCTTGGAGAGCAGGCTGGGCTCCAATTCGTTATGTAGCTAAAGACAACCTCGAACTCCTAATATTCCTGCCTCCACTTCCAAGGTGCTGAAATTACAAGTGCGTCACCAAGCTTGACAGAGTTTTGTTGTGTTTTCTCTGGACCAAACCGAAGTAACAATCTAAACTTTCTCGGTATTAAATTTGGTTTTGGAGCTTCTCTAGTGGTGAGTTGGGATTGGGAGAGGAGAGTTAATGAGGCCAGTTCCCTTTAGCACAGGAACATCTTGTATTCTAGGCCAAGATGCAGAACAGCTAGACTTTTATTGAGCTGTACACTATGGTATATGACTCCAGACACTACTATTTGCAGACTAAGGCAATGAGCCGTCCTGTGCACCACTGCAAGACCCCATCTCTATTAACAGTTATAATTGCTATTACTTTATCAAGAGTAATGTGTCAGAATTATCTTCTCAATTAAAGTTTAGAGCTCTTACCAGTAAGGGATCCATTCATTTAAGTCACAAACAGAGCTAAATTTTAGGATTCCTGGCAAGCTTTGGAAAACTTGATGCCAAGTGCCAGATTGATTTAATTGAGCAGAGAAAGATCCCCAGTTGACCATAAGAGGAAGCCAGTTCAACCCACTCTCTGGAAGTCAACAGGAGTAAACACCAGCAATTGGAGGAAGCCATTTCAGGAATGCATTCCACCGTGAAGGAAAGCTTAACAGGGAGGCCCTAATAAAGTCCATCTGTCAGCAGCAGAAGCACCTTTGAGAGGGAAAGAGAGAGTGGGTGGCTCCAGAGCTGCCCAGTGTGCATGTGGGCTGAAGTCATGACGGCCGGGCTGTGGGCACTGGGGGTACAACTTCTGCAGCAGTAGGTGAACCTCTGCCTGGACTATGGCTCTAAGAGACTCATGGCAGCATCACCTCCACTGTAACATGTTCTGGCAACATTAGTGTGGGCATTAATGTTTTAGCATCATCGCCCTGGACACTTTGTAAGCCCAGCAAGAAGATTAATTCCCAGTTTGAAAATTATTTTTCTTTCAGAGATGTCAGTGGTGCAGATGCATCTGGGGAGAAAGATTTCCCTCTCTGTGTTTTGAAAGCAGAACTTGAAGTTGCTTTTGATAGGCGAGATAATCTATGCAGAGGAGGGAAATGGTTAAAAGGAAAAGGAAAAGGAAAAAGAGAAACAAAAACCCAACCATATCACACCAGTAATCTCAGCTCCTGAGAAGAGGCAAGAGGGTTGCCACCAGTTCCTGTGCTACAATTAGTCCTTGCCTTCAGAATCCAAGGAAACGGGGACTGGGGAGATGGCTCAGTGGTTAAGAGTGCTTACTGGTCTTGCAGAAGACCAGCGTTTTGTTCCCTACAGTCGCCTGGCAGGTCACAACTGCCTGTAACTCCAGTTTCACGGGATCCAATGCTGTCTTCTCACCTCTGAGGGTGGCAGGCACAGGCATGGTGCACTTAGACACATGCAAAAAAACCACTCAGACACACAGAATAAAAATAAACCTTTCAGCCTGCCAGTGGTGGCGCATGCTGTTAATCCCAGCCTTGAGGAGAGGGTTTGTCTTTCATACCCTAGTCGCAGACCAACACGAAGTCGAGCAGGAACTCAAGGCAGGAACCTAGAAATAGGAACTAAAGCAGAGGCCATAAAGGAAACTTGTTCCCCATGGCTTGCTTAGCCTGCTTTCGTATAGACCCAGGATGACTTTCACAGGAGGGCGTTGCCTCCTACAGCCAGAGCCCGCCCACTACCAGAGCCCGCCCACTGCCTGAGCCCGCCCACTGCCTGAGCTCTCCCACCAATCATCAATCAAGAAAAAGCACCACAGTCTCACCTATAGGCCTCTCTCATGTGGGCATCTTTTCAATTTAGGTTTCCTCTTCCGGAATGAGACTACCTTGAGTCAGGCCGACAGAGAATCTAACCCGCACAGGCTGATGCTGTAATAAACCTGTAACACGAAGCTTTAATTTCCTCTATTTTCTCATAGGAAAGAAAATCACTTAACATCTAAGCCTGAGTTCAGAGCAGAGTTGGTTTCAGCCAGGGATGTAGTTCATTGGAAGACACATTTGTTTCGATTTTTACTTCACGCAGAGAGAAAGCCTCTGGGGCTGGGGTGAAGAGGTGAGGTCGAACAATCTTTGAGTTGTCCACGCTGCCACACTCCTGTAATCCAGTACCTGGGAGGCAGAGGGTCGGGAGTTCAAGGTTATCTCTAGCTACTTAGGAAGTTAAAGGTCGGTCAGAGCTATATGAGACCCTACCTGTAAGGAGACAGACATGTGAGGGGTGGATTGTTAAGATTTGTGATAAATGTCACTGCTTTTCTGAAAGACTGTCCTAGGACCAACACTATTTTATTCACAAACCACATTATTCTCCATCATTTGTTAGAATCTGAAAACTTGAGCAACCATTTAATATCGTTTGGGAAACGGAACTGTTTTCTGTTTTTTTTTCTTTGTTTTTTGTTCCCCTTTTTTCTTGACAATTTTTACTTCGTTTTAAACCAATTGCTTGTATATCCTATGGTGGTTTGAATAGGAATGGCCCTCTAGACCGATGTGTTTGAATGTTTGGCCCATAGGGAGTGGCAGTGTTAGGTATGGCTTTGCTGGAGGAAGCGAGTCACTGTTGGGGGTAGATTTTGAGGTTCAGGAAGCTCAAGTTGGCTCTCTCCCTGCCTGTAGATCAAGGTGTAACCCTTCCGGCCTTTCTCCAGAACCATCTCTGCCTGCATGCTGCCATGTCTCCTTCCTTTATAGCAGTTGCCAGGTTATGGTGTTTCTTCACAGCAATAGAAACCCATCCACACATTTTTGTATTTATTGTTTTAAAGATAGCATCTCACCAGTTAGTCCTAGTGGCCTAGAATATACCATCTATCTTCTCTGACTATGACTTCGTTACAATGCTCCTGCCTCAGCCTCCCAGTCCCTGGATTACTGTCATGGGCCATTGTAGTTTCATCTTTCATATCTCATTATGTTTTATTTATTTGTATGCACGTGTGGCAGCATCTGTGCTGTGGCACACCTGCAGAGGTCAGAGGTAACTTTCTGAAGTCAGGTCTTTCTTTTCAACAGGATCCCCAGAAGTCAAGCTCAGCTCATATAGGTTGATGACAGACACCTATACCCACTAAACCTACCTTTCCTTGTGCTAACTTTTATTTACTGGTTGATAGTAAACTTTTAGTCATTTCCTTTCATTTCTAACACTTTTTTTCTAATTAGTCACACTGAATGTAGATATAATTGTAAAATAATTAATACGTACAATTTGAACCATTTCGGTGATTCAACTATACAAGGCCATATGGATTTTAAATGAATTGCTCAGTATGGTGGCATACACCTGTGTAATTCTGGCATCTGAGACAGAGGCAGGGGGATTGCCACATGTTCAAAGGCAACCCAGGCTATATAATGAGTTCAAGGTCAGTAAATAAAATTAGATCCACATTTCAACAGCCTCCTGAGCCCAGTTTCTATTCTGTTGGACAGTGCAGGTAGCGGTCACGGGTCACTTCTGACTTAGGTGGCAGTCCTTTTGGACAGACCTGGTGCTTCACACCCACAGTCGGGAGCCAGAAATAGTGCTGGGCGGTCAGGTCACATGTCACCTGGTCTCTGAAATGCCTAGACGATCCTGCTGTGTGCTGCTTCCTTGTCTGTTTAAGAATGACATTAATGTCAGGAAAAGCTGAAGGATGAGTTTAACACGACAGGTGACTCACTTCCTAATACGTACTTGTTACAACTCAGAAAATAATTTGTTTTTTGTTTGTTTGTTTGATAGGTTTTTATTGTGTAGTACAAATGAGCCTCTAACTCCTAACCCTTCTGACTGGAACTCCCAAGTCTGGGGTTACAGGCATGTGCCACCATAGCTGGCCCATGTGAGAGAAACTTTTTCAGTGATGGGGGCTGGTTGTCTAGGTATGAGGAAGACGGAGTCGCATTTGCTGGTGTTGGGTGTGTTTTTACTGACTCTGTTTGCTTTCTCAGACTGTATGCTTCCCATCCCCCTCCCACCTCCAGTATCTTCTTTCTCTTTGAGACAAGGTTCACAGCTTTGCTACCCCCAAGGCTGCCTTTAACATCATTGTAGGAAAACTGAAAAATCATAACTGGGTCCCAGAATGTGGGACAATGACATTCCTTCCAAGCCTGTCCCCATATACTGTCTGCAACTGACAGGTGCCATTTGCTTTCTTTTAAAATAATTATCTTATGCATATAGATATATACTTAACCACTGAGCCATCTATCTCTCCAGGCACAACTTTCGGTGTGGCTTCCTTCCTACCACTTTTTTTCTGTGCCCTGCTGAGTTATAACTGTGACTCAACTTCAAGACTACAAAGCAAGGGAACCAAGAGTCCTGTGTGTGTGTGGAGCCTCTGGCCATGTTCTGAGGGCCTTCCAGGAGCCTGAGGTCAGTGGGCATGACAGCCTTTGTGTCATGGCAGGCAGAGCTGCAGCTGCTCGTTGAGGGCGCTGAGTCCCTTCAGAGACAAAGAAAGTTACAGTTCTCGGGAAACCCTTTTAATACAGGTTTAATCACTGGTGTTGAAGAAGAGGGTGCCTGAGGAAGAGCACCCAGTGTGGGTGTTGTGGGTGCCTGAGGAAGAGAGCACCCAGTGGGTGTTGTGGGTGCCTGAGGAAGAGCACCCAGTGGGTGTTGTGGGTGCCTGAGGAAGAGAGCACCCAGTGGGTGTTGTGGGTGCCTGAGGAAGAGCACCCAGTGGGTGTTGTGGGTGCCTGAGGAAGAGCACCCAGTGTGGGTGTTGTGGGTGCCTGAGGAAGAGCACCCAGTGGGTGTTGTGGGTGCCTGAGGAAGAGCACCCAGTGGGTGTTGTGGGTGCCTGAGGAAGAGCACCCAGTGGGTGTTGTGGGTGCCTGAGGAAGAGCACCCAGTGGGTGTTGTGGGTGCCTGAGGAAGAGCACCCAGTGGGTGTTGTGGGTGCCTGAGGAAGAGCACCCAGTGGGTGTTGTGGGTGCCTGAGGAAGAGAGCACCCAGCGGGTGTTGTGGGTGCCTGAGGAAGAGCACCCAGTGGGTGTTGTGGGTGCCTGAGGAAGAGAGCACCCAGTGGGTGTTGTGGGTGCCTGAGGAAGAGCACCCAGTGGGTGTTGTGGGTGCCTGAGGAACAGAGCACCCAGTGGGTGTTGTGGGTGCCTGAGGAAGAGAGCACCCAGTGGGTGTTGTGGGTGCCTGAGGAAGAGCACCCAGTGGGTGTTGCGGGTGCCTGAGGAAGAGCACTCAGTGGGTGTTGTGGGTGCCTGAGGAAGAGAGCACCCAGTGGGTGTTGTGGGTGCCTGAGGAAGAGCACCCAGTGGGTGTTGTGGGTGCCTGAGGAAGAGAGCACCCAGTGGGTGTTGTGGGTGCCTGAGGAAGAGCACCCAGTGGGTGTTGTGGGTGGGGCTTCTCAGAACAAGCACTTGTGTCTTGTAGGTAGCCAGAGTCTAATTTTGGAGACTTCTGACACGACATTGTTTAAGTAATTTTAGGGAACGAGTTCTGATTCTGTTTTTTGAGACAGAGTCTTTCCCTTACCGTGGCCCACACTGGCCACACAGATCCTCTCACCTTAGTGTCTCGAGTCCTGGGATTGCAGACATGAGCCATCATGCTGGGTTTAGGGATATCTTTTCTTTTCTTCTCCCTCCCTCCCTCCTTCTTATTCTTCCTTCATTTGTTCATTCCTTCCTTTCTCCGTTTTTCCCTTTCTTCCTTTTCTTCTGAAGGTGCACTGGATCGGAGTACAGGGTGGTGAGCTAAGCTGTAATAGTGGATACAATCCTTACTATCCTAGGCCACGAGACATGTAAGACCTACATCTTGATTATTAACAAAGGTCATCATCTTGCACGTCTCAGGAAGTTGCAGGTTTAGCTGGAAAGCATGGGTTATTGCATCCTAACATTGTGTTTTAGATATTTCTACAAAGAAAGGATATTGAAAATGAGAGAGATAGCTCAGCATGACATAGGCTCCTTTTGCCTACACTGGAGACCCAAGATCATTCCCGAAACTCACATGGTAGGAGAGAAAAAAGTTGTCCTCTGACATCCAGACAGATGCTGTGGTGCATGCTGGCTACTGCACATGGAAAACAAACACATATATAAATGTAAAGACCATTTATCCAGAGGTGGTGGCATATGCCTGTATTCTTAACATCCAGGAAATTGAAGTGGGAGGCCCTCCATCTAAGCAAGTGATCTGCCGCTTAGTTATATCCCAACCCAGATGATTTGACTAGTAAAAATTAGACATTGTCACCTAGAGGCAACTATGTCAAAATGGTGGCATTGTTCCCATATACTGTTTTATGGTTGCCAGAGAGCCAGGTTTGTGGTCTACGGCATTTGCAAAATATAAGTTATAGGATTTTACAAGTTATATACCTCGAAGAGAAGAGAGCTTCAGGTGTTACAGAAGATTATAGACTTGAGGATGGGCGAGAGTCTCTAGGTAAAGATGTTTACTGCCAAGCCCGATGACCTAAATTCAATTCCCATATCCCACACTGTGGATACTCCCTTGAATTGTTCTCAGTTCTCCATATGTGCATCACGGTAGATATTTGCCCAAACATCTTATCACACACACATAAAGATTATAGTTTGAGATCTTTGAATTGAGTGTGGTAAGTGTGCCAACAATTGGGAAACAGAGGCAGAAGGAAAAGGTTTACCTTTGGCAATTTATAGAATTCAAAGCTAGCTTTATGAGAGCCTACCTCAAAAACAAGCTAATGAACAAACAAACAAAACCAATAAATAAACACAGCTGGCTTCTGATGGCTTAAGATGATTTCTGTAGGTCTCCGATTTTACTATAAAGTTGAATCGCAGGATGGCACATGCTCCCTGAGGTACCTTCAAATGCATTTGAATAGGCATCACTTGGTGCTGAGACTAACCTTGAGCCTATGGGTCCTTGGTTTACCCTTTTATGCACCATTAACTCACTGTCTCTCCTAGGGTTCTGGAGACCTTCTTCATGTTGCTGCAAGATGGGGAAGTCTAAGTCACTCGGGAACTTCTAGAGAGTGGTATCATAAAAGCAAACCTTCAATCTAGCACCCAGAAGGCAGAGGCAGGAGAATCTCTATGAGCCCAAGAACAGCCCAGTCTCCATATAGAGTTCCAGGCCAGTCTGGGTTACACAGTAAAACCCTGTCTACACTAAATAAATATACAACTAACAGACAGACTAATAAGTTCTTGGCAACTAAAAGTGCAAACGTAACTCATGTCCTGCATGGTTTAGAACATGGATCCTTTGGTCTCCCTTGTCCACAGTGGCTTTGCAATGTTTGGTAAAACTTTCTTTTAAATTAAAAAAAAAAATCACATATTTATTTATTTGTGTGTGTGTGTGTGTGTGTGTGTGTGTGTGTGTGTCTGTGAAGATATGAGTGTAGAGGTTAAAGAGCAACTTGTGGGAGTTTTCTCTTCTTTCTTTTTTTTTTTTTAAATTTAATCTTTTTTACAATCTCGATTTTATCCCCCTCCGGGCCAACCTCCGACTGTTCCACATCCCAAACCCAAACCTCCCCAGTCATCTCCACGAGGATGTCCCCTACTACCACCTCCTACCTCACCAGACCTCCCCATTCCCTGGGGCCTCCAGTCTCTTGAGGGTTAGGTGCATCTTCTCTGACTGAACCCAGACCTGGCAGTCCTCTGCTGTATATGTGTTGGGGAACTCATATCAGCTGGTGTGTGCTGCCTGGTTGGTGATCCAGTGTCTGAGAGATCTCAGGGGTCCAGGTTAATTAAGACTGCTGGTCCTCCTCAGGTCACCATCCTCCTCAGCTTCTTCCAGCTTTTCCCTAATTCAGCCACAGGGGTCAGCAGCTTCTGTCCATTGGTTGGATGCAAATATCTGCATCGGACTCTTTCAACTGCTTGTTGTTTCTTTCAGAGGGTAGTCATGATAGGCTCCTGTTTGTGAGCACACCATGAGGCCTCGGGGCCTCCCCTTGAGCTACATCCCAATTTGGGCCTGTCGGTGGACCTCAGGCTCTTCTCCATTTTTGTCCCTGTAGGGCCTTTTTTTTTTGGTTCTCTTCTTTCAACCTGTGCTTACATAGGGCTCAAACTCAAGCAATGAGGTTGGTAGCAAGTGTTTTATGCTTAAAGTCATCATGCTGGCCCTTTTGTGGACCTTCTGATGGCAGCTGCTTGGAGTAGTCATTGCCACTGAGCTGCTGACAAGCCGTTATTATCCAAAAACCTGCATGAGACTTCTGCTTGGAGGACAGTCTTGCTTGTTTCCTGTACTGCTTCTCTCCAGCTAAGCTCCAGGGAAGCCAGCAGGTGCTCTGCAGAGGCAGGAGGAAGGAGAGCCCCAACCTCACAGAAGTCTATAAGATCAGCTTAGGTCTGTGATGCCTCAGCCACCGAAGGTGTTAAAGTCTCCAGCAGCTAATCTGTGGCATGTGACGTTCTGCTTAAAATAGGCTTGTTTTCATGTCCCTACATTTTGATTTCTACTCCATTAGGTTTCTATGGCATTCTACTCTATTCCCTTTTCCTGTAACAAAATGTCCTTTCTAGGAGAAAGAAATAGCTGGGGTTGTTGTTGTTGAAAGCAAAAATAAGGTCTGGGAGAGATGGATCAATAGCGGGAAAGAGTATACAAACATTGCTCTTGTAGGAGATTTGAGTTCTGTTTCCAGTACCAACACCAGGCTGCTTACAACCACCTGTAGCTTCAGCTCCAGGCTATCTAACATCCTCTTCTGGACTCCAAGGATACCTGCACATATCCACCCCCTCCACACACAAGCAGACACACAAACACATAGACACACAATTTTTAAAACGATAAAACAAGCAAACCCAAGTCTGACACATGGGAATAAAGTGTAAGAGTATTTACTAAAGTCCTTTCATGTGTAGGATGTTTTCCTAACTACTCTGTAAGTAGCTCAGTGTGGTGGACCATACCTAGATACTTGAGAGGTGGAGTGGAAGAGATCAGGAGTTCAAGGTCATTCTCAGCTGCGTAGTCAGCGGTCATAATCATAGACAGTCTCAACACCGTCTCAACACCTTCTCTCCTAAATACATCACCACCTTCTACTTACAAAGTCCTGTGCGGAGGGCAGTATAGTTACCCCCATTTACAGAGATGGGAGCAGGTATAGAGAGTGACCCGAGCTGGGTCACAAAATCAGTGACAAATAGATTGTTTTCTTCAAATCAGGATCTCACTGTGTAGCCCAGGCCTCCTTGATTACCCCTCCCCTTCCCTCATTTATTTCTCTTCTAAAACAGGGACTCACTATGTAACTCTGGCCGGCATGGAATTCCTATGTAGTCCAGGTTAGCCTCAAATTTACAGAGACTACCTGCCTCTGCCTCCTGAGTGTTGGGATTAAAGGTGTGAGCCACCATGTGTTTTGTTTTTTGTATTTGCTTTCATAAAACACAGGGCCTTACTATACAGTCCTGGCTGGTCTAGGAGTCATTATGTGGTTGAGGCTAGCTTCCAGCTTGCAGTAAGTCTGGCTCCATGTCTGGCTTTTAACATTGACTTAATTGTTTGGGGTGCTAATAAATCTTTTTCTATCAGTTCTTTGTTGCTTAAAGGAAGCAATCAGAAAACTGAAGCAATTGAAAGTTTATGCATAGTCAGACTACGCATAGCCTTCACTTTGGTTTTGTTTTCTTTGCTTTGAGCCAGGGTCTCATGTATCACAGAATGACTTTCAACTCACTATATAGCTGGGGATGACCTTGAATTGATGCTTCTCCCAACTCTACCTCCCGAGTTCTGGGACCACAAGTGTTCTCAGGTTTTTGAAATGCTGGGGACTGAACCTAAGGCTTCTAACATGTCAGGCAAGTACTCTATCCACTGGGCTACAGTCTCAGCCTGAACCATTGACCTTTGGCTTTCAAGAGATAGTACTTGGGTACAAAATGTGGCCATGACTCTTTATTTCCTTAGGATTGATACAGAACTCTTCCTGCAGTGCCAGAGTATGATGGATTGGGGTCCTATTATTCCTGAAGCTTTTCCTCTCCTTTCCATTTTCTGCTATAGCTGGAAACAGATTTAAAGTGGGAGGGAGGCAAAGCATCCAGAAAGCAAGAGAATGAACTAACACATGTTTGGTTGGTTCAGAGGCATCCCAGGTTCTATTGCTGCCCTTTGTCCGTGTCCTTTCCTCAAGGTTTCTGTAAGACCATGGTGGCTGATGTCCCCACTTAGCTGTTCTGATGCTTCGATCCCTTTTATGATCAAAACCTGTCTGCCAGTGCTTTGAAAAGTAAACCTTTTGTAACTGACATGATCTAATGACTTGACCTTGCAGATTAGTTCAGGGTCCGGTTCATTGCTAGGAAGTATAACACAGCATGTTTTCTTCTTCTTTTTTAATTTTATTTACTTTATACATGAGTACACTGTTGCTACTAAGACTCATGCTCAGTACATGAGTCTACTGGTGCTTCAGACACCTTATTACAGATGTCTGTGAACCACCATGTGTCTGCTGGGATTTGAACTCAGGACCTCTGGAAGAGCAGTCAGTGCTCTTAACTGCTGAGCCATCTCTCCAGCCCAGCATGTTTTATCCTACATGAGACTTTGGTATCTAAGAGTGTTTGTTTCCTTTCTCTGGCAATTCAGAAGATGGAATGCCAGACCTCATTCCTGCTAGACAACCCCTCTTCCATTGAGCTAGCCTCATCTCTTCTATACAAACTGTGGTGCCAACGACAGCAGAGAAAGTTCTCTTGCTCTTTCTCTGCCCTAAACTCATTCTGTTCTCTCCAGGCTGCAGGAGCACACACTTGCCTGTGCCAGCTAAGGCTTAAAAAACACAGTGCAGTCTTTCACATGAAGGCATAGCTCCGAGCGTGGTTATGTGAAGGTTGTCTGGCATGAGAAAGCAGTGGCTTTTAATCAGAGGCAGACTTACAGGAAAGTAAATAAATCAAGTTTAAACTTAACTGACATTCAACTCTCACGAGCAAAGGGCTCTTGCAAGCACACTCAAAATAAGGTGTTTTGGTTCCAGTTGGCTGGGATCATTCTCGCTTTTGACTTCTTCCCAGTCTTATTTGGTTGCATATCAACTGTCATCAGAAGGCTGCATGTGGGAGGCTGGGCTGGGAATGCGTTTAATTTGAGTTTATCAGAAATGTTCATTTCCTCACCCCCTTTATTCATGAGACACCACTGTAATTCTAGTTGGTGGACATGACCACACATCCCCCAGGGTCACCATAGCAACTCATGATCTATACTTGACTCATACTTTTGCCCATAGCTGTTTCTTTGCTGGCATGTGTTCTAGAAAATTCAGACATAGCCATAGCGTTAGAAATGTGGCCAAGCTGTAGGCTGTTATTTTGTACTCTGCATCAGAAATACTGGGGCTGAGGCGGCACAGCAGGGTGTGATCTCCAAGACTCGCATGAAAGTGAGCTCTGACTCCCTCAAGTTGTTCTCTGAGGCCCAGTCTCAGCAACATCTGAGCATGCTCCACAACTGCCCCAAAGTCATAAAGAAGTATGTGGGTGAGCAGAGGAGAGGAAGAGGTTTGATGTGCGCTTTAGATGCAACCTGCAAAAATCCTAAACGTTGGTGGAAATATGTTTAAGAAAATTAATGTAAGTCTTCCTAACATTGCCTACGGCCCTACAATATTATATGAAAGTAACTCTAATGAGCTATGTATATGTGTATGTGCATGTATGACCATGTGTGAGTGCATGCCACATGTAGGCACTTGCCAGGGAAGGCAGGAGAGGGCTTTAGATTACCTGGAGCTAGAGTTACATGTGGTTGTAAGCTGCCTGACATGGGTGCTGGCAACTGAATTCTAGTCCCCTGGAAGAGCAGAGTGTGCTTTTACGTGCTGAGGCATCTGGATCTCATACACTCCTTCCATGTCTGAAGATGACCTTAAGCTTCTGATGATCCTGCCATTATCTCCTGAATAGTGGAATTGTATGTATGCTCTCAGGCATGTTTTCTCCAGCAAGGCTGCACCACCTAGGCTGGAGAGATGGCTCAGTGGTTAAGAACACTGACTGTTCTTCCAGAGGTCCTGAGTTCAAATCCCAGCAACCACATGGTGGCTCACAACCATCTGTAATGGGATCTGATGCCCTCTTATGCTGTGTTTGAAAACAGCAACAGTGTACTCACATAAAATAAATAAATCAATCTTAAAAACAAAAAAGCAAAGAAAAAGAAAGTCATGTTACTTTACCCATTAAGGAAACCAAGGCATAGTAAGGCTTAGCTGATTCATCAAGAGGCTGGTAAGCCTGTCTATTTGCTCAGATGCCGTTCCCTCATAAACGATTTTTTTTTTCAAAACCACGAAAGAAGAAAGATTTCCCTTGGATATACTCAGATATTGATGTTTCCTTGGCAACAGAGGCTAAATGAAAACCCAGTAGTGCTCAGTTTTGTTCAAGAAGAATTGTGGGCTGCGCAGCACTGTCCTTAGAAGGTCCTTCTCATCTTTTGTGCATTCAAAAAGGAGGCTTTATTCTTAGGTGCTGTTGTGTACCATGAATTTAAAAAAAAAAAAAAAAAAAAAAAACCGCCTTTTAGGCAGAAAAAATGGGAGCTTGTTCCCTTTCTCATTCATGTTCCCTTTGCTTTGGCCTCTGGTACTTGCTCACAGTACATCAGACCACTGCTGGTACTAAACACTCAGGTCACAGAGACCTAATGAACTCTCCTCTGAACCGAAGTCCACAGCTACAACTGCACTGCAGCTAAATTCAGAGCAGCAAGGGCATGCGGGACACTGTCAGTAGGAAAGCAGCACTTTCCCAGAGCCTTCACAGTCTTCGGTTCTGTTAAGCTGCCACACCGCTGGATAGTCTTGCACAGTATGCTTCGCAGCTTGGTTGTGTGGGTGTTGAGACGAGATCTCACTCTGTAGCCCACACTGCCCTTGAACTTGAGAAAATCCTCTTATTCCAGTCTCCAGATTACTGGGGTTGCAGAGGTAATCCTCTATACAAGGTTGTACTGGCTTGTTTTGTGTCAACTTGACACAAGCTGGAGTTATCACAGAGAAAGGAGCCTCAGTTAAGGAAATGCCTCCATGAGATCCAGCTGTAAGGCATTTTCTCAACTAGTGATCAAGCGGGGAGGGCCCAGCCCATTGTGGGTGGAGCCATCCCTGGGCTGGTAGACCTGGGTTCTATAAGAAAGCAGGCTGAGCAAGCCAGGGGAAGCAAGCCAGTAAGTAACATCCCTCCATGGCCTCTGAAGCAGCTCCTGCTTCCTGACCTGCTTGAGTTCCAGTCCTGACTTCCTATGGTGATGAACAGCAATATGGAAGTGTAAGCTGAATAAACCCTTTCCTCCCCAACTTGCTTCTTGGTCATGATGTCCTTAGTAAGACACTGGTTTTCAGGTTTCTCTTTTTTCAATAAGAGCACTGTGGCCGGTAAGGTGGCTCAGTAGTAGGTAGAGGAACTTGTACATAGGCCTGCTGGTCTGAGTTCCATCCCACAAGGTGGAAGAAGAGAACCAATTCCTGAGTCTTGTCTTTTGACCTTCTCTAGCTGGCAATGGTATGTGTGTATCTACACACACACACACACACACACACACACACACACACGAAGGTAAATTACAAAGATAAAAATATAGGGCTGGAGATGTAACAATTGTTAGAGAACTTGCCTAGCATACAAGAAGATCCGGGTTCTATCCACAGCACCACATAGACAAATTATGGTTCATACTGTAACCTAGCACTCAAGGTAGGAAACTATAACACAGAACTCACAACCACAGGAACATTGCTCATTACAGCTGTGCTAATCATGATGTTGTTAGAAACTCAAATCATCCAAGAGCTGGCTGGTGAGCAGTATGAAATGCCAATCCTCACACTAGAGCTACTCACAGCATTCTACACTGTGAGTACTGTTAAGAGAGAAAAACACAGCATATATAGTTTAATTTGCTGTTCTGTGGTCAGGCATTAGTGTAGTCCCGAAATGGTCTATAATGTTCTGCCCTACCACACAAAGATACATTTCTACAGCTAGAGAAAAGGAAGTAAACTAAAAGAGAGGATGAATTTTTTTTAAAGATGTATTGTGACATATGGCCACCTTAATACTAAATCATGTGGACATCTGCTTTGGCTCTTTATTTATTGTGTGTGTGTGTGTGTGTATGTGTGTGCTTGTGAGTGAATGTGTGAGAGAGAAGAAGGATGGAAGGGTAGAGGGGGTCAGGAGACAGCTTTTAGGATTCAGCTCTTTGCTTCTACCATTCCACCTGAGAGCAGGTGCCTGAGGAAGTCAGAGCGATTGGGTCCCCTGAAACTGGAGTTGCAGGTAGTGTGAATCGTGAGCTGCCCACTGTGTGGTGCTGAAGAATCAAGCTCAGGTTTTCTAAAAGTGTCCTTAGTTGCTGAGCCATATCTCTAGCCCTGGTTTTATGATTTTTGACATTCGTACTCAAAATCTCAACTTTATATAAATATGTATTACAAAACAATAGAGGAACATTCAGGGCCGTCCTGTTCTAATCCCAACCCAAAAGATTTTGTTTTGTTTTGTTCTGTTTTGTGAACCCAAGTCAACAAATCAAATAGAAAAATGTAAAGAAGAAACATTCTAACACAATTCAGTTTTAAAGATTTATTAATTTGATGCTCTAGGAATGATAAGAATGACAGTAAGAAAAGCTTAAGAAGTCTTTATTTGGGGGCTGGTGAGAGGGTGCAGCAGGTGAAGGCATCCACTGCCAAGTTTGAGGACCCAAGTTTAATTCCTGGGACCCACATACTATGGTGGAAGGGGAGAACCAATTCCTAAAAGCTGTCTTCTGACCCCCTCTAACCTTCCATTTGTCTCTCTCTCTCCTTCTCATACACACACACACACACATACATCATAGCACATGTACACATTCACATACATGCATACATACAAGTAAATAAATATGAACATAGAAGTTGGGGGCCTGGAAGATTCCAGTGAATAAAGTGTTGGCTGTGTAGTCAAGAGGACCTGAGTATGCGCTCTAGATCCCGCATAACATCTGGACATGTTGGCACTATCTTGTAACCCCAATGATGGGATGAAGAGAGAGGGAGATTGTAGACGCTCCCTGGCTAGGGAGATTGTAGATGCTCCCTGGCTAGGGAGATTGTAGATGCTCCCTGGCTAGGGAGATTGTAGATGCTCCCTGGCTAGCCAGCTTAGCTGACATAGTGCTGCGCTCCAGATATAGTGAGAGATCCTGTGTCAGAAAAGAAAGTGCACCATAATAAAGGAGGATACTTCACATCGACCTCCAGCTTCTATAGATGCACACATTGGTAAGTGTAATCACACACACACACACACACACACACACACACGTATGCACACTTAGAATCTACCCCCCTCAACACACACACCTACACCTACTCGTTTCCAGTTATTTTTGAGTCACTTATCTGCGGTGTGATTTTAGGAACATTCACTCTGTGAACACTTCTGCAAAACAAGAAAAGCAGAGTACCATTGTGCTTTGATGCACAGGGTGTGTCTTCTTAGCATGGTATCTGAAAATGCTGATAACTGTATCTCCTTTTCCAAATTTAATTTAGTAGCCTCTCTCACATTCACAGGACATCACATCACCATAGGGCTGTGAGTTGTCCTCCCCAGACCCTGTTCCTGTCATTCTTGAGAACTCCTTTTGCCTCCCAGGCTCCCTAGGCTAATGGAAGTGACTTTGGTTATATCCATTGCTGAGGACGCTGCTGAGATTCAGTACTGTCTAGGTTTTCTGACTCATCTGTGGGCAAGGACGACAAGGAAGGTGAGAATGATGTCTGTTACCGAGGGGACACCACACAATGCAGCTTCCTGCTGGTTTCCCTTCTGGTTTTGGTTCCTTCCTTCTTTTTCTCATGGTCACGTCATTTCTGCTTTCCACATCCCCCAACCCCTAGAACACATTATAACCACACGGATTAATTTATTCCATAGGGAGTCCTATAGATGTCTGTTTTCCTTGGGAGTCTTTAAAAGGATCTCTGACTTCTAACTGGAGCCAGTTTCAGGTTTCTGAAACATAACATGCACAAGAGTCAAATGAAAAAAAAAAAAAAAGAGTCTCAGAATCTTGAATGTTCCTTTGGTTGGGAGATGATGTCACACACCTCAGGCTGGCCTCTACCTCCACGTGTGGCTGAGGAGCAGAACTGTGCAGCACCACACTCCGTCTAACTGATGCAGAAGACTGAACCCAGGACTTCTTGTGGGTCAGGCAGCCAGTCACTCCACTGAGCTAAATGCCCAGCTGAGCTTTAGCCACTTCTAAGAGGGACTAATTAAATGTTGGGCTCTCCTAAGTCAGTGTTCACCGTCATCACCTGACATGTCCTTTCTGTCCACAAAACAGCTAGAAACTAACGGATTACAACAACAACAACAAAACAGATCTAACCTGGACTTTCAGGAATTTGAAAGCGAATACACACTAAGGAAAAGAAAAGTTCATTTAACACAAAGACTGCTCTAGTGGTGCAGGATGTTCCTTCCATACCATACGGAGGTGGGTCCCTCTTCTTGGTATGTTAGCTAGAGATACGATTGTGATCAAACCTGACAGTCTTGCTTTCTGTCTGGAATCCCACTGGTGCTTCATGCCCACAAAACCCAGTAAGGAGGGCTTTATTCCATCTGACTCCCGGTTCCCTCCTGCCCCAGTGTCTGATCCTGCAGCCCAGGATCCAGCATCTCCTACATCCATGGCCTTACTCACTGCACACCAGAGATTACTTTTCAGAGCAGGGGTCTATACGGGAGCTTTACTGTCAGAAGCCTAAATACTCTTCACCGCGGAAGGAGCCCCTTATCCCTCCAGCCAACTATTCTTTCTTCTGGAGTCTCATAACTATTTGATATAAAAATAAATTCATTTCGCACCTATTGTACTAGGTAATTACATTTTCATTTGAAAATTTCTGGTCCAGCATGATGGTCCTCACTTATAAAGCCAGCACTGGAAAGGCAGAGGCAGAAGGATGACCATGAGTTCAAAGCCAGTCTGAGCTCCATACAGTATAGTCTGTACAACAACAACAACAAAAATCAAAACAAAGCGAAGAGCAAGACAGAGTCAGAGAATTTCTGATTGACTTATAAGTAATTTTAAGATGAGGGTATTACTTCTATCACATAGAAGGTACTGAATACAGTCTGGCAACATGTGAGCATTCATTGGCATTATATATATATTTTTGGATTATATATCTTATTTCTTCCAAGTTCTTTTCTAACTTAAAAAAAAAGATGTATGTATGTGGTAATCATGCTTGTGGATATCCATGCTTGCATATATGTTGGAGCTTGTAAGTACATGTAAAGACATGTGTGGAGATCTGGATACATCTGGAGACTTTCTTGATTACTCTCTGTATGTGGCAAGTGGTTTATCTACTGAACCATCTTCCCAGTCCTATTCTCTTAATCTTAAATATATTTAATGGGAGTATTAATGTAAGTTATACTTCAATGCAAACTTACAAGCATTGTATCTTTTCAAAGATACATTCGAAATGTTAGATTTCACCCATTTACTTAGTTTGTGTGTGTGTGTGTGTGTGTGTGTGTGTGTGTGAGAGAGAGAGAGAGAGAGAGAGAGAGAGAGAGAGAGAGAGAGAGAGAGAGAGCATGTCTGTGTGTAGAGGTGAGAAAGCAGCTTTGAGGATTTTGTTCTTTCCTTTCTACATGTGGGCCCCAGGGAGTCAGCCTTGGCAACCTGTGCCTTTATCTGCTGAGTCGTCTTGCAGGCTCAATATTTGCATCTTCTAATTAATTTTTCAAGTAAGTTCAAGTTTACATCGGAGAACACATTCAAAAACAGCCTTTCCCTGTGTAGGCCTATCATCTGAAAGGATGTGTGCTGAGGCGTCTCGGGCTGCAGCAAGTCCGTCTAAAGCTGTCAGCTTACAGTAGAACAGCAGCCTGTCCCTGGTGGACTCTTAACTGATCTTTTGGGTTCACAAGGGCTTAGCACTACTGCAAGAATGGCTGTAACTATGGTGATGAGATGCCCTATTTTAACTTCCCAACCGGAAAGATGAGATGCCCTAGCTATTCTGTGCCTGTGCTTCCCAGTGGAGTACGTGGGGAGCCAGCCAGGCATTTAAGATGTGGAATCAGGCCTTGAACAGATAATGACTCCCCTTCCTCCTGGTGCCTTGCAAATGAGAGATGGTGACTGACAGCCCATTCAGTCCATGACCAGCCAAAAGTGGAGTCTGGGACACACTAGGGAGGCTTGCCATTCTTTTGTACTAGGTGGGGCAAAGCTCTTTTAAACCAAGGGTTTTACAGACAACACACATAGAGCTCTTATCCAAAACCACGTTTGTGCTCATGTAAATGGGTGACGAAGTAAAACGATCATAGAGGTGCTTGTGAATCTTAGAGAAACAAGTGTGCCTTTGGCTTATGTTTTTGTACCAATGTCGTAGGCCTGGTTAGACTAGAAATAGGTGCACACTGAAGACCCAGGGGGCCTGGAGAAGGTGCAATGGCCAATGTCCTTTCCTTACTCTGGAATTTCTAAGCTTTTTTACAGAAGCTACAATACACAAATATCTCTAGAGGGCAGCACACCAGGGCAGGACCTGAGGTTTAGCGGCCTTCAAAATTACATTGGTTTGAGGCTGTGTTCGTTTGGCCTAAAGAATGTATGTCTCTCTGTGTGTACATATATATACATGTGCGTGTACATATATGTGTATATATGTATTCGTATACATGTATATATGTGTACACATCTATGATACATCATACATATATCACACACACATATTAGCTAATATTTGTTATCTTTAAATAATGGAGGACCATCAAGATGTCTTAGGGAGAGATGGTACTTATCACAACACTTGGGGAGTTTAGTTCTATCCCTGGAACTCAGACTGTGGAAGAAGAGGACCAACTGCTGTGAGTGGTCCTCTGACCTCCTCATGTGTGCCATGGTGCACGCAGATCAACTTACAAATAAATGAGTAAACATAACTGAGAAAACAACCCCAAACTTTGTCAAGGCTGGTGAGACGGCTCAGCAGGTAAAGGATTTGTGACCAAACCTGACAACTTGGTTCTATCTCCAGAACCCACATGGTGGCAGAGGAGAACCTTCTCACTACAGCAAGTTGTCCTCTGACCTCTACATACACACTGTGACACATGTGTGTGTACACACACACACACACACACACAGACACACACATGGCATGCATGAATGAATAAATGAGCAAATATGAAAAGTAACACCAGAGGATGTGGAAAATTAAAATTGTATAAACCTGAGCTGTATAGCAGATGTCTTGCTCCAGAGGACAGTCTCTAATTTGCCCGTACCTCCGTCCACTCATCATGATTTCCAAGGTACCTCCTTAGGTCCTCTTCATTCATCTGTGTTGTTGGTCTTAGAGACAGAATCTCCTGTAGCCAAAGTTGGCCTCTACCCTGCTGTATCACCAAGGATGACTCTGACTTCTTCATACTCTAAGTCCATCTTCCCAGTTCGGGGTTACAGGAGTCCCAGGTGTGCACCTGCATAGCTCTTCCACACCCTTTCCCACTCCAGGTTCCTGTGGATGAGACACAGTAGCCCTTGCAATCTTGACAACTTTAAGGCTGGAGGGAGGGCAGCTACTTCCTGTTCAGCCTCAGTTTGCTCCACTTCTAAGATGTCAGTAAAGCGATTGAGGTTTCCTTGTGCTTTTTCTTCTCTGGTATTCTTCCTCACACTTTCCTCTGGGGACACTCACACACCAAAAACCACACATGAAATGTGCTTCTCTAGAAAACGTTCTTTCAAGCATTTATATATTTAAAAAGTGACCATATGTTTTATTAGCACAAATACTACATGTATCTACATATGAACATGCCAAGGAAGCCCGCCCCCGCTTACTTGTTGTCTTGACATGACTCCTTTCAGTCCTCAGGCTGATGGACATGGCCTCAAAGGGGAACCCATTGTGGCTGGGCTGGAGCAATAATCAAGCTGAGGCATGAAACATTCCATCAGTGTAATCCATGTGGGAAAAAAATTAAATAATGTATTCCCAGACTCCTCTCTTCACAGGAAGGAAGCAATTCAGTTCAGACTACCACTGCATTACAGACTTGGGGTGGGGGAGCAGGAAAAAGGTGTGTTCAGTAGACGCACTGAAGCATCCCACCTGGGAAGGAGTGTTCGGGAGACCCCTTGGCCCTGGAAAGTCTTAGGATTACATTAAATCTCTTCTTTGTTCAAATCTCTCAGATGTTCAATGAGTTTTCAGATTTTTTTTTTTTTTTTTTTTTTTTTTTTGCATTTGTGTGGTGTACGGACAAGTATGTCTGCTTGTGTATAGAGGCCGAACATGATGCCTTCTTATACAATCTTCTTTACCTTGTTTTTTCAGACAGGGTCTCTCCCTGAACTTGGAGATCTTTGGCTCAACCATGCTGGCTGGCCAGCAGGCTCCAGGGATCCCCTTGTTTCTGCCTCCCCAGTACTACTTGGGGCGATTCTCCGGGAGATATCACAGAGGTGTATTCTAATTCTGGAGGTTCTAACTAAGATCCTTATGCCTGCACAGCAAGAACTTTACCAGCTGAGCCATTTCTTCAACCCTGAAGTTTGAAATATTTTAAGTTGCTAATTATATAGTTTATGATAAAGCTTAAAACACAGATTTGTATGCAAGATAGTCAGGAAGCCAATTCTTTTGACAGCAACCCCCACTCCCAACCAAATAGCAAGGAATAGAATTAATCCGAGAGGTGAAAAATTTCTACAGTGAAAATGTAGAATATTGATGAAAGAAACAGCAGATGACATACAGAGTATTACAAAGGCATCTTGTGTCCATTAACAGAAGAACCAGGATTAGAAAAGGAGATTAAAAAAATCTATAGAGCTGGGGATGACTCAGCTTAGCTCATAATTTGTTTGCAAAACATGTTCATAACATGTGTGAGTAAAGTTTTGGATTTAATCTCCAGTGTCTCACATATACACAAATAGACCTAAATAGTCATTTTCTCAAAGAACATTAGTATCCAACTCTGTGAAGGGAATACACAGACCAGACCAAAACCAGACCTAACCAGACAGACAGACAGACAGACACACACACACACACACACACATACACACACACACTACTCAGAGACCAGAGGAATATATCAGGTATCCTCTTCTATTGCCTTCTGCCTAATTTCTTTGAGGCAGGATCTCTACATGAATGTGGAGTTCATATTATTTGGCTAGCCTGGCAGCCTATAAGCCCCAGCAATGCATCTGCTATAGTGCTGGGTAGTAGGCATAGGCTAGACCACACCTGTGGGCTTTGATGAGGGCCCGGATGGAAGCACAGAACTTCGCTGCACAGCAAGTGCTCTTAACCACTGGGCCATCTCTTTGGCTCTATTTGAACATTTAAAAAAAAATTGAATTGGACATTTGTGGGCTGGAAAGATGGCTCAGTGGTTAAGAATGGAAACTTTGCTCTTCCTGCACAGGGAAGAATTTGGGTCACCAGCAACCCCACTGGGCAGCTCACTGACACCCTCTTCTGTACTTCACAGGAAACTGTACATCACACACACACTCACACACACACACACACACACACACACACAATCAAAAATTTATTTTAAAAATATTTATAAGACAGTCAACCCAACATCACTATCAGATAAATATAAAGCAAAGCTACAATGAGATACTACTGTACTGTAGTAAGGAAGGGTATTATCAAAAGGACCAAAGATAACAGTCCTGGCGAGAATGTGACTAAAAGCGAACCCTTACATAATGCTATGAAATGTAAAGCAGTCCAGGAAAGCAGTGTGGGGGTTCCCTAAATATTAAAATAGAACTCCTTAGAGTCCCACTCCTGGGTATTGATAGCCAAAAGAAATGAGATCCACATGTTTAAGAGGCGTCTGCACCCCCATGCTCACTGAAGCCTTACAATCACCAAGAATGGGAGCAACCTGTTTATTGACTGATAAATGGACTTAACCAAAAAGTATGGATAAACCACTGGATATGATTAAGCTATCCGGAGAATGAAATGCTGCTGTCGTGACAACACGGATGGAATTGGAAACCATTTTGCCAAGTGAAATAAGCCAGGCACAGGGAGCTGAGCACTGCATGATGTCATCATATGGAAAAATCTGAAAAGACCGAATGGATAAGAGCCGAATGCTCGCCAGCGGCTGAGAGTGTTGGACAGAGGGAGACTTGGGAACGTGATACTCGGATGTTGAGGTGCGGGCTACTGTGAGCAGCAGTTACTGTGTCCTGTGGCACCGGACAGCTTAAAGCTCTAGCAGGAAGTCCAGCAGGAAGTCCAGCAGGAAGGTGGAACGCTTTGCTGTAAAATAGAGATACATATTTGACAGGTGTTTCATCTACCAGGTACAGGGAGATATTGGGGTTTCGTGGGCACATCAGGTGCCGTGTTCTCATGTACTGGAGCAGGGAATCGGACAGAGACACATGAGTAATATCAGAAGGAGGGGCAGCGTTTTAAAAACAGGCTTTTCTGAGGAAGTAGGCTGGAGCAGAGGAAAGGCCTGCTAAGGGACCACACCCAAAGGATGGGGCAGGGCTACATTAGTTGGTTAAGGCTTCTGGGTCATTTGCACAGTGCAGTCTTTCTGGCTCCTGCCCTTGTCACATGTGCTTCTATATACATCAACACGTAGCCCAGGCCTCATTAGCATACTCAGTCTCTACCCAGCCTCCACATCTTAGTGTTATAATGAGCTGCAGGTCACCTACAGACAGTGCCTCTGCACTTTTGCCAAGGGCTCCCTGTGGTTTGAGGTCCTGGGCTTGTGTGATTCCAGCCTTCCATTTTCATTAGCATATGCCTTTCATATGATAATTTCGAAGCTTTTGCACAGAGCCTCTCAGACTCCACTCTAAGCTCTTTAGCCTCGTGACTGAGGTACTGATTCTGGCTTGTTTTGCACGTCCCTCAAAATGCTAATTATGGAAAGAATGGGTTTTGCAGAAGAGAGTTTGTGCCTGACGGGCCTTAGAGCTAGCAGAGAGGGTCTCAAACCTGCCTCGAGGAGGGAGTTTAGGGGTGTTTGTGGGATGGTGAATGAGGAAGATCTAGCCATGAGGAGGCTTAGGTGGGAGGATCCTGGGGTTGAAGTCGACCCAGTGAGACACCATAGTGACAAAGAAATCCAATGGCCCAGGGCTTGAGGAAAAGTAAACAGGACAACAGAACAGGTGAACCAGTCTGTAATTAACTTCAGGATGCACTGCCCTTAGCCTTTAGAAAACGTCATCATCAGGATGTTCTGAGGAGAGAGCTTTCGCCATCTGGTGTCAAAAGTCACCCACGGCAAACTTATTCAGGCTTAGATGAAAGGTTGGTGACTTCAGCTGGCTTCAGTTACCTCCAAGTTTATGAAAAGCATCTTAGGCAACTGTTTCCATGGCGACCCACATTTCAGAGATGTTATTGATAGCAGAGCTAATGGAACTATATTACTTAGCCACGTGACCACTAAAATTGAAAATAAAGCCAGCAACTAAAAGCAAGTAAGGCGATAGCTTTTATTCAGGTTTCCTCTTGAGTTTCGGTTACATAATCTGTGCATTGCTATACTCCCCACCGCACCGCTAAATTTTCTGTGGTATTTCAATAAAAGATTTAAAAGTATTGTGTCCACATCTTGATTTTATCCTTTTTTTTTTTTTTTTTTTTTAAATAATGTTAGTGTTTGGTAGCCCCAAGATAGTTTTTATGCCTGACAGGGGGTTGCCTTCCCATTTCTCGTTTTAATTTTTGATTTATTTATGTGTATGAGTGTTCGGTCTGTGTGTATGTATGTACAGAGTGCCTGGTGCTTAGGAAGGTCAAAAGAGGACATTCGATCCCTCGGAACCAGAGCCACCGGTGGCTGTAAGCCAGTATGTGGATGCTGGGAATCAGACCTGGGTCCTCTGTAAGAGCAGCAAGTGTTTTCAACTACTGACCTACCTCCAAGCTCTCCCCCAATCACGTCTCTGCTGACCCACCTCCCAGCTCTCCTCCAATCACGTCTCTGCTGAACCACCTCCCAGATCTCCCCCAATCACATCTCTGCTGAACCACCTCCAAGCTCTCCCCAAATCACGTCTCAGCTGAACCACCTACCAGATCTCCCCCAATCACGTCTCAGCCTCCTCTTGTCATGCGTTTATTGTGTTGTCAACAAAGAGCTGCTTTCAGTCATCACAGGATGAGGAGAAGACACAAAAGTAGACAAAGCTGCACATGAGACACCCCTGTCCACTCAAGGAAGACGCCCCTTAGACAGCATCGCTTTTCAGAGAAGTAGTCTGAGTGTTGAATGCTGGTGGGAAGATGGAGTCATTGTTCACAACAGGGTCCTACATGTATGATGAACTGAAAGCCACGCTAACTGAGAGGACAGGTGTGACCAGGAACTCGGTTTCAGCAAAAAAAAAAAAAAAAAAAAAAAAAAAGTTACATTTTGCCTAAATCTGATTCTAGACCTTGGAACTTACTGTGTTTTGTTAGGAATTGAAGTTGTCAGCTCCATGACGTGATTTTGTTGAGCAAACTATATAAATGTAAGAAACTTCCCTTCCCCCATTCTGAGATGAGCTCAGAGCGTTGCTTCTATCAGGCAAGCTCTCCATCACTGAGCTACGCTCCAGCCCAGACTCACTTTTATGTACCGTAAGATCAGTGCGTGTCTATTTCCAGCCTCTGCTCTGTATCTTCCCTGAACAGACAGCATGGCTTCCCACTTAACTCGTCTCTCTCCTCTCCACCACAGAGGGACCTCTGAGCCTACCACGGGGGGGGGGGGGACATATTAACATTTCTTACTCTGTGACCAAATGCCCCATAAAGCAGCTTCAGGAGGGCAGGGTTTATTTTGGCTTACAGTTTGAGAGCAGAACAGTGTGGTGGGAAAGTCACTTCAGTGGGAACTGAGGCAAGCAGCCAGTCACACTGATTCACACTCAGGAAGCGCGTGCACACACGCGCACACACACAAACACACAAACACACTGGGGGGGGTGTTTTCCACCCTGTTAGTCTTTACTCCTAAATAATAAACTTCTTTATTATATTTTGTTATGCCATTTTTTTTCTCCTTTTTAATGATATGGGACCCCAGCCCATAGGACGATGCTACTTCCATTGGGGGATGGGTATTTCCACACACGTTACCTAATTTAGACATTGTCTCACAGGCGTGTCTGGAAAGGCACTTCCTGGGCGATATTAGTTTCTGTCACATTGACAATATTAACCACGACAGCGGGTGAAACGCAGACAATTGTGAGGAAATGCTGTGGAACGTTCTTGTTCCTGCATTACTGTAGGTTACAACCTCACCAGTCATTAAGGGTTCTTCACGGGAGCCTCTAAGCAGAGAAGAGGAAAGGACGAATTCATAGGTTGACAGGCAAGGCATTTATACTTGGGAGCCACAAAGAAAGAAACCCAGGAGTCTGGAATACAGAGCGTGAAGGTCTGTTTGATGGGTAACTTGGCACAATGTAGAATCGTCTGGGAGAGAACCCTGATGAAAGATTGTCTAGGACAGTCTATGGGCATGCCTGGGAAGGACTGCTTAGACCAGGGAACAGGCAGACTACAAGTGAGAAGCAACCTTCTCTGGGCTTGGACTAGAAAGGAGAAAGCAAGCTGAGTGCCTGTAAGCATGTATGCATTCTTTTTCCTTTTAAAGATTGTGTGTATCTGCACGTGCATGCGCGCGAGCGTGTGTGTGTGTGTGTATGGCTGCACATGCATTCATGTGTGTTTGTGTGTGTGTGTATATGTATATGCCTGTGCGTGCATGTGTGTGTGCATGTATGTGTCTGGGTGCTTGTGTGTGTATGTATGTGTCATGTGTGTAGTTTGTGTGTGTGTGTGTGTGTGTGTAGTGCTTGCAGAAGCTAAGTTGCAAGTTGTCAGATCTCTCCCAGGAGCTGTAGTTACAGGCAAGCTGTTATTATGTCTTGTGTCATTGTGGTTCTGGGAACTGGACTCGGATCTACCGGGTGAGCAGGAAGAGATCTAAATCTCTGGGCCATCTCTCTATCTCTGGGCCATCTCTCTATCTCTGGGCCATCATCTCTCTAGCCCCATCTCTCTCTTCTTTAAAAATTGTTGTTGTGCTCAGTTATTTTTGAGACAGCTTCTCTCTGGAATCTTGGCTGCCCTGGAACCCTCTATGTAGACCATGCTGGTCTTCAATACACAGAGAGCCACCTGTCTCTGCTTTGCTTCCTGAGTGATGGATTAAAGGCATGAGCAATCACACCCAGATCTTTCAAGTTCCTGCTGCCCTGACTTCTCTGCAGTCATGGACTGCCACCTGGAATTTCTAGTTAAAATAAACTCTTTCTTCCCTAAGTTGCTTTGTCAGGGTATTTTATAACAGTGACAGGAAAGAAACCAGAGTAGGTGGAAAGGCAGTTCTGTGGGATTTGGGTAAGAAAGCGTGGAGTAGTTTGTGAATACTGGAGGATTCACAAAGACAGCCTGCCAAGCACACTTGAAGCTGGAAGTACGGTTTTCTAGTGTCCTTATGGGGTCAGAAGATAACACTGGGTTTGCTTTCCCCACCCCCACTGTATTTTAAGAAGGCTTGTAGCTCTGTGTCTAAGACAGATGGCATTCCTCAGGGTTGGATCCTTCCTGAGTGACTGATGTACCCCTTCATCAATTACAGAGCAATTAAACAAATCAAGAGCAAGGAAACCTCTCAAGGACTGACATTAATTTTCCCAATTGTTATTGGTTCTACCCGGTCTGAGAAGCGAACTATTCAATAAAATAGGGGCTCACACAAAACTGTGCTCTGATGGTCTTCACTAGAACATTAGCATCTACGTCTTTCCTGCGTTTCTGGGAGAGAAAGAGAAGAGTAAGGGAGGTGCCTTTAGTAGCTCAGTTTTGCAGCATCTTCAAGGAGAAGATTTTCCCATTGCATTATCTAAGAGGAATTGAATAGCAATGTTATCCGGTAGGAAGAAACCTAGGCCAGGGAAGGCAAGATAAGTGGCTTCCAGATAAGTTAGAGTTGTGAGCCTGTAAAATATTCTGAACAGCTGTTTTACATCAAGAGCTCCGTGGTTCAGGATCTCTCAGAGAGCCCTTCCACAGGTGAGTCGTGTGCTTTCAGGAGCTACTCTCTCCACGGCCTACGGAACGCTCTTCTGGACTGCTCACAGAGTTAGGAAGCTGGGTGTGGTGGCTGGTGTGTGGTCCTGTCCCCCGAGAGGAGGGAGCTGGAGGATCCAAGGCAGCCTGGGCTACTTGACCAGATAAGAACGAAACAAAGCCCCTCGGAAGTTTAGGTGAAAGGGAGGCTAAGTGAGCGATCATGCATTCAAATGCAAATGAGTGACTTCAAAGACCCGACGGTTTGGGAAGGGCTTGGCTGGGTTCTAGTGAAAGGTCCCCTGCGGAGCCCTGATGGTTTCTATTAGGTCTAAAGGGTAGAGTCGGAATTCACCCTCAAAGGGCAAGAAGAGAATGTCCCCTCCCGGTTCAGAAGGGTGGAATGGTGACCCAGGAGAAGGGCACACTTTGGCAGGGTGCTACGCTTGGGCAGGAAGATTCACGGGAGGTTTCTTGCAGTTTCATGTCTGAAAGGGTCCTAGGGACTTAGGGAATATTTGGGGCTTTATTTCTAAAAGTGGTTGAAATCAGTCAGGTTTTTTTTTTTTAAATTTTATTTATTTATTTTTATTTTATCGGAGTGAGATTGCTAGCTGCAGATCTCGGAATTCATTCTAAGTGGCTTTTTTTTTTTTTTTTTTTTTTTTTTTTTTTTTTTTTTTTTTTTGCAAGCAGTACAATTCTCTCATTCTTCATGAAAAATGTTTCATAATTCACGCTGTCAGAATGGCATCTAAACTTTCTGTTTTAGGTTAATAAGTGGCTTTATTTAGCTTACACTACAGGAGTTAGCACCCATTTTGCTTCTGGTGAGGGGAAGTTCTGATCAGTCTGTGTGGAGAAATGAAGAATCAAATCAAACGTGAAGAAGGGGAATATGGTTTCTGATTCCGGATGGGGCTGTGTCCCATCCCCCTCCTTATCTGTAGGCTTTTGACCAGTTGCACACGTGGTGACCAAGACTCCCCCTAGCTGTTGGCTTCCTCCTAAGTCAGGCCAAGTCTCTCCTCCCATCTCTCTACAGCTACCTTTAAATAATTTAATAGTGCTCATCTGGAGATTAAAGGACAACCTGCAGGATCCTCTCCTTAGTGTAGAGGCCGGGAATCAAATTCAGCTCGTCAGCCTGGGTGACAAGTGCCTTTACCTTCTGAGTCATAGACATGGACCCATATCTAATTTTTAAATAAAAAGAATTGCGTGGCTACTCTTAAACTGTTGCTGCTTTTCCGGATCCCCTTCTCTTTTTAAAAATATTTGGTTTTGAGATAGGATTTCATGAATCCAGACTGACCTTAAACTTAATGTATAGCTGAAGATGACTTTTGAGTTTTTGAACTTCCCACTTTCTTGCCATCACCTGGGACTGCAAGTGTGTGCTACCCTCTGGGATTACAGGTGTGTGCCACCACCTGGGGTATTACAGGTGTGTGCCACCTTGCCTGATGCAGTGCTGGGTATTGAACTCAGGGCTTTGTAAATATTAGGCCAGTAGTCTACAGTGGAACTATATCCTCAGCCTGTCTTTGGTTTTTGAGATAGAAACGGTCTAGCCCAGACTGAGTCCTGAGACTATTCCAAGCCCGTCTTTGAGTCACACTTCCCCTCTAACCATGCTCTTCTGTTCCCACCATATTTTGCTGCACTGGCCCAGGGCCTTTTCATGCTTCTCCACTTCTTTCACCCAGTAAAAAGCTCCCAGCGATGCAGTACAATTCCACAAGTGTGCACCCTTATACAATAGAGCAGGTAAGTGTTAGAAGAAAAAGTATTTCCATACTCAGTTTAGATATTACTTTTAGCCAAAGAACTCCAGAATTTAGAGTTTTTGCATTCTGTGTGTAGTTTCCAGAATTAAACCCAGGGATGTGGCGCAACTGATAGAATGCTTGCCCAGCCTTCACGGAATACTGCCTGGGTTTAGAACCCAGCACATAAACTAAGCTAGCAGCACAGCGGTGCACACATGTAATCTTGGCTCTCAGTGGTAGAAGCAAGAGGATTGGAGTTCGAGGTTATCCTCTGCCATGCAGTTCATTCCAAGCCAGTGTGGTATAAACCAGACTATCTCACAGCAGTTAACAGACTTTGGCTAACCTTTATCTCTTACCTTGTACTGCCATCCTGTGGCCATTTTATATTTTAGTCTAAAAAGAAAAACAACAACAAAGAAACCCAAATCATGTTTTCTATTTGTATCACATACCACAGCCTCAGATGTTTTTTTTTTTAATCTGTCTTCACTAAACACAGGAACACTACAAAACACATGCACAGTAGTATTTTACTTTACCAATATGCCCCACCATGTGGAGTCAACCATGACATTTATGTTCTGAGTGAGACTCACAGCTTTCCCCAGGAATCTGATCTCCAGGCTTCCCCATCTTCTCTCTACCTCCGATTCTAGTAGAGGTTTCTGTAGGACTTCTCGGAAATAGTTTCAGTGACACCGTGGTTCTCTCTTGGGTGCTCAGAAATACTTTCTGCTGGAAGCCTGGGTTTGTCTTTCTTTTCTATGTTGTCGTCCCCTTGGCGATCTGGACTTCTTAAGTCCCAGAGTTCTGTGGGTGAGTTGATATGACAGGCAGGGTGCCTGGAAGAGAATGTGCTCAGGTGTGTCCCGGCTGGGACCACACATGGTTTAGTTTTGATGGAGAAATGGCTTCATAGAGGGTTAGGTGTGAGGTAGACAAAGGTTTTCTGTTGGTTCTGGGATTCCTTGTCTTCTCCTCCATGACTGTCAGTCCGATGCGGTCAGTGGGCACATTCAAGGAGAGCAAGCTTTGTTCTTGTTTTTGGTATCTAAGACCTTTAGGGTTTAGGGTCTAGTCCACTACCTGGGAAATAGTAACAGTGATGGCAGCAACTCTCTGTAGAGCCCTGGTGTCTTAGTTAGGGTTTTATTGCTGTGAACAGACACCATGACCAATGCAAGTTTATAAAAGACAATATTTAATTGAGGCTGGCTTAGATGTTCAGTTCAGTATCAAGGCAGGAGCATGGCAGCATCCAGGCAGGCATGATACAGGAGGAGCTGAGAGTTCTACATCTTCATCCAAGGGAAGCCAGGGACAGACTAAGCATCCTCAGGCAGCTAGGAGTGTCTCCAAGCCCACTCCCAGAGTGACACACTTCCTCCAACAAGGATACACCTAATAGTGCCGCTCCCTGTGCCAAGCATATGCAAACCATCACAGCTGGTTTATGTCTCTGTACTATTTAATATTACACACAATGTCAACACCATGAGGTGAGACTATGATTGTTTTTATTTTACAAGTAATGAAATTTCTTAGTCTCAGAGTGACGACCACCCCCCATCTCAGCCTGGAATCGGGTGGTTGAAAATGACTTCTCAGCTTTGATACCTCTGAATGAACTGTAATCTGTGTCTCAGTCTAAGCCTTTCCTTATAGCCCAGTGTCTTTGAACCTTTCAGCCCAGAGCATGTCTTCTAGGGCAAGAAGAATGGACAAGAAGGGACAGAAGAGTCACTGCTCATTGCTTTATAGGTTCTCAGTGTCGTATCTTCACGCACAATATCGATGCACTAATAAACACCAGTGTTTATCCTGAGGGATAATTGTAAACATTGACTTCCAGTGTTCCAGCATTATCTCAAGGATAACTTGCAGCTCCGAACAATGCTTTAGAACTGGCAGTGTGCTCAGGAGCCATTCCCGTCCCATTATTGCTAATAACTACTCTCACTGTGGGAGCTGTAGGTTCCTCTGAGGCAGACTTTAAGACCGCTGCAAAAGATGCATTTTTAACACTTACCACTTTGACAGCAGCCTCAGTTCTAACACCAACATTAACATTAAAAAAGAGATTTATTTACTTTTAGTTTTGCCTGTGTATATCTATGGCCTTTACAGGCATGTACCCAGTGCTTGTGAAGGCCAGAGGAGGGCATTGAATCCCTGGGAACTTGAGTTACAGCCACTTGTGATCCATCATGCACATACTGGGAACAGATCCAGGTCCTTTTCAAGAGGAGCAAGTGCTCTTAACCATGGATCCATCTCTCCAGGTTGCATCAGTATGAACTTAAAAACAAAACTTTGACATGGCGGTGGCCAACCTCCCCCAAACACCCTGTACTTATATATCCCAATTATTGTATCCTTCTTAGAAAAACTTCCACACACATACTTTTTTTCTTATATGTGACATAGCTTACTTCATAGTGCAGAAGCATTTCTGCCTATGCATGATGAAATAACAGTCTTGGATGGCACATCTGTGATGCATGATTTTCACCACATAATAATGATAAACATCCTTGCATGTTTAGGACATACTGAACATGTTACCCAGTGCTTTACATGCCTGTGTCATTTAATCTCCACAGCCCTTAGGAGTTTACTAATTGTCAGCAAAGATAGCACTTACTACAAGAGATGCATAAGGGAATAATGAAAGGGGCATGGAGAGGTAAACCAGTTGTCTCAGTCACATAGTGTGGGACCAGTAAAATGTGCAATATGGAATATTTTACAAACTTTATACCCTAAGTCTAAGACATCAAAGACAAAGGGAAAGTAATAAATTCTATCTTTATCCCTCACTCTGTCCCTTTTTTGATCATCTGAGTGTGGGTTGAACCTTTTTCTCTATCAGATTCCTTCTTGGCCAACACCTTGACTAGACAGTGGAGGTGCTGTCAGCAAAGGCTAGTATGAAATCCATGGTTCTGTGAGTCTGAACTCCTAGAGTCCTGGTTATCAGAGCTTCACCTGGCACACAGCCCTCACCCCCTACTCCAGTCTGTAGGGCTGAGATGTGTCATCTGAGTGTGTTTGTTCTTGGCAACAGCACCATTCTCAGGTCTCTAGGGCCCTCTTTACTCCCTCTTCACCCTGTCACATCTGATTGTAGTAATTTAGCTCATTCAAGTCTGACCTCAAATTCATGATCATCCTGTACCAGCATCCCTAGGGCATGTGCTGGGCTGTGTCGGTTGCTAAGCCCTTTATATAACATGAATGTTAGGACTTCTGTTACTGCTGGGATTGAATTCAGGGCCTTCTTCAGGCAGTGGCATATTCTCCCATTGAACTGCATCCTTATCTTTGCTCCTGACTGTTGAGTATCATCTGGTTTCAATGCCTGGCTTTCAGCTTCTCTAGGTCTATGTTACAGGTTTATTTGTGATTCTGGGAAAGGCTAGTGTTGTTGTTAAGATAGAAGACTCTGGAATCAAGCTTTGGGAACTTGCTTCCCAGACCTGTCATTTACAGTCATCTACCCCTTGGCAAAGCTCAGTGGAGTCTCTAAAGTTCTCATTTCCTTATCTCTGAAGTGGAGAAAATCAAATGGGAATCACATGACTCCAGTGGGGTAAATCTGTGCGACAGAGACTGGTGGCTCAAGAGCATCAACTTCATTCGTTCAGTAACAAGCATCTGTTGACAGCTGACATGTGATATGAACCAAACAGGCATGTGTGTGTGTGTGTGTGTGTGTGTGTGTGTGTGTATGTATGTGTAATCAAAGTTAATATAAAGCATATGTGCACTGTATTAAATGGTAAAACTGTTAGGAGAAAAATGAAGCAAGAAAAAGGGATAAAAACTGTTGGGGTTGGTTTGGTATGTATGTGTGTTTATTTTAATTCAGAGTCTAACTATGTAGTTTTAGCTGGCCTGTAATTCACTATGTAGACCAGGCTGGCCTTGAACTCAGAGATCTACCTACCTCTACCCCATGAGTGCTGGGATTAAAGGTCTGTGCCACCACACCAGGCTAGTTTGTAACATTAGGTGGCCAGAATATTCCTTAACAACATTCTTAAGAGGCTGGCCTGATGATTCACCAATTAAGAATACTTGCTTTTCTTTCAGAGGACCAGGGTTTGGTTCCGAGGACACATGCATCAATTTATAACCTTTCTTAATGCCAATTCCAGGAGATCTGCTACCTTCTTCTGGTCTTGGAGCACACCAGGCATGTATGTAGTACTCATACATACATGTAGGTAAAACACTCACAAGACATAAAATTTAAACATGAATAAATATTTTTTTTAAAAAGAAGAACATATTTAAGTGACATGTTGTGGCACATACCTGTAGCCTGAGCACTTGAGTGGTGGAAGTAGAAAAAAATCAGAAGTTCAGGGTGATCCTCAGCTACAAGGTAAAATAGAGCCTAACCTGGGCTATAAGATTTCCTCTCTGAAAAAGAAGGAAAGAACTTAGTTACCATCATAGCTATCACAGACTGGGAAGACTTGCAGTCTGGCTGTGAGAGAGGACTCAAAGAGGCTATGTTGATGGTCATAGCAATGGCCGTGTGAAACTGTCCCTTTCTGAGATGGGAATGGAGGTGGGAGGAGCAGTTTCGGTTGTGGGGCAGGTCAGGTGTGTGATGTGGATAGTCAGGACCACTGCTATGTGGCTGCATTGGCTCTGTGATGCCAACTGAATGCTTCAGTTGAGCTGTCAAGGATGCAGCCGGAGATTACGATAGAGTTCAGGGAAAGGTCTAGACTGAAATAGAAATTGGCAGCCAGAGCCGGTTCTCCTAACAGATCCACCTCTAGTTAGAAATGTCTGACAATTACTGCTGCTTTCTGCTGAGAAATACGTCTCCTTCTATATATGCACACCTCATAAAACAAAAACTTAAGAAAAAATGGTGATGTCAAGCCAGAGAGAAGCAAGATATTTAAGAAAAGTCATGACAACTTAATGAGTACAGGGAAGAGAATGGCCTCTGGTCAAGGCATTGGTAAGACAATGCATTAGTCAAGACAGGGTAAGCTTCCTGGGGCTTCTTCTGTGCTGAGGGGCCAGATCCACAGACTTGAGTGTGAGGAGGCAGACTGCTTACTCTCTGGAGGAAGGAGTAGGTAGAGCGGTGACCTGTGACCTCCACATTACCCTTATAGCATCCTCTGCATCCAGGGTGAACTCAGGGTACCCAGTTACTTCTAGTGAAGGCTGTCGGTTTGGAGAAGGTTCTGCTCTTCCCTCCTTGCCACACCGATCACCACTCCTCACTCCAGGCAGTGAGCACTCTGTCACCTGTGTTATCTGTAAACATGACAGCTTTCTTCTGTCATTCTGCACAGAGACCAGGGTCCTGGAAATCAGTTCACCTTTTTCTCTGACAGAGGCCGCTCCCTCCTCTTAGCAGTATTGGCATCTTGGCTTTCCCTTGGAGCTTTGGACATTCAGGTTTAGACTTTTCATTTTAAATTACATTGTGCAAAGAAGGGGTATTATGCATAATTTAAAATAGATGCTAAAAACAAGTGCTTGTAAGAAAAAGAACATTCCAGTAACTTGAAGTCCCCTTAGACCCTTCCATGTTCCCCAACTTCCTCCCCTTACCACAGGCTACCTACCACCTCTGGTTCTCTGTAAATTTTCCTGTTCTTGGATTCAGTGTGTGAGAATTTTATCGAGTATGTTTGGATCAGTGTTCATGAGGGAGATTAATCTGAAGTTCTCTTCTCTTGTAGGGTCTTTGTGTGGTTTAGGAATGAGCGTTATTGTGCCTTTGAAGAATGAGTTGGGTGGTGTTCCCTCTGTCTCTATTTGGTGGAATAGTTTGGAAAAGATTGGTATTAGGTCTTCTATGAAGGTCTGATAGAATTCTGCACTAAATCCATCTGGTCCTGGGCTTTTTTTGTTTGGGAGGCTTTTGATGACTGCTTCTATTATTTTAGGTGTTATAGGGTTGTTTAGATGGTTTATCTGATCCTGATTTGACTTTGGTATCTGGTGTCTGTCTAGAAACTTGTCCATTTCTTCAAGATTTTCCAATTTTGTTGAGTATAGGCTTTTGTAGTAAGATCTGATGATTTCTTGAATTTCCTCAGTTTTTGTTGTTATGTCTCTCATTTCTGATTTTGTTAATTTGGATACTCTTTCTGTGCTCTCTAGTTAGTCTGGCTAAGGATTTATCTATCTTGTTGATTTTTCTCAAAGAAGCAGCTCCTGGTTTTGTTGATTCTTTGTATGGTTCTTTTTGTTTCTACTTGGTTGATTTCTGCTCTGGGTTTGATTATTTCCTGCCATCTACTCCTCTAGGGTGTATCTGCTTCTTTTTGTTTTAGAGCTTTCAGCTGTACTGTCAAGTTGCTAGTGTATGCTCTCTCCAGTTTCTTTTTGGAGGTAAAAGAGTTAAAATTTCAAGCTAGCCCCACTAACCCTGCCTTGAGGACAATTATGTCTCAAGGTTGAGAACAAAAACCACAGACCACCTGGTCTTGATAGGGTCTGGCTCTGAAGTCCTGAGAAAAACAAGTATGAAGGTCAGTGTGCCCCAAAACAGAGTGGCCTAGAGTTGAATCATATCCAAAAGCAGACAGAGTATGCCAATTTGAATGAATCAATGAACTTGCTATGTACTTGTTGCTAACTGCTTATGTAATTTTCCCTATAAATATGTCCCCCTAATTGAGTTTGGGGTTGACTCCTCTATCTCCTGCATGAGATATGTGTCATCTCCAGAGCTCTGGCCTCCCCCCTAGATAAATCTTTTGCCTGACTGCAGCAAGATTGGATCTCTGTGAGTTCTTGGGTTCTCCCAGTACTAGAGTGAGGGGCTTCCCCAATTCGGGGGTCTTTTGGAGGCACTTAGAGCTATGAGTTTTCCTCTTAATACTGCTTTTACTGCATCCCATAGGTTTGGGTATGTTGTACTTTCATTTTCATTAAATTCTAAAAATTATTAAATTTCTTTCTTTATTTCTTCTTTGACCATGTTATCGTTGAGTAGAATATTGTTCGGCTTCCATGTGTGTGTGGGCTTTTGTTGTCTTTGTTGTTATTAAAGATCAGCCTTAGTCCATGGTGATCTGATAGAATGCATGGGAGCACTTTAATCTTCTTATATCTGTTGAGGCTTGTTTTGTGACTGACTATGTGGTCAATTTTGAAGAAGGTGCTGTGAGGTGCTGGGAAGAAAGTATATTCTTTTGTTTTAGGATGAAGTGTTCTGTAGATGTCTGTTCATTTCAATTGGTTCATAACCTCTGGTAGTTTCACTGTGTCTCTGTTCAGTTTCTGCTTCCATGATCTGTCCATTGATGACAGTGGGATGTTGAAGTCTCCCACTATTATTGTGTGTGGTGCAATATATGCTTTGAGCTTTAGTAGGGTTTCTTTTATGAATGTGGGAGCTCTTGTATTTGGAGCATAGATGTTCAGGATTGAGAGTTTGTCTTGATAGATTTTTCCTGTGTTGAGTATAAAGTGTCCTACCTTATCTTTTTGATAACTTTTGGTTGAAAATCTATTTTATTAGATATTAGAATGGCTACTACAGCTTGTTTCTTGGGACCATTTGCTTGGAAGGATTTTTTTCCCCAGCCTTTTACTCTGAGGTAGTGCCTGTCTTCGTCTCTGAGATGAGTTTTCTGTATGCAGCAAAATACTGGATCCTGTTTATGTATCCAGTCTGACAGTCCATGTCTCTTTATTGGGGAATTGAGTCCATTGGTGTTAACAGATATTAAGGACTAGTGATTGTTGTTTCCTGTTATTTTTGTTGTTAGAGGTAGACTTATGTTTGTGTGTCTTTCTTCTTTTGGTTTTCTTGCATAATTATTTTCTTGCTTTTCCTAGGGTGTTGACTTACTCTTAACGATTAGTTATATTACAGCACCCAAACTATAAAGGTACAATTTACCATTATTAAAAAAACGGTTTGCCATGATTCTCTTCTAGCTTTACTCTTATGGGTGATGTTTTTGTGAATGTGTCTTCTTATGTGTGTGTACATGACATTCTGTAATGCACATGTCTGAGGGAGAGTCACCGGAGAGTGGAGTGGTCCCTGTCAGCCTGTCAGATGCTGTCACACTATGTTTCAAAGGGAGTCTACTCATGGGTTGTCATTGTCCCTGCTGGCTAAAAGTGGATGCAAGAAAGATACTTGGCATCAGATATTCCAATATTTACAAATCCAGGAAGGCATAAAATGCTGCGTTTGGAGATAAGGTCTCTTGTGTGTGTGAGGGTGTGCTGTATTTGTGTACCTCAGTGTTGGGATTAAAGATGAGTTACTGTGCCTAATGGTAAAGCACCCTTTGATTTTGTTTCAACTGCTCCCTTAACGCTAATGAGGATGAGTGCTGTTTTCAGTTTTTTGTTTTGTTTTGTTTTCTGAGACAAGGCTTCTCTGTGTAGCACTAGAACTTACTATGTAGACCAGCCTGGCCTTGAACTCAAGAGATTCACCTGCCCTTGCCTCTCAAGTGTTGGGATTAAAGGTGTACACTAACACTGCTGGACTTAGCCCATAAGCACATATTTTCTCCCTAAAATGTTTATTTATGGGCTGGGATTTAGTTCAATAACAGTGCTTACATGCATTTAAGTTCAACTCCTGATATCAAAAAAGAAAAGAATAATAGATTTTTGTACTTTGTCCTTTCCTTTGACTCCACCCCTTCCCCGCCCCCTTTCTTTATAACAGTTGAAGATCTTTATCAGAGGTGAGGAAGCATATATACATCAGACACACCAAAAAGGGGTGGGGTGGCGGGGTGGGGGACAAACGTTCTTAGTAGATTTAATAGAACTGTTTCAAAACTCCGGATAATAATTTTTATTCCTTTGAATATTTGTCTTATAAATACTGTCTCCCAGTTTGACCGGTTTGAGCCACTCTTTCCTGCTATAGGACCATTTCACTCATTTCTTTATTGACTCCTGTCCTATTTCCACAGGGCAGGGTCTTATGGTATTAGTCTCCCTAGAGGCTCCCTAGAGGAACCGAGACAATAGAACGCTGTGTTTATCATCAAGGGGATTTAGCAGATCGGCTTATGCAGTGCAGTGGGGGATGGCTCGTCTGACAAAGGCTGTTAGTACATTAGAGAGGCTGAGAGCCCCAGCAGCTCAGTCCGTGCTGCTGCTGTGTATTAGCAACCCCAATACAGCCCAGTTACTAAAGACCTTAAGAATTCCTGGAGAGGGGTGATCTTCAGTCTAGATTGTCAGGCTGAAGGAGTTGGATGCCAATGGTTACCTCCACCACTTGCCATTCCAGAGATACCCACCCGCAAGCAATGAGCTTGGCAGGCAGAAGCTGCATTGCGTGTCTCAAACCTCTTTATGTCTATCCTGCTGCTGGACTGCTGCCTTCCTCAGGCAGCGCCCTTCCGGCTCAGCACGTCCTTTTAGGAAATGCTCTCCCAGAGCCTCCCAGAGGCCTGTCTCCTAGTTGATTCCAGATCCAATCAAGTGACCAGCCAGGATTAACGACCACATCATCCTTCTTGTTTGTCTTTCTGAGACGGGGCTTTATTGGAAACCAAGCCAACCCCGAGTTTGCCATGTAGCTGAGGCCTCTGCTTTCCAAAGGCTGGGATTGCAGGCGAGCATCGCGGTGCCCAGAGTGTTGTCTCCACAGTGCCTCTGGATGGAAAGAAGGCCCGACATTTGACACAGTCAAATATGACATTCTTCTTCGGTTGTAATCATTTTGAATCTTACACAAGCAATGCTTCTAAAATTGTTCTGGTGTTGCCTTTTACATTGAGATCTTTAGTCCTTGAACACTTTCTTCTCTTTAAAACTTAAAATTCAGTTGGCATTGCCATAGTTTGGAAGGAGCAGGACTTCACTCTCATGGGCAGGATCTGAGCGACTGTGGAAGGACAAACTTGGTTTTCCCTTGCTTTCTCTCTTTGCTTCCAGCCCATGTGATGGTTTCTATAATGGAAGCTTGTAGCAAAAATGCCTTTGCCAGATACTGACTCTTTGACCTTCCTTGGACTTCCCCGCCTCCAGAACTTTGAGCCTATACCTTTTTATTCATTACAAATTACCTGGACTCTGGTGTTATGTTATAGCAACTCAAAATGGATGAAAATATCTCTTAGTGTCCACCAACATATAATGCATACACATTAAAAACCAAGCTCCCATATATCCACAGGCTTGTTTCTTACCACTAATGAGCTTCATTGGTCCTAATATTCGCAATAATAAGTATGCTGCTGAATATCGATTTTTTCATTTGACAAAATCAACAGTCATTTGGAGATAAGCCCCTGCGCATAAAAATGAAGGATTATGTGTTTGTTAGCCTTTGGCCAGGCCTATGTGGAGTTATTACAATCCAATTAAGAAAGTTTCAGATCACCATGCCTATTAGCTCAAATAAGAGTCCTTTATTAGTTGGCAACCGAGAGAAGGCTCTTGTCCCAAAAACCCTCTCAGCACTGAAGTGCAGGAATGCGGCACCTAGAAGGCAAAGTTGACTGGGAGCTGTAGGCCAGCAGAACCTGGTAAGCTTTGCTGCTTATCCAATCAACAGATCTTTTAGTTTTGGATCCGAGCCCTGGCCAGGGTCACAGAAAGTCCGGAGTGAGCTGCCAAGGTGGATGTGACTGCTCAGGGACTTAGAGTAGCATGTGACTGTTCAGGGGGAGGAGGATGTGACTGCCCCGAGAGTTGGGAGTGGATGTTTCTGCCTGGATGGTTAGGGGCAGATAAAAACACCCGAGCAGACACAGTGGAGCTATGGCAAGACCAGAACATGGTGACATTATCTCAGTCACTCCAGAATTGTCTTGACTGGTTTTATTGAAGTGGGAAGACCTAGCCTAAAAATGGGCAGCAACATCCTCTGGGCATAAGAAAGAAGGGAGCTAGGTGGGCAAGGCAGCCATTGCTTGCTTTTTCTTGATGGTGGATACGCTGCTTCAAACCTCCTTTGCCCATGGGAAGGTACAAGTGAGCAGCCCTGTGTCAATCTTGCTCCTCAGCCTCAGTTAGCCTTTCATGTTAATTGCCTTTTCTTGGAGTTTTACTTCAGTCTGTGCGTAAGGTTGGGCTAGCCTGTTGGATGGTATGAGATGTGGTCAATCACTTCATCTCCTCATCTGACAAGCTGCTGGCTTGCCACTAACAGATGTCACTGGACTTATTGGCTACTTTATTGGGTTCTTTTTCCTACTACCCTGCATCACCCTGTCCCTTCCCTAACACTATATAGGAGAGCAAGAAGGTAGGAGGAGAAAGGGGGTATCAATCTCATCAGCTTACTTCCTGCTGAATAGGGGAGTGATTGTTTGGATACGCTTGGCCCAGGGAGTGGCACTATTAGGAGGTGTGGCCCTGTTGGAGTAGGTGTGCCGCTATGGGCAAGGGCTTTAAGACCCTCATCCTAGCTGTCTGGAAGTCAGTATTCTGCTAGCAGCCTTCAGATGAAGATGTAGAACTCTCAGCTCCTCCTGTACCATGCCTGCCTGGATGCTACCGTGTTTCTGCCTTGATCATACTGGACTGAACCTCTGAACCTGCAAGCCAGCCTCAGTTAAATGTTGTACTTTATAAGACTTGCCTTGGTCATGGTTTCTGTTCACAACAGTAAAACCCTAACTAAGACAAGGAACATTGAGTTTCTTGGGGTAAGTTTTATGTTTGTCACTAGGATATCTCTGACCAGCAACTATCAACTAGCATCCATCATCATCATCATCATCATCATCATCATCATCGTGAGCAGGAACAGGTGGGGGGAGCAGCAGCTTCTCGAGGCTCTGGTATTTTTATACCCTGCCAAGAGTCCCCAGAATTCTAAACATAAACTATCTTCAGCTGACAAAACCACACCCCTGCCAGAGCACAGGACAAATCATAGTCATCTGCTGTGGACAACCCAAAGCAGCCCCATATCTCACACCTGGGAGCAAAACAAAAACATACTCGTGTGACAGGTCTGTGATTTTAAAGAAACCAAAATTCTCGATACAGATGGAAGACTGATTTCTAGCAGAGACCTGAACTGAGACTGGCGTCTGTTATCCAGCCACGGGGTAATGAACTGATACAGGGTTGTTGTTTTAATCTACTAACCTCTAAGAATGGGTTTTAGTCAGCTGGCTAATACCAGCTAATCAATTTCTTGTTAGTACGATGTAAGTACAAGTCACATATGATCATCTTTCTTCTGTCACCAAATTGATGGGACATCACCTGACTTGGACCTTACAATTATAGACAGGGCTGGAAAACAAATGGTCTTAAGTGTAGAGTCTCTTCAGACTCCTGTATGTGTCCAAGAGAGAGGTCCAATCTACTTACATAGTGTTGAGTTGTATTAATTATCTTTTCCATTGCCTTCTAAAATGGCAAACATAACAAGAAAGGGTTAGTTCTGGCTCACAGTTTCAGGACAGTCTGTCATGGCAGCAGGAACTGGAGGCAGCTGGCCACAGTGTGTCCACAGTTACACAGAGAGATGAATGTTTCTTCTTCATATACTCCAGGACCTCGCTGTATGGGGCAGTGCGGATCACATTCAGGGTGGTCTTCCTTCTCCAAACACAGAGGTGTGTTTCTATGGGCAGTCTAAATTTAGTAAGCTGGCAATGAAGATTAACTACCAAAGGAATTAATTGCCTTTCCCACTGTATTGGCATTTGTCTCCATGAGCCAAAATTAATGATAAACAAGACAGTTGTCACTTTACCAAACTTGAATCATTAACTCCATTAGTAGTGTTAAAAAAACAAAACAAAAAAAACAAAACAAAACAAAAAAAAACAAAACAAAAAACAAACAAAAAAAACAACAACAACAACAAAAAAAAACAAGTGCCGGTTCAACTTACAGTTGTCCTTTATAAAGCAGTAAAATTATTAGGGATATTGAATATTGGTATTTGAATGTATATCTTTGCTTGTCAGGTTTCTTCTTGACACAACATAGAGTGACCGGAAAGAGAGAGCCTCACCTGAAGAACTTCCTTAGTCCGATGGGCCTGTGTCTGTGTCTGTGAGAAGGTCTTAATTGATGATTGGTGTGGGAGTGTCCTGTCTACCATGGGTAGCAACATCGTTAGGCTTGATCCAGAGAGTAAACCAGCAGACAGTGTTCCTCTCTGGTTTCTATGTCAAGATCCTGCCTCGAGCTCCTTCCATGAGTTCCCTCAATGATGGATTGAGATCTAGATATTTAAGATGAAGTAAACCCTTTTCTCTCCAAGTTGCTTTGGCTATGGTATTTATCAGAGCAAACCAGGACATTAGCTTTATAATACCCTGTGACAAAATGTCAAATGTGCATACTTAAAAATGACATGTGTATCAAAACCTGTTGTGAAGTTGTTCAAATGGCTCAACATGTTTTTATAATTTTTTTTTTAGGCAGTGTTCTGTTTTTACTTAAACAAATATACAAAAATTATGGTAATATAGACGTTGAGATTTTGACTTGACAGTTTTTGGAAAATGAGCAAAGTCAAGCCAATGTAAAATTCTAAGCAGTCAGTGAATATTTTAGAAGACATGTGTCTGTTACAATGACCTCAAGATCATCTTAATAGTTAAACACATTTTAGAAATGACACTGGCAGTTTGTTGTTTAGTATATATAAAACATATTTTATATTAAAAAAGTACACCAACATTTGGAAACCCATATGGACTCCAAGAACCAGTAATTTTCAGTGGCTAATAATGCAATGTCACAAAAATCATGCATGGTCAAATACCGGACCCCATTTCAAGAGGGACCCGTGCATCTCGCTGTAACTGAGCCGAATTCAGAAAGTTCTTCAGCGTCACATTTCAGATTCTGCCCTGCAGTTTTCCCACTAGAAAAGAAAACCTGTCTAGTTTGGGTGAAATGGAAAACGAGACTATCATTGGAGACACGTGCTGTCCCACTCACGCACGCACCGCTGCGTGCTTGTGCTCACTGTATTAAAATGTTGGCCAGTGTTTCTCTTTAAATGGGGCCGGGGAGGCAGTGAGTGTAGCTTAGATTTGACGACCTGACCAAGGAGCATTTGGACTGATGAGTTTACGTGTAGTCTCAGGACGCCGATGAGAAGCAGCCCACGCGCCGGCTTTCATCCTACGTAGTTTAGTTTGGATCTAAACATTTGGTACAGTCTTTATCCCCCTGCCGATCTTCGACCTGATGGTTACGCCTGGTGATTTAAAGAGGAAGTATGCCAGCAAACCGTGGCTTGTCTTGTCTGATAGAATGTGTTTCCAGTTTCCTTTTCCTTCTCAGCTTGGCATATTATGTAACTGATGCTTAGAGTCTGTCCCTCTGCCTCCATTCCGAGGGCTAGGGATGTTAATCAGTGTTTAGATACGATCCCAACGTCTGGTAAAGTTATCTCAGTAAATTATAATCTAGCATGTGTCTTAGGTGCACATTATGTAATTGGTAATTTATTAGTTTAATGTACTCTAACTGTGGTAGCTCTTCAGGTGAGAGAAAATTTAAATCCCTTAAAATGATTTATTATGTGCTGAAGGCACGGAAGCATATTGAATAAAAGTATCTGTATCTTCATTTAACTTACATTAATGGACTTTTATTTCTGGAAAATATTTTCATATTTTGATAGAATTCTTTACAAATAGGTTTGCAAAGAAAGGCAATTAATTTTGGCAGGGTATCACTTTTTATTGGAAAATTTGTATGTAGAGTAATTTAAACCACTCAGTAATTTTTGAGTAATTACATAATGAAAGGATTCAGAGAGCTGAAACCTTAGGGGGGGAAGAAAGGCATTTTGCTTTTGGCTTAATTGAACCACATGACTTCCGAAGATCAGCACATTCAATTGATATTACTCTTCCACTATGAACTATCTATGGAGGGGAAACCATCTTTTCTTTTCTGATTTTGTGAGCTGCTGTTTCACTGGGGTGCCAAAAAGCATTGAACAGAGTGAAATTAATATTCTAAGTTTTTCATGTATTCAACGCAGCGTGTGTGCCTGTGGCGTTTATCACAGGTGAGGTGCTTGTCAGGGTACTGGCTCATTACAGAAAGGGAGAAAAGGAATCGTCAGCAGTGTAAACAGATAAAGACCGACCCAGCCAGCAAATCAATACTGATTTCTAGTGCTGGGAAGCAAAAGAAAATAACAGCAGACAACGGAGCACACTGCAGCATCCTCACAACTGAAATAAATGCCTTTCTCTCCACTGCCAAGATACCTGTGACTCCTGTTACATGGCCAGTAAAAGCAGGGCCGGCATTCACATATAATTTACTACAGCCTGGGATTTTACCCTTTCATGTGGTAATGATTGTAGTTACTAGGGTATTTACATACAAATATTTAGAAATTGTGAGGTCTGGAGAGATGGCTCAGTGGTTAAGAGCACCTGCTGCTCTTGCAAAGGACCTGCCTTGGGGTTCTTAGCATATATATGGCAGCTCCTTACACTTATTATAACCTCAGTTCCAGAATCAGATCCCCTTGTCTGGCCTCTATTCTATGTATAACACACACACACACACACACACACACACACACACTCACACTATACATATAAACATGCAGGCAAACACTTAGACACATAAAACAAATCTTAAAAAAAATTCACAAATTTAAACTTTAACATTTACTCATTTTCTCTGTGTGTATTACCAGTGTCTCATAGAAGCTACTATTTTTCTTCAAACAAGCCTCTCAGTCTGAAAAAAATAAAATCTAGCTCCTTCACCTTCCTCCAGAGTCCAAGCCCAGAAACACCTCTGCTGTAGGGAAGGACATGTCTACACGTGCACTTAACATCATGCTGAGACGTGTCTAAATTACTAGATAAGCAGGTTGTGGTGTTCGCCGCTAATTCCAGCACCCGGGAGAGACTGAAGCAGGAAGACTTCCACGAGTTCGAAGATACCTTGGGCTACATAGTGAATTCTAGGTCAACCTGTCTTGTGAGATCCTGGGGGGCTCAGCGGTCTGTGGACAGAGAGCTGGGCGGTGACCCAGCTCTCTCTCGGGACTGGAACGGACCCCTGGTATAATATTTCATCATTGTCAAGGGAGATATGATGGAACAATGGAGTCAAGTAGAAAGGTACAGCTGGAAAACAGCGCCATCCATCAGTCAGTTCTTGATACTTCCTTTTGCACACAGCCATTCATGGTGGTTTCCACTCCAGGGGGCAGAGAAGGTGGGGCTTAGCCTTGGAGAGAGATTGGGAGGAACTCTGCAGCTATGAGTCCCTAAGCTGATTCCACCGCATTCCTACGAAGCTCTGGGCTAGTGAACGGCACCCCAGGGCACCCTTCAGAAAAGCTTCACAAAGACTGTTCAAGTTAAAGGACAGAAATTGTACTGTTAGAATCAGATCAGACCGGCTGAAACATTTAAGCAAAACTGCTACTCAAACTTCAGGATGTCTCAGTAATGTATTCCAGGGTGAGTCAGGGAGGGAAGGAAAGCAGCTGCTGTGGTGGCCGGAAGATGAGGAAGTCCTGGGGCCCGAATGTTGTGGAGAGAGACAATCCACAGAAGTACCCTTCCCACATGGAGCTGCTTCACATTCACCGACACAAGCACCCTGTTCTCACTGGAACCTTCCCTCGCCTAACATCCAGGTTACAGACAGGAAGCATTTACATTGTAATTCTGGGTAAAAAAAAAAATCGTACAGATATGAAGGTGGAAAATGTTTCTAGTTTTTCATGAGTATTTGCCACAAACAGACCTTTAAGAAGAGTTTGGCAACATGTTTACGAAGCAGAGGTTTAAGTGGTATTACCATCTTTAATTCCTGCTCACTGGGCACTTCGTAAGCATTGAATATGGCTCTGAATAATAGACAAACATGACGGAAAGGAGACAACCATTAACTAAGCAACCAGACTAATAACTATAAAAATATGCCGGGTCTGGTGCTGTAGGCATGTAATTCCATCTGTTGCCTAAGGCAGGAACGTTACAAGTTGAAGTTCAGCCTGGAATACAGAGTGATTACAAGTTCAGCTGGAGCAGTAGACCGAGACGCTGTAAAATCAAAAAGTGAGAAAGAATACTGCAGACATAGCTCAGAGATAGAGTGCTCACCTAACACACGCAAGGTCCTTGGTTTAATTGTAGCGATAAATATTAATACAAGAAAAAGGTCACCATGCCAAGCTATCACTGGCTACTCTCTGGCCCCTGTGGTGATCTCGATGCCATGGCTAGCCCCAGCAGCGACCACCCTTCAGGTTCCCATGGTGAGTCACTGCCACACCAGCCCCATGTAACAACCACCTATCTCGTGGTTAGCTGTCACAATTCCCTGTAACCCTAAAGATCAAAACTCTAGAGGCTTGTAATTTATCAATGAGATTCATATCATTAAATTCTCACCCCACAAAACATCTACACAATAAACCTAGAGCCAATTGATATAGATATAAACTACCCCACCTAGATAAGACAAATTCTCTTATACTAATCTATAGTTTATAAGATAATCATAGCTACCTGTGGCTATTTAAAGCCACAAAGATCTGGGGTCTTCCTTCTCTTGCTCCATCTTGGTTCTTCTCCTATCTCTCTCCTGCCTCTGAAAAGCTCTATGTTTGCCCCCCTTTTCTACTGTCCAATCACAGGCCTTGCTTTATCTTGTGCCCACCCCCATCTACATATAGACATCAATCTACATTTAATACCTAGGACAATAACAGAAACCAAATACCACTGGTTACAGTGCCAAGTACTGAAACGGACTCTGTTTTGATTGGACACTGTGGTGCTTGGTAGTGGTTGTGGTTAAGGCAAGGTCCTGGTTGGGAAGTGTTGGGTTGGTTCAGATCTGAAGGACCAATAGGAACGGGCAGAGGAGGAGTGTGGGCTGTAGATGTGGAGAATAAGCCAGGGCACACATGTTCTGTTGGAAAGGAGCCTGGTACATATGGGGTGATGTGGATGAGCTGGATGTGGGGTGAGTTCCTGGGCAGATGAGTCTGGTAGGGTGGTGGGGAATAGTAATGTAGCCTCCAATTTTAACCTGGATGTGGCCGTTTGGAAAAAAGTCTACATTTCTCATTTCTAATGTGTCTGTGTTTCATCTGCTTGGGTATCGAGGCTCGGGACCGAAGCTTCAGAAAGTGTTGGTAGAAGAAGATGAACATATGCTGCCTTCCTCCAATTGACCTTGTAAACAAGAAACCGACAGTATGGAGATATCCTGGGTCCGTAACACTGTGCAGTGTGACAGCGGCTTTGGTAGCTTGACTTCCTGAGGCTATAGATGTGAATGTCTATGAATGTATGCAATATAGATGTAAATGCTTGGTTAGCTACTGTCCTTCACTTTCTGTTTCCTCTCCTTTCCCCAGGTACTTGCAGAGAAGTGGATGCAGCTGGTGTCCTTGGGGTCTCAGAAGTTTAGAACGATCTTAGCCAAACCCACGGAGCTTTTCAATCGAACTTTTCAGTGGAGCTTACCCTTTGTGAGTGGGTTCATTGGGAGGAAAAGGCCAGTCATGTGCCCTGGATTCCCTAAGCTCTGAGCAATGGCTTCTGAGTGTTCTCACAGCTGTGGAAACTTATGTCAATGCTTCGGGGAAGCCACCACATGAAAAGCTGGAAGCCAGACCCTGCTCTGATTTGTAGAGCTATCAAGAGTCCCCCTCAGCCATTCTTTTCTGTCTGGATTTGTGTAGACCATGTGAGGACCCAAGGGACACATTTTGAAACAACTTTAAAAATCCTAAAATTGTAGGAGCTATTTTCATAAAATAGTGCTTTTCTGGCTGAATTCTAGAAAAGGTCTATTTCTAGGTGAGGCTGTTTATGATTGACTGAACTCCCTACTTTCTGTAACATATACACCTCTTATGTGTGGTGGCTTATATACCAATTCCCAGCAGTCAGAAGACAGATGCAGGAGGACCAGGAGTTCAAGGCCAGGCTGGGCCACAGGAAACCAACTTGTTTCAAAATAAATAAATGAACAAATAAATACTTGTTCAGTTTGTTTTTGTTTTCTTAATCTAACATTACCAAGTTACTTTTCTGGTGTGTGTGTGTGTGTGTGTGTGTGTGTGTGTGTGTGTGTGTATGTGACTGTGTGTGAATGTGTCTGTATATGTACATTTGTGTGTGTATGTATGTATATGTGTGTGCATGTGTGTGTATATGCATTTGTGTGTGACTCTGTGTGTGTTTCTGGTTGACTTGGGGTAGGAGCGAATGTTGCCTCTGCTGAACCCCCACGCCCCACCTGCAGATGGAGGTCTGCAGAACGCTGCCTCTTCCTCTCATCTGCCGAAGTAAGGCGATATGTCCAGAGTATTTCTCCTCTCCAGACCTGCCTGCTGTCGCATCCGAATCCTTCGTTATATATTCCTCAGAGCGATAGAGCTTTACTGCTTATTTCCGGCATGGTTCTTGACGTAGGCGCGGGAAATAGACACACAGGAGCTGTAACTGTCTCTTGTTTGTTGTTAAGCAAGGGTGTTGGAGATTCTCCGGTCCACGTGTTGTCTCGAGTCTGTGGAGTGGATCTGACACAGGGCTGTCTCCTGAGAAGCTGGCTCACTCACGGAGGGCGGTCTAAATCTCCCTTCTCTGCTGATCTCTGCTTTCTTTGTGAAGACTGCTAAGAGCATTTCAGAACTCTCTCCAAATATTGAAGTCCTTATCACTTCCTAAACTGGAAGTTTGTTCAGGCCTGCCACAAAGCAGTACCAGTACTCCCTCTCATCAGCGACTTCTTGTGATGGCGCTGAGGAAAACTCTCTGAACCCTGGAAGAGGAGGACAAAACCTCTTAGTTCTATCTCTACGGAGGCTACGGCTTTGTTTTCTTAGAGAAACCTATGTCAAACGAGTACCACTAGGGGGCGCGAGTGGGCTACGTTGGCGCTGGAGAGGCACCGCACTCCCGCATCCACCCGGCTCCCATCTCTTCCCACACTGCGGGGGGCAAAAACAACCCGGGGCGCTGACGTCAGCCAGCCCGAGGCGCCGGTCGCTGTACCCATAGGTATAGTTGATTCCCCAGGAGTGAGGCCTGCGCTTTCCCTGGCAGCCCAATTTTCAGTTTAAATCATTGCCCTAATCTTATTTTTAACGTGCATTGGGGCCCTGGTGGCTAGAGTGGGTGGTGGCAGGGGAACAGCGTTTAACATCCTTTGGAGTTTGGATTGTGCCCTACACTTCTTAAGCACTTGGGTGGGACAGAGACACTCTGTAATCTTGCAGCTGCCATCCACCTCAGTAGCCTTTGCCTTATTTGGCCAATTTAATGGGAACGTTAATTGGGGGCTTGGGGGTGGGGCTGGGGTAGAAGAGAAGGAACGCGTGTGAAGCAGCTAGTTTGTGCTCTACATTTTCTTATATCGTTTAATTTTCACAGCAACCGGACGAGGTTGTTCGAAATGCTCAGTTTAGCAGACACACTGAGGGAGATCTAAGCCTTCAGACAGCTCGGCAAGTGACTTGTGGAGCCCTCTACTGGCCAGTCCCAGAACCATAATCTGGGATTGGCTACCTGTGCGGTTTGCCTCGCTTTCCAGTTTTACGTAAGGACTCTCACCAAGTGGGTCTATTATTAGTTTTACACGAAACATGGCCAAAGTGGATCAAAACCCACATTCCAAGGAGACCTAGCCCTTTTCAGGACAATAGGATAAAGCCTAAATTTAACCACGCACGTGCTTATTAATAGCCAGTCGTCTATGATGTATATCTTGCCTGACTTGGCTCAAGTGGCGGGCCCGATGTGCTTACAAGAAGGTAACAGAAAAGCACTGGCTAGCGGACGGCGTTGTTTGACTGGTGTGACCTCCACCGGCTGTGTCTACATCAAGGGAATGAAGAGAAGAGAGCAGTTTATCTGATGACATGGCTCATCATCACATTGCCGGCGCCAAAAAGGGGTGACCCAGGACATGGGGTGTGAGGGGAGTGACACACAGTGCCCAGGGCAGAGCAGGCTGTCCATAAATGGTGAGTCAGAATCCAACAACGCTTTCAGAATGGCCACGGGCCCACAGCCTGCATCCCAGACTTCTTCAGCCGAAAGCCCACATCCCGGTTGAGTGAATGAAATCTGCATTCTCAGAGCAAGCATAAGTCAAGAAACCAAACTGTAGACCCTTCACAGAGATCAAAGTGCCTCATGAAGGTTCGATGACACCAAAGTCAGTCAGAGAGGCATCAATGTCCTACGAGGCATCAGTGTATGGCTTCTTTTTTGTTTTTTTTTTTTCTTTTCTTTTTTTTTTTTTTTTTTTTTTTTTTTTTTCTTTTTTTGGTTTATCAGGCTTTCTTGTGTTCTGATAAGGGCTGGTTCACCTTCGGAGATTTTGTTCCATTATTGAAGAGCTTCCTGTAAAACTGAATAGTTAGTTCAGTTGGTGAGAGTCCTCAGAGTCAAAGTGGAAAGCAAGGAAGTGTAGCTAGTGTTGCCTCGTGGAGGCCGAGTTAGAACGGGAAGGACCAGTACTCTGTAGTTTTCAGTCATTTGCTGTGAATAAAATCTTCACTGTGGTGATGGTTCAGCTTCTTTTGTCCACTTGACTGGATCAACGTGGAAACACACCCTGGGTGTGTCTGTGAGGGTGTTTCCAGAAACACAAGTGAGAAGGGAAGGCCTACTCTGACCATGTGGGTCCAGCTCTCCCATAGGCTGGATCTGACGGAATACAAAGGAGAAAGGGGTGTGAGAAAGGGCACAGCCCAGAGAGAACTTACTGTTCCCGCAAAGGATCAGAGTTTGCTTCCTGCCACACCCATGGCAGCTCAAATTGCCAGTAACTCCGCTTTCAGGTGACTTAATGCCTCTTCTAGCTTCCGGCCATGGCGGCGGTGCACAGGTATACACTCAGGCAAAGCACGCGGACAGGTGAAATAATAGCAGGTTAAACTTCCAAAGGAAGAAAGCTAACCCAGCAGAGCATTCATCTTCACATAGACACAATGCGAGCACCACTTCACACTGACCCCGACACAACAAAACACTTGCCTGCAATTAAGAACTGTCCCTCAAGCTGTGTGGCAAAACTGTCCATTACTGTGAAGAGACACCATGACCAAGGCAACTGTATTTATTATATATAAATGCACTGTAGCTGTCTTCAGACACACCAGAAGAGGACATCAGATCCATTACAGATGGTTGTGAGCCATCGTGTGGTTGCTGGGATCTGAACTCAGGACCTCTGGAAGAGCAGTCAGTGACTGCCTAACAGCTGAGCCATATCTCCAGCCCCTCTCTCCAGTGTGGCACTGATGAGAGTTCTCCATCTTGCTCTGAAGGCAACCAGGAAAGATTGGCTTCTAGGCAGCTAGAAAGGTCACAAAGCCCATCCCCACACTGACACACGTTCTGCAACAAGGTCACACCTTCTAATAGTGCCACTCCCTGGGCCAAACATATACAAACCAGCACACCTTCCATAGCTGCTTTTATCTCAGTAAGGGAAGTAAGGATGGGATGGAGAGATGGCGCAGTGGTTAAGAGCACCAACTACTCTTCCAGAGGTCTTGAGTTCAAATTCCAGCAACCACATGGTGGCTCACAACCAGCTGTAAAGGGATCTGATGCCCTCTTCTGCCATGGGGCCAGAATGTTTCATACATAAAAAAGAATACATAAAAAAATTAAATAAAAAAAAAGTAAGGTTGACAGTGAACATCAGAGGAAGAAATAATGAAGATGTAGGATGTAGGAGTCAAATGTGTGTGTGTGTGTGTGTGTGTGTGTGTTAGTGTGTGTAAAGCAATGTACGTGATGAGCTCTCACCAGTACCTCCTGAGACAGGTAACTGTAGCTGTGCACCTTTGGGTCGGGGATGGGGTGGGGGGGTGGGAGGGTAGTGGCGGGGGCAGAGGGGGGTGGGGGGAGGGAGACAAAGCACAGGGAGGGAAAGGAAGGCTTGCAAGGAAAATTTAAATACAGGGTTTTTGTTTCTGCTGACAGAAGTGACCCGTGCTCAGCGGGCCAGTTGTTTGCACGTTCACAGTCTTGCTGAGAACAATTTTAAACGCACGCACAGGAATGCCGGCGACAAGGTCTGAGATGTGCTGGGTGGCTGCTGTTTGCTGTTACAGCCTCGATCTAATCTCTGATCTCTCTCTGTGCTTCCCAGTTTGAAGTTGTCATCCTCCTGTGGCTAAGGAGCGCACTGAGGGATGCCGATGCCTTTGCCTCCCCACCTGTAGATAGTGGGCTGATGGGAAGGTGGTAGTCACATTGTGTTTTCCCTTCGGGGCGTGTGGCCATGTGGCATATAGTAGTGACAACGGCTTAGTATTGACAAATCGATATGTACAATATGAACCAGTTTCTTCAGACGCCTCTGTACTCTGACTTTTCATACTGACATCAAATGCATTGGCTTCCACGCATGCTTTCATTCATAGGGTCTGGCTGTGTGCACTAGGCTCATCTCGAGCCCCCCAACCCCACTCACCCCTTGCACCCCATGCACCTCCTCCAAATGCCAAGACTATAGCACCACGCCACCATGCTTGGTCTCGGTATCGCTTCAGTTCCATCAAATTTTCTGCAAGGAATGGCTTATCTCTTTCTCCTCACTGAGGAAGAAGCTCTGACGATCTTGCCAGGAAGTGACGCAGCCAGGTGTCAAGCCTGCTTTTGTCTAGACTCCAAGTCTAGACATGTCCTCTCCATTTTCTCGGCCACGTCCTGAGTGAGGACATCTTAGAGGTGGGGGTGTTTGTGCAAGACTGAGCCTGCTTCCTGGGAGGGAGAGCCTCCATCAGTGCCCTTGTGTGAGCCGTTCTGTCTGGGTTTGAAAAGACTGTCCTTGCCTCATACTTTCTCTTTGATTTCTTCCACTCCTAGGCCAGAGACCCTAAACACGCACCTTCTGTTCGTGACTCACCCGGCTTTTCTGTTTTGCTCCTCACTAATAAAAATAGCTAACAAAACAAACAGTGAGACAGCCCACCAAATATTAATGAACAGCTCATGCCCACAGCACCTCCTGGTTTGGTTTTCTTTGCCATTTTAGACACTTTGGGTGGTTAGTAAAATCTAGCGGAATTACATCTTGTTTTTAGGCTCTGGCGGAAAATTGTCATGCTGTCCTGGGTCTTGAGCTGTTGCCTTGCCCATATCCTGGAAGAACCAGGCGGCTGAGTAACATGTCCATGGGGAGGAGCTCTCCTCAGTCCAATCTGTGTTGTGAGGCCTGGATCCTTCTGTCTGTGTTTCTCACACCCTTAGCATCACGCCTCATGCCAGTGTCCCCACCCCACACCTCCCGTTCTGAGTTTCCTTGTGTCCCTCTTCCTCATGCTGAACCTTTTATGCTAGTGAGTTGTCTGGCCATTTCTAACCTTTTTAGAATATATTTTAATCAAAGATTGTGCAAAACATCACAACAAATGATATTTGTGCCCAGGACACAGGGAAGAACATTGGGAGGAGGAGGAAGAGGAATTGGAAGGGAGTACAGAAATCCTACAACAGGGTGAAAGTACCACAATAATACCCATTACTTTGTATGTTAACAGGAAATTCATTAAAAATAAAAATAAGGCTAGATTGTTATTAATTCAAGGTCCAGGAGAGGGATTTAGATTTTATTGTAAAGTCTTATTTCTCCTATCCCAACACACAGTGGGTAAGGAATATTTTTAGCAAGATTTATTCTGTTCTTGAGTGAGTGAGTGAGTGAGTGACTCTCTCTCTCTCTCTCTCTCTCTCTCTCTCTCCCCCCCTCACTCTGTGTGTGTGTGTGTGTGTGTGTGTGTGTGTGTGTGTTTACACCGGAGGTGGGGAGGAGGTCAAGCACGAGGCATTTATATAGTTAGAATCTTCAACAAGAGGTACCTAATTTTTCCAAGAAGACCTTTGGTAGCTTGTTAGGACTCACCAGGGACAACAGAGCTACTGAAGACTTTATGGCTGCAGAGTGGGAACATGGAGAAAGGGAAGGAACAGTTTGGGAATGGCTCTGTTCAGATGCCAGGAGACGTGAGAGGATCGAGTTCCATCAAGTCACCGTGATGGTCAGGGCTGTGCTGTGGACACATGCAGAACATCTGCCACCCCTTGCTTGGTCAGCCTCTCACTGTCCCCTTCCTGACCCAAGTCACATGGGAAGTCAGGAGAGATGGCAGGGTCAGCCACTGGAGCAGAGGGAGAGTAGACAGCCCAAAGAGACAGTTCCCCTCACCTGCTACCCCCATTCTTTAAGATGGGATCTCAGGTCCCAGGCTGACCTGAAATTTACTTTGTAGCCCTTGTACACCCGATGCTTCTGCCTTCACCCTGAGTGCTGGGGTCACAGATGTGTGCCTCCATCCCCCTTTTGTGCTGCTGAGGATTGGACCCCAGGCCTTCTGGTTCAGACAGAGCTCCTTCTTTTTGGACACATAACCCGATCTTTGCACCCAGTCCACAGACTGTCTGACATAGACTCTGGCAGTGGCACACTGGGTGAGAAGAAAACACACTCTCCTTGAAGTGGGAGGGGAGGGTTGGCTGTCTGCAAGACCTTGCCTGTGTGTACAGAGGTGGTCTCAAGCCCAGTTTGGAACCCTGAATGGGTGTTGTTACAGAAACCAAAGGGCCATTCTTAATTCAAACTAGGTTTGCAAAGTGGCCTGAGGAAAAACAGTAAGAAAAACAACAAATAAAACAGAATAACGATTATTAAAAAAAAAAAAAAACACAACCTTTGAACTAGCATGGAAAATAGTTTTCCATGGAAACTCTGTCAGTTTTACTTTTTACTTTGAAATACTTTATCTAATTTTAACCCAAGAACTGGTTATGTCATTGTGTGTCAAAGCTTTCTGAAGATAAGGTGAATCCCTTCACTCAAGGCTTTTTGTGATCTGACAACTGTCTTTGGGAACAAAAGAAGCTGACAGGCATCTTAATGACTTCCCTCAGATGCCTTAGTCACCAGCATGTTCATACACATAGCACTGCAGACAAAGGCCACTGTGAGAAGCACCTATAGGAAGTAAGTACATTGTAAAGACAACCTTAAATTCAGCACCTTCTGTCCTTTATCTATCTATCTATCTATCTATCTATCTATCTATCTATCTATCTATCTATCTATCATGTCTGTCTATCCATCTGTCTGCCCATCTGTCTGCTCATCTGACTATCTATCTATCTATCTATCTATCTATCTATCTTTCTATCTATCTAGCATCTGTCTATCCGTCTGCCCATCTGTCTGTCTATCATCTATCTATCTATCTATCTATCTATCTATCTATCTATCTATCAATCACATCTGTCTGTTTGTCTGTCTGTCTGTCCATCCTGAAGCTAAACCTTGAACTCCTTATTCTCCTGCCTCTCCCACAAGCCGATTATCACCATGTGCCACCATGCGTGACTTCCACTGCCTTTAAATTCACCTGGTGTGTTTAAAGTGGGGGCTTAGACATCGTGTGGGTTGGAGAGGATGGGGCTGGTGAGGAACATGTGGAACACTGGATGGATCTATGTCTACATGCCCTAGGGAACAGCTTCACTGGGTAGGAAGATCCATTTCACAGTCTGCCTGATGCTTTGGGGTCGATTTAAACCTGGTTGTCACCATGGGCAGGACAGAAGGTTAAGTGCTTACCCACCCCTGTTGTCAGGATGTCAGGCTGCTGACACGACATGGAACTTACGGAGCAGGAAAATATCCTCTCCACATGCTTACCCTAGATGTGTGTCTCTATTTTTTCTACAAGTAGCTCACATACAACAGACAAGAATATGCAGTTTGCTGTGTAAACACAAGAAAAACACTTGGCCACTAGTGAAGCTTGTGTAAATACCACATAAACTGGGAGAAAGCAGTGCAGACACCTTGACGCTGTGAGTCTAGCTATAATAGGACACTTCATCATTTCCCCCTTTTCCCTTTGCATATGTATGTGTGTTTGCATTAGTCAGTATATATGTGTGGAGGCCGGAGGTTTACAGGGAATGGCTTCCTTCATTCATCTCCACTAATATATTGAGCAAAGACCTCCTGTTTGATTGGGAGCTAACACCAGTCCAGTTAACAGTTGCCCAGCTTGTTTCAGAGACGCCGTCTCCACCTCCTTTGTGCTAGAACTGTAGACTTACCCACAGCTGCCTAGGTGAGTTCTGGGGATTTGAACTCTGTTCCCCATGCTTGCACGGCAAGTAATCTTCCCACTGAGCTGTCTCCCAGCCCAGACACTACAACTTAGTAAAATATCACACTGTGTGGAGAAATGTAAGGTAGTATACTTGAATATTTGTTATATATATTATATATTTTAAGATTTATTTGTTTTATGTATATGAGTACACTATCCCTGTCTTCAGACACACTAGAAGAGGGCATCAGATCTCATTACAGATAGTTGTGAGTCACCATATGGTTGCTGGGATTTGAACTCAGAACCTCTGGAAGAGCAGTCAGTGCTCTTAACCACTGAGCCATCTCTCCAGCCCCTATAAAATATATTTTCACTACAGCAGTGTTGTTCAGAGAAAGAAACACACATTAGAATCAGGGTTGGGAAAAAGTTCCTATATGTCCTCTAATAAATGAAGTTCCTGTGGGAAAATCATTGGTAGCACATCTGAGCCTTTCACCTGTAGACTACACACAGTCAGAGTGACCTAATATGCTACAGGCATTGTGACTAGCACATATCTGCACAGGGAAGGAGCCTAGAGTGGTTTGTTTAGTCTTTCAGATAGTAACTTAAACATATCTCAGTTTTAAAACTAAAAGTTAACCTGTGGTCAATATAATAGTAATGTTTAAAGAAAGGACAGAATGATCCCCCCCCCCCCCCCAGATGGTGACATTTCTGTGAGCTAATGAAATAGATTTATGTTTCCTATTAAGCGAATTGCTTTTTAATTTTTCTTTGTTTACTTATTTGAGACAAAGTATTCTCTGCAGTATAATGTGGGTATATATAGTGCAGTATACTGTATCCTACTGTGTAAGTCAGGTAGCCTTAAACTCCCTGTATTTTCTGCCTCGGTTTTCTAAGAACTGAGATTATGTGTATGCGTTAATGTCACATCTTCACTGAAGGACTGAAAATCATGTCAATATGTAAAGGAAAAAGGAATTTCCCGAGAATTATATATATATATATATATATATACCCCATTCACACAAGGTAGCCAATTGTGGCAATACATGCAGGTAATCCCAGTACTTGGGAAGTAGAGACAGTAGTGTCATGAGTTCAAGGCCAACCATAACCACATAGTAAGGTCAAAGCCTGCTTGGACTATGGGACAGCCTGTCTCAGAGACATTAAATAAATGTAGGACACAATAAAGAGGAGATACTAGGTTGGATAGAAAGAGGACTGGCTGTTTCCCATGTTTTCTATCCTTCCTAGACCTCAAAGAGAGACAAACTACAGACTGGACCTGCTGTGCACACCTGAAACCTCACCTTCCCTGGAGTCGGAACCAGGAGAATCACAAGTGTGCGACCTGTGTGGGCTACAGAGTGAATGCAACGCTAACAGGAGCACCTCAGACTCTCTCTCAAAAGAGTGGAGAAGAGCTGGGGCCACGGGGCAGAATCACAGTATTGTGCAGCACTTGTGAGGCCCAAGCTTGACTCCTCAGCATCGGAAACAGAAAAATTACTGCCAATGGTTTGCATGTCCCTGTGCAGGGTCAGAGGACAGCCTTGTAGAGTCAGTTCTTTCTTCCCACCTTTACATGGTTCTAGGGAATCAAGCCCAGCCTGTGACTGTACCATCTCACCTATTCCCTTTTGATGGCTCCTCTTTCTAGTTTGTACATTTGAAAATGCCAAAAGGAGCAAGTATGTGACAGGTTCCTCATCTCAGGGACCAAACTTCTTAGGAATAGCTATATACAGAAATATATATGCTGCCCAGATTTCTACAGGAATATCTTGTATGTATCCACCTTCTGTTTTTCAAAATATTCTCGCATATTGACAGATAAGTGCCTGGAAGAATTGCTTGAGCATCTATCCACAGACAGCTTTATCCCATGCTACCATCACTAAACTGGAACTACGTCTTCTAGAATTTATGGCCATGTTTTCTCTTGGAACTTGGTGTGCCACTCATATCTATCAATATTGTACCGTTCAGCTCATCTGAGCCTGGAGTGTCTTGTTGGCTCATTCAGAAGGTTCCTAGATGTATATCAGTCAGCATTAGCTGCTTTTGGGGGCCAGCTGTGAGAGGGAATTGGCACTCCCTACACTTTACCTGACATTACTCAAGTACTTTCCCCACTTTGTAGCAACAGAGGAAGCAGCAGCTATCCCAGTTCATACACCGCAGTGTGAGTTTTGCCTCTCTGGTTGGCCCTGGACCCCTCCAGCCTTCATGGGTCACCTCACTGGACTTTGATTACAACTGTGGTGAGCTACCTTCTTTCAGGTGTTAGATACAATTGAAAGGTTTATCATTATGATGCAAAAGGAATAACATCGTGTTTTAAATTTTCAGCCAGGTCCAAAGCCTTAATAACATATATATTTTTTATAGCACTTTTTACTTTTCAAAATTCCATTCTTGTTATTTAATCGCCAACACAATGTCTTTGGGATAGCAAAGACTGCAAAGCTAGGGCTTAAGATTTCCCTTAAGGCTAAGTGTGGATTTAAGAGCGCTTCCACCCTAAGGCTGCAAGATTTGTGAGTGGCAGAAATGTAATCCTCTGGTTCATATTCGAGAATTATGTTAAAAATAATTTCTTAAGTGAGCACAGAAAGTGTGGGTTTCATTTGTATCTCACAGCTTCTGTCGATTTTCTTTATTCCTATCCACCTCCTTCTCGCTGGTTAAACCTCATCTACCGTTTCCCCTACTTACTGGCTTTCTTCCTCTCCTGATAGAGCCATCCCATCTCTTCCCTACGCTCTTCCCACCTCTGTTCCCCCCAGTCTGCTTCTGTAACAGGACCTCAAGTTGGCCTCAAACTCAATGAATAGCTGAGGTTGACCTTGAACTCCTGGTCTTCAGGTCCCTGCCTCTCAAGAGCTGGACATGAATACGTGCTCCAGTGAGCCCAGTCTTCCCTCTGCTTGCAGGACACGCATGCTCCTGTACTTTCTGTGTTCTTGTTTTCCTGCCCACAAGCCCCCATAAAAGATCTCTTACTCCCTGACATGGGCTTTTTTCTACTTTCAAGATTTCCCCACTTCTGGATGGCACAATGAACATTTTTATTATTATTGTTTTATCTGTCTCTTATACTGTAAAGTCTGACACATTTCTTAGGGCTCAGCCATGATGCGGTGACTGTGTTTTTAACCTCCCTCTCTTGCTGCCAGGATGCTGGATCTCTGGGATGCTGGGAAGAGTAAACCTCCTGATACCAGTGGACCACTGGCTGAACCAACGGAGGTGGGCTCTCTGGGTGTATGGGAGCAAGGACCCGGAGGCACAACTGAATCTGGTGAGGCCCAGGGACCAATTCAGGAAGTACGATCTATTTGATTTGTCAGATACTAGGTTCGTTTTGGTTCTTGCCTGACTACCTGGGAAGTCTCTTGACTTCCAGAGTCCCAGTGAAGCCTAAGTTGCAAGTGCAAGAGATGAAACACAGCTGCTTAGTGGCTTCAGGGCACCGGGTGGGGGTTGACATCGAATGTGTGCTTATCCAGGCTAGTCCTGAGGCGACACGGTGGTTGTGATGCTTCTCTATCTTCACCTTTGCCAGGAAAGCATCCTTGAAGCTTCCAGTCAGCTCCTGTTTCTACTTCCTTCTACTCTTTCCTTTTTGTTGGAGTGGCTTCTATACTTACCCACAAAAGCAGGAACTGTTGGCATGTGTCTGCTCTCAGCATTTGGGAGGGAGAAGCGGGAGGATGGCACTATCTGCGCCGTGAGTTCTAGGCCAGCCAGGGACACGCAGGAAGACCGTGAAGGCAAAACAAAACCCAAAACAATCAACTCACCCCTTATTCCCACCCTCGAAGCCAACCAAGATCTTTGGACTAAATTTGTTATTTTGTCATTTGGCACAAGTTGTGAACTTGTTTCCATCCTTTTTAAAAAGTACAGTGTTAGGGATCAGTATCAGACAGATTCATCTTTATTGATGAGCGGTAGTGTCTGCCCCTCAGAAGTGCTGTTCTCTTGGGCTGTAGGGGTGGCTCATGGATAAGACTGTGTATTGTTCTTGCACAGGACTAGAATTTGCTTTACATATCCAAGCTGGGCAGCTCACAGCAACCTGTGACTGTAATTTCAAGAGATTTAAAGCCCTCTGCTGGTCTCTGTGGGCAGAAACTCATGGGAGGAAACGAACACACACACACACACACACACACACACACACACACACACACACACACAGACACACACAGACAGACAGATACACACACATATATAGATAGACAGACAGATACACATACATACACAGACAGACAGACACAGACAGACAGATAAACAGACATACACAGATACACACACATACACAGACAGACAGATAGACACAGACAGACAGATACACATACATACACAGACAGACACACACACACACAAGCATAAACACTTATAAAAGAATAGGTCTGGAGAGACAGTCCAGCAGTTAAGAGTAAGTACTGGTTTGCAGAGACCTGGGTTTGATTACCAGCACCCCCACCTAGAGGCTCACAACCACTCGTCTGATGTCTATGGGGCTTCCTTGGGCGTCTTCACTCATGTGCATATAACCCCCACATAGACACACATGTATACGTACACTTAATTTTAAATTATAAAAATAAAATACAAAAGAAAAATAATTGAAGATGGGGTTTTCTCTAAGTTCAGTGCATGGAGAGTCTAAATGGACGTTACATAATACACTGATTTTACATATGCTGAAAGAGTGGAACCTAGTGTCCTGTGGATTTTGGATAAACTCCTTGGGCCCTTTCAAAAAATAAGGTTTAAGAAACACTTTGGTCAGCTTTTGAGGAAAGAGATCTATTCATTCATTGTTGTTTTCTGATCATCATTGAAGGTTCATGTTTCCCGAAAGAAAAACAGCACAGAAGTTTTTGACCCATCTCTGTACCACTGGAGAACTCAGACTGAAGTTTAAGCTGAGTGTACGGAAAGGAGTTGAAGGTGCAGAGTCTACTTACGTGCAACATGTACTGAACCTGTGAATTAACAAATGCTCCTAGAACCCAAATTTCGACATTGAATACATCGGATAAAACATCTTGTCCACATATCTCCCAGTTCACTGTGCACAGAAACCCTCATATGAAATCACGTGTGGGAAGCATTTCTCTGAATACCAGGCACATGGACAACTGCCATCTCGGTGAGTGGCATCCACTGTGATGCTAATGATCCCTCCAGAAGAATGCTCCAGAGGATACCAGGACTGGGATTATTCTCATTATGTATTTAACAGAGCCGGTGGCTTAGACCTTTGTGCTTTGTTTGACAGATTGGTGGCTTTCAGTAGGAGGCATTGGATGTGAAAAGGGTCCAGAGACAGAAGGAGAGGTGTAGCTTCCAGCTTCTCACTTCCTGTGTTCTCCCAGGCAGGACAAGGCCTGCAAAGCTGACTTGGTGCTGGCTGAAGTGAGAGGGGAGAGTCCTGAAGGCACTCTCCACTGGCTTCTTCCCTACAGTGAAAATAAAATCAAAATTTCACAACTGAAGAAATAAATGTCAAACCCATGCTTTTTTTTTTCAGTTTAGAATTTTTTTTTTTTATCACTGTTCCACTGACAAATCACATTTTAAAGCACTTCAAAGGGCTTGAAAGAAACAATAACCAGAGCTTATGGGAACACATGTGCCTGCCACAGGCTAGAAAATCTGCCCGTCTGCAGGGAAGGGCTCAGGTCTAATGGCCTTCATGTTTTTGAAGTAGGCTATGTGTTTTGAGGCTAGCATTTAGAATGATTGGAACATGAAAAACTGGAGGACTGAATTGTCAGAGGACAATTACAACCGTTAGAGCAGATGTTTTCCAAAATTAGTGAGGACAAATGTTCATCTGAAAGGGGCAAAATTTTAGAAAATTCCTGTAAATCAAGCAACATATTTGTCAGAGAAGCATGTATGAGTTCCCTGGTTCACCACATAAACAGGATGACATTCACTTGCCTACTCAGCTTGTTAGGGAACTTATCTTTATAGAAACTAAGTTTCTGTTTATGTTCTGTAACTAATGATCATGTGTTATAGGTCAAGTCTTAACTGCAGAAGTACTAGTTATCTTGTTTGGGAACGATCTTTGCTAAGCAGGCCAGTGACGCCCCCTATAGGTATGGCCTGGCTTAAGGCAATGAGCTAGCCAATCAGATGATCACTGTTATAAATTATATGAGGGAAGTCTGGATCCTGTCTTGGGTTCTCAGTATCATTAATAAAATAATTTAAGGACAGACTTAAATGGAAGCTCAATGGCATTTTTTTTTATTAGAGTTTAAAGGAAATGGGGGAGGGTAGAGAAGAAAATAGTAGGGTACAAGTCATCTAAAGAGAAACAGGAAAATAGGGGGTGCTTAATGAGGATGGGAAGAGATGCAGAAGCAAAATAGCAGTAAGGATGTCTGAAAGGGTCCTAAGGGACCAAATTATTAACCATTCACCTAACGATGCCCACAGTACATATGCATGTATATTAAAATTAAATAAAAATTGTCCGTTTGGGCTGACAGTGTCCCTCCAAAAAGCCATAGACTATCAAACAAAAACCACAATACCAGACATGAGAAACCCCTTTTATGAGTTGTTGATTAGGCTTGTCAAAGAGACTCTCAAAATGTTAGAGGTTATCACTACTGTGATTACCCTTAGTTGCCTTCCAAAGATGGAAGGTAAGTCTCTACTGCTGAAGATATCATGCACTTTGGACACACAATTCAGAGGCCCCTGAACTAGGACTGATCTGAATCCCCTTCCCTGAGGACAAGCTCTCATGGTACAAGAGGTGCACATGCAAGATTCCAAAGGAGGGAAGTGACCAACAGTTCTACCCAGCTGTGGTGCCCACGAACCACAGCAGCAACCAGCGTGATACAGTCACTCTATTGGTTCAGCAGAGGTACACATACCTTGGTGATGACCAGCAGCTTTATTTGGACTGAAGTCCCACACAACAAGAAGTAAATCATGCCTGATACTAGAAACCTACCTAGGGCTAGCAAAGTCACGGATCTTGGAAAGAACCTACAACCACCATTTAAACCAGTGTACTCCCTAGTTACATTCTAAATGTTTGCTCTTATATCCCTAGACTGATGTTGTCTTTGCCCCTTATCAAGGACACTTCTCTTTGCAACAGACAGAGACCATTCCAGAAAACCACAACCAATCAAAATGCAGAGTTCTGGAAGCCAGTCCCAATGGGCACATCTACAAACAAATCCTACACCCAAGGCTCAGGAAGCATCAGGGGTGAGGCAGTGGGAGTGTTCTAAGACCCAGAGGAACAGGAAATTTTCTGTGAGACTGCATTATGTAGAAGTGTCATGGCTGTCTAACCATGACATGAACAAACATAACACTAACAGATATGCTAATATGGAATAAGAAAAGATCTTTACACCTTAGCTCTTCACAAAAAACAAAACAAAAAAACAAAACAAAAACAAAACAAAACAAACAAACAAACAAACAAAAAAACTACAAGTAACTAAGGAATGCTTTTTAGAGTGGAAGAAATAGTCTTCCCCAGGGAAGAGCACACTAGTTGGTTATCCAATACCAAAGGTTCAGTTCTGGAAATGTCTGTGTACACAGTAACATTAGACAAACTAAGCAGGTTGTATTTTATATTTAGAAACACACACACACACACACACACACACACACACACACACACAAAACAACAACAACAACAACAATTAAAGAAAAAGATCTTGAATTTGAAAGAGAACAAGGTGGAGGTATAAGTGGAGCAAAGAAAGGAAAGGGGGAAATGATGTATTATATTGTTGTTTTGACAGATAAAATATTGTTGAAAAAGAAAAGTGCCTAGGGCCAGCTGTGACTATGCAGGAGGGTGGAGGAGAGAAGTAAAGAAGCCATGCTGTGTAGCCCAGTGTCAAGGACAGACACAGAGAATACAAGCAGCCACATGGTAGGGAGGGAGGCCTTAGAGAAAGAGTAAGAAAACCCAGCATGTTGGGGGAAAGCCCAGAGTGTTAGAGAAAGCATGCTTAGAGAAAGAGAGTAGAAGAAAGGGAAAAGTTATGCTTTCATGAATAATTCAGAAAAGTGTGCAGACTTGCAAGCTAGCACATCTGTGCCCTATGAGAGGCTGACTTTAAAGGGCAGGAGTTTTGGGATAAAAAGTAGATAATCTATTTAGAGGGAAAATTATTCTGCCCATCTCTTCAGTATGGCTTAAGGCACGAACTTCTTAGGAGATGGTCTCTCGGTCAGGTCAGTCATCTGCCCCAAATGGAGCATTCCAGACCAGGGGTTCTGTTCTTTTGACCAGAAGTTTTTCTTAAGGGGCCTTTATTTCTCCTGTAGCAGAAATATATAAATAGAAGTTGTAATGGGGGTTCAGCCTAGTAAATAAAACTCAGGATGCTGACATTGATATGGAGAACATCAGAGGCCCATGGAAACTGAGCTTGCAAACAAGCCTAACTGCAAGGTAAGCTTGGAGTCTGCATACAGGAGAGTCACAGTGCCCTCAACATGTTGGAACCCCAGGAAGCTGCATTGTTCTTTGCCTTTGTCACTAGGTTTCTCTCAGACACTTGTATCAAATCTCACTTCTGTGCTAGGGCGAATCTTTTCAGTCACTGGGAGTCCAGTCTTGCTCCCCTCCCCGACTTCATTTCCTGAAACTTGCCCCCAGCCTCTGACCATTCCATGTCGAACAAGTTCTGCCTAGCATCTTCTACTCATTGGTTCTTTTACTGCCTGTACTGGATGGCATCCTTCCAGGTCTTTGCGCATCTGGCTCCTTCTTATTCTTGTTATCTTGGATTACTCTCCTATCTCCAGAGAGGATGTGTTGATAACTCCATCTGCAAGATGGTTTCCTCAGTTCACTTCCCCCATGGTCCTAGGCACCACAGTGACATTGGTTCCTTTCCAGTGTTTCTGTCTCTTACTGAAGGGCTAGTGTCATGGGGACAGGCTCCTTGTTTGGTTTGTTCATTGCAACATCAGAGTTGAGTAAAGATATGTTTGATGAAAGGGGTCTGGAGAAGTTTTTCATTCTCAGGCACTTATGAGGACAGACCTAACCACTATGGGCTTCTTCTATGTCCTTGCTATATGCCTTGCTTTTTTTTGAGTCAAATTTTCACTATATGTCTTAGCCTTGGCTGTGGTCTCATAATGTAGCCCAGGTAGGTTGTGAATTCCTTGACAATCCTTATACCTCAGTCTCAGTACAGATGTGTGCTACCAGGCTCATCAAACAGCCTCTTTTTGCCCATGCAAGTATGAATGTGAGCTATGTCAAATACAGTGTGTTTTGACAAATATAGCCCCCCCCAGTTTATATATAACCATGGTTGAAAACTTATTGGAAGTATTTTTCCCAAATAAACACTGCTGTGTGCAAAGTTGCTGTGGTAAGCAGCTAAGCCAAACAGCCTTTTTAAAAGGAAATACACAATTGCTCATGGGCCAATGTATAACAGTCTGACTTCGGCATATGGTGTGGATTGGGGTGTTGGTGTTTCAAAGTTGTTTGTTTGAATATTTTTGTACAAAGACCACACCCTCAAGGCATTATGTGTCAAGCTAACCTGACACAGTCCTATGATTTGTATCAGTGTTGTTGATTTTTCTCTAAACAGCAGCTATTTGTGTAGAAAACAGCTGAGATGTCTAGGTTATGTTGCTACACTTTTTTCTTTTTGATTATGTATTTGCTTTATTATTATTTTTTGAGACAGGGTCTCTGTATGTAGTCCTGGTTGGGCTGGAACTCCCTGCATAACCCAACTGGCCTTGAACTGGGTCTGCGTCTGCCTTAGAATGCTGGGGTTGAAGGCAAACACTACCATGTACAGCCAATTCATTTTGTTTTGAATATAAGATACATAAAGTAAATTTATCACTCATTCCCTAACAATTGTTTTTCACTTAAAAAAACAATCTTAAAGAAGAACTGGAAACATGAATAGACCATTGGACAGGATGCTAAACACCCTTCAAGGGTCCAGATGAGTGAACAGCAAATGTTGGTGTGAGCTCTCCTACCATTTCCTTATGAAATAATAAAAACCGCCCATGCAGAATGTGCAAAGCAACCCTAGGCCTGGTGACATAGGCCTATAAGTTCAACTACATGGCAGGTTGAGGCAAGTGGATCAAAACTTCAAAGCCATCCTGGGGACTATAACAAGAACCTTTGTTAAAACAAAAATTAAAACAAGGGCTGAGGGTGTAGCTCAGTATGTGAGAGGCTCTCAGTTCAGTGTCAGAACTGAAAAAAGCTAGCCAACCAACCAACTAACCAACCAACCAACCAACCAACCAACCAACCAACCAACCAACCAACCAATAAAACCAAAGATTTTGCAAAGAAAGTGGGAAAACTGACTCTGTACCATCATCCAACAGGATGTGTTCAGAAAGTTTTCTGAAGTAGATAGACAAGGGATTTTTCTTTCTCACCAAGGGGCAGGGTGTGTGTTTGGAGAAAGGGTTTCCTTTAAAACTGAGGTCTAGGAAGAGGAGTTTTGAGAGGAGTGAATCAAAGTTTTTTCTGAGTCTCCTCGAGTTTAGAGATACACAGGAGACTAAGGGTTGACTTAGAGATTATAATGTCAACCAGAGCAGGAGTGGATGTCAGCAGAGTGAGAACTTCAGACGGTACCAAAAATAAATAAATAAACAAACAAATACATACATACATACATACATACATACATACACACATACATACAAGCTAACAAATGTGGGAAGAATGGGTAAGTCCAATGGGCCAGGCCAACTCCATGGAGGGTAGGTAGGTGGAAGGTGTGTGTGTGTGTGTGTGTGTTGGGGCAAATATTACTTAGGTTTCTACCCTACCTTAGATCTTTTAGTTCCCAAATAAAAGACACAAAATCTTTATATTTATAATAACCCTTAAAGCACCAGAGCTAGGCAGGTATCAACCTTCTGGTCTATTTTGTCTACTTCCCTGACAATAATCCCATGGTATCATTTGTCATGTTCTGCCTGAGCTGCTCTTACTCAAACAGGCCTTTATGAACAATCCACTTACCCCGATGACTTCTTTCCTCCTCACTCCCTCTGGTCTCTGCTTCTGACCCTAAGTCGGACAACAAAAGGACGGCCTACCTGTCTTCTGTTTCATTACAGGCTGTAGGCATCTTTATTCAACCAATACTTTTAAACTAAGAAGCAAGGTTTGTACAACAAAAGCTAGCATATGTTTGAATTTATTAGTTTTAAGGCAATTGTGTGTGTATATAGAGATAGAAAGAGGGAGAGAGAGACAGAGAGACACAGAGAAAGACAGAGACAGACACGCAGAGAGAGACAGAGAGAGACAGAGACAGAGATAGTTTTATTAGCATTGTTTGCCGGAGCATGGGTAAGGGGCTGTTTACTTGAGCAAGTGCTCCTTACCACAAATGAAAATGTCTTTCTCTCCCGAATCACCATGAATCACATAGAAATCCTCAAGGAAAGGGGGGGGGGCATGGCCTCTCCTCCTTCTGTGGCCGGGTGTTGATGAGTCAGTTTTGTGTGGACCTTGTGCACATACAATCACATTGCTGTGTTTCTCAGAACTCACCCTCTACCATGGCCTCTCTCACTCCTGACTCTTAGGTTCTTGCTGCCCCATCTTCCATGATGCTCCCTGAGCCGTGGAGGAGGTGACAGAGAGGACTCACTTGTGGCTGGCCTTCAGCAGGCGTTTAGTGTTAGCGCTTCGACTGTCAATAGCTTTTCTTGATGGAAGTCATTCTGACTGTGGTAAGTACTTTGAATTCCAGCTTCCCTGATGGCTAAGGATGCCGAACCCCTTTCCAGACATTTATTGGCCTTTTCTTTTTTTTTCCTCTGGAAATTTTCTGTCCAAGCTCATTAGCCAATTTATTGACCAGATGATTTATTTGCTATTGAAATCATTTGTAGACTTGGAATTATAAACCCTCTTTGGAGTCCATTTCTTCCTTTCACTGATTGGTCCCTTTGTTGTGCAGGAACTTTTAAACTTTGTAGATCCCATTTGCCAACTCAGAACAACATAACCAAAAGCAGCTTGTGAAAGAAAGGGTTATTTCATCTTACAGCTCTCAGGCCACTCCCTATCACAAGGGGAGTTAGGTTTGGAGATCAAGGCAGAAACCTGGAGCTAGGAACTGATGTAGGGGCTGGAGAGATGGCTTGGTTGGTAAAAGCTAGGCTCACAACCAAACGTATAAGAACAGATGCAGAGTCCATGGAGGAATTCTGCTTATTGGCTTACTTATTGCAGCTTGCTAAGCCTGATTTTTTTGTTCCACCTGCCAAAGGGTGGCACTACCCTTGGGGACCTTTTGGGTATCAATTAGCAATGGAGAATGCCCCTCCCCCCTTGGCTTGCCTACAGGGCAAAACCTTTGATGGGAGTTCTTGAACGAGGTTCCTTTCCCCCTTTGAGCCTAGCTTGTGTCAAGGTAACAACAATCTAGCCAGGACACAACTCTTGGGATCGTCTTCTGTGCTGCCAGAGTCCTTCCCAGAAAAGACCTTACCTATAAAAGCCTTGAAGTGTACCTGCTTTCTTCTAGTAGTTTTAAGTATCCAGGCCTTTAATGCATGTGTCTTTTGTCCGTTTGGGATTGATTTGTTTTTGAATAGAGAGATGTATGGATCTAGTCACATTTTCTACATGTGGACAATTGGCTCTCCCAGCACGAGCTTGAGGAAGCCATCTTGCTTTTATATGGTTTTGACACTTTGGTGCATGATCAGATTCCTCTAGTTGAATAAGTTTATACTGAGCTCTATCATAGTCCATTGGTTCACATGTTTTTTTTGTCTACATGGGAACTTCTTGAAGTCGTGAATTTTAGAACTTTTTTTCCCCTACTCCTGAGAAGAATTTTGTGGGGTAATGTGTTGAATCTGTGGATCTTTTCAGATACTATAATATATTCCTTTTTACAATATTGACTCAGCCAACCCATGAGCTTGTGAAGTCTTTTTATCTTCCAATGTTGTCCTTTTAAAAGATTTCCATCTAGCAGATTATATATATTCCCAGGTAGTCTACCATTGTGAAGCTATTGCGGACGGATCTTTTGATTTCTCGGTGTTTGTGTTGCTCCGTAGAGAAGGCACCGGTTGTTGTATGTTCGCTTGCATCTAAATTTGAAGCCCTCACTTTCGTGGCTCAGCACACTTTGAAAGGTGTTGAGAGAGAGATTACAGTTTGCCTGGCTCCTTCCTAGTCTGTGAGAACTCATTGCAGATGCTCCCGGTCTTCATCATGACATGAGTCATTATGGAAAAGTTTCCCACGAACGGAGGCAGAACAAAGCCAGTTTCTCATCTGCTGCTGCTCACCTGTCTGTGGTCAGCTGGCAGTCAAGGCATCAGCTCACTACAGCCTGTAATCCCACAGGATGACTAAGGGTAATTATTATTCATTTGTATTTCTATTTTGATGAGAGTCATGGACACAGCTTATAAAAGGAAAAGGATGCATTTAGTTTTAAAAAATTAGTTACATTTCCATTTATATATTTAATATATGAGTTGGTGTGTGTTTCATACATGGAGGTCAGAGTCTCCTTGTGGGAGTTGCGTCTCTTACCATGGGTTTTGGGGATCGAACTCAGGCTGTCAGGCTTGAGGGCTAGTGCTTTCTCCCCACGGGGCTATCCTGTGAGCCCTACAAGTTTTCAAGAACTGAAATTTCCACACAAATGTAGGCTCATATGTTAAAGACGTCCTCTTCATGCAAGGGCATTGTGAACTCAAGTGCCACTTAGGTGGTAAAACACTCCAGATTGTACGGCTGCTCAACGGTCCCTTCTCGTCAAGGTCGGGTCTCATTTTGTTCCGTCGCTCTGCTCACCTGACCTCAGCCTCATCTCCCAGTGGTGCAGACTGCTACTGCAGAATGCCTTCCGGCTGAGACGGCTGAAGTGTTGGAGTTCTCTAGCGACAGGAGCCATTGCACACAGATGGTACTTTGTGGCCATCTTGCCATACACTTCTTTAATCACCTGCACAGATGGGAAACATGATGGTGAAAGTGGAGATACTGATTCTAAAGCACAGGAAAGTATGTTCCAACAGCTGCTTTCCCCAGACAAGCCTGACCGAGTTCCGTATCCTCATCGGCACGTGGCTTTCATCTTCCTCTCAAGGGAGCATCTGCTTCTCAGGTTTTCCGTGTCTCTTTCTGCACCAACTAACTTTCTTTCTCTGCTTTGGAGATCCTTACTATGTATTTAATCGCTAATTAAAAAAGAAAAACCGAGAAACAAAATGTACAGATAAGGGGTTGCTAGGTCCACAGAATACGTGTGTACTATGTTTAAAGTCCCGGGTTTGATCCTGAACATGGCATATCACTGAACAAAAATATCACTCAATTAACCAGTAACACTAAAGAAATGATGAAAACAGGTTTACAGGTAACCCAGCTATTTATAGCCTGTGCACATCTATCCCCACAGCATCTTCCTTTCTCCCCTCTTTTCTGGTCCCACTTTTTTTTTTAAAGTGTTTTCTTTGGAAGATTCTGAGATACACTTTGTAAGGAAATGTTTACCTTTTAAGAGAAGCACAATTTGAAGCTTTTAAAATCCATTTGCCACTGTTGTTAATTCACTGACCTTAAATAATGGCAAGAAAAAAGGTCACCAAAGTCTGATTTTATTTTGTCTCCATTATGCATCTCTTGAAGGTCATTTTATTTGCTATCAGTTACATTTCAGATAAACATTTTCATATATATCATCATCTTCTTCATTGATTATGAATCAAACAGCAAAAATTTATATTGTTTCATAGTACCCAGTTTTAGTGCAGAATTCTACCAGACTTTCAAAGAAGAGCTAATACCAATCAATACTCCTCAAACTGTTCCACAGAATAGAAAGAGAAGGAACACTGCCAAATTCATTGTATGAGGCCACAGTCATACTGATACTTAAACCACGCAAATACTCAACAACAACAACAAAAAGAATTTGAGACTAATTTTTCTTATGAATATTGATGCAAAAATTCTCAATAAAATACTTGCAAGCTGAGTCCAAGAACACATCAAAGACATCATTCACCATGATCAAGTAGGCCTCAGCCCAGAGATGCAGAGACAGTCCAATATTTGAAAATCTATCAATGAAATCCACTATATAAACAAACTGAAAGAAAAAAATTACATGATCATCTTATTAGATGCTGAAAAAAACCTTTGTCAAATTCAACACCTCTTCCTGTTAAAAATCTCAGAGAGATCAGGGATAAGGCACATACCTAAAATAATAAAAGCAATATATAGCAAGCCAACAGGCAACATAAAAAAAACATATAAAAGAATTCCACTAAAAGCAGGTATAAGACAATGCTGCCCACTTTCTTCCTATCTTTTCAATGTAGATCTTGAAGTTCTAACCAGAGCTACCAGAAAACAAAAAGGGGATCAAGCAGATACAAACTGGAAAGAAATCAAGGTATTGCTATGTTTGAATGATATGGTAGTATGCATAGCCATCCCAAAAATTCTACCAGAGAATGTCTATAGCTGACGAACACCTTCAGCAAAATGGCTAGATACAAAATTAACTAAAAAAAAAAAAAAAATCAATAGCCCTCTTTTATATAAATGATAAATGGTCTGAGAAAGAAATTAGGAAAACAACACTCTTTATAATAGCCACAAATAATATTAAATATCTGGGTATAATTCTAACCAAGCAAGTGAAAGACCTGTAAGTACCTCAAGTCTCTCAAGAAAGAAATTGAGGAAGATATCAAAAGATGGAAAGATTTCCCATGCTCATGAATCGGTAAGATTAACATAGTGAAATTGGCCATCTTACCAAAAGCCATCTCTAGATTCAATGCAATCCCCATCAATATTCCAACACAACTCTTCATATACCTTGAAAGAGAAATTATCAACTTCATATGGAAAAATAAAAATTCCAGCATAGCTAAAACTATCTTAAACAATAAAAGAACTCTGGAGGAATTGCCATCCCCGATCTCTCGCTGTACTACAGCTCAATAGGAATAAAAATTGCATGGTATTGGTACAGGCACAGAGAGGATGATCAATGGAACTGAATCAAAGACTCAAAAATAAATACACACATCTACAGACACTTGATTTTTGACAAAGAAGGAAAAAAGAAACCCCACCCATACAATGAAAAGAGAAAGCATCTTCAACAAATGGTGCTGGGTTTAACTGGATGTCTTCATGTAGAAGAATGTAAATAGATCCATATTTATCATCCTTCATAAAACTCAGGTCCAAGTGAATCAAAGTCCTCAAATCAGAAAATAAAACCAGATACACTAAATATAATAGAAGAGAAAGTGGGGACTAGCCTTGAATGTGTTGGTCCACGAGACAGCTTTTTGAACAGAACACCAATGGCTCAGGCTCTCAGATCAACAATTGATAAATGGGACCTCAGAAACCGCAAAGCTTCAGTAAGGCAAAGGACACCATCAATAGGACAAAATGACAGCCTAGAGGTTGGGAAAGATTCTTTACCAACCTTACATCTGACAGAGGGCTAATATCCAAAATTTATAATGAACTTAAGGAATTAGACATCAGCAATCCAAATAAACCAATTAAAAATTGGGTACAGAGATAAACAGAATTTTCAAGAGAGAAATCTCAAATGGCCAAGAAGCACTTAAAGAAGTGTTCAACATCCTTAGATATCAGGGAAATCCAAATCAAAATGACCCTGAGATTTAATCTTATACCTGTCAGAATGGCTAAGATAAAAATATCAAGTGACAGCACATGCTGGTGAGGACGTGGAGCAAGGGGAACATTTGTCCATTGCTGGTGGGAGTACAAACTTGTACAACAACTTTGAAAATCAATTTGGCAGTTTTTCAGAAAACTGGGAAGGGTTGCACCTCAAGACTAAGCTATATCATTCCTGGGAATATACCCAAAAGATGTTCCACTATACCACAGAGACACTTGTTCAACTATGTTCATAGCAACTTTATTTATAATATGCACAAACTGGAAACAACCTAGATACCCCTCAACTGAAGAATGGATAAAGACAATGTGGTTCATCTACACAATGGAATATTATTTAGCTGTTAAATACAAACAAATTGGGCTGGATGATGGCTCCGTGATTAAGAGCACTAATTGTTCTTTCCAAGGTCTTGAGTCCAATTCCCAGCAACCACATGGTGGCTCACAACCATCTGTAATGGGATCCGATGCCCTCTTCTAGTGTCTGAAGACAGCTACAGTGTACTCATACATAAAATAAATAAATCTTAAAAAAACACAAAAATAATAAAATTTGCAGGCAAATGGATGGAACTTGAGAATATCATCCTGAGTGAGGTAACCCAGAGCCAGAACGACATTGTCTTAGTCAGGGTTTCTATTTCTGCACAAAACATCATGACCAAGAAGCAAGTTGGGGAGGAAAGGGTTTATTCAACTTACACTGCCCACGTTGCTGTTTATCACCAAAGGAAGTCAGGACTGGAAACCAAGCAGGTCAGGAAGCAGGAGCTGATGCAGAGGCCATGGAGGGATGTCACTTACTGGCTTGCTTTCCCTGACTTGCTCAGCTTGCAACCCAGGTCTACCAGCCCAAGGATGGCCTCACCCACAATGGGCTGGGCCAGGGATGGCTCCACCCACAATGGGCTGGGCCCTCCCACTTTGATCACTAGTTGAGAAAATGCCTTACAGCTGGATCTCATGGAGGCATTTCCTCAACTGAGGCTCCTTTCTCTGTGATAACCCCAGCTGTGTCAAGTTGACACAAAACCAGTCAGTACAGACATGTATGGTATTTACTCACTTATAAGTGTCCATTAGTCATAAAATGCAGGTCAACTACACTACAATCCATAGACACAAAGAAACTGGATAATAAGGAGGTCCCAAGAGAGCATGCATGAATCCGACTCAGAAGATAGTCATCCATGATGGATGGAGAGAGAGTGAGAGAGGAGGTGAGGAGGGGAATGCTGGTAGTGATCAAATATGAGGAGAAAGGGGATGGAAGAAGGCTGGGGGTAAGAATGAAAATCAGTGGGGGGCATCTCTGGTGACTAGTTAGAGGTCTGGGACTGGGAGGATATGGGGTGTCTGTGGGGTGATCCTAGCTCAGATTCCTGCCAGAGGGTGACATAGATTGAAGTGGCCACTTCCTGTAGCCAAGCAGAACTTTCAGAGAGGGGAGAGGGGCAACAATACATCTACCAAAACCTTTAACCCAAAATGTGTCTTGCATATAAGATGTGAAGGGATAAAGATGGAGCAGAGATTGAGGGAACAGCCAACCAATGAACGGCTCCAACTTGAGACCCACCCTGTGAAAGAGAGCCAACCCCTGGCCCTACTAATGATGCTCCTCTGCTTTGCTAGCAGACAGGATTCTAGCATAACAGTCTCCTGAGAGACTCCAGTGAGCAACATGTGGAGACAGATGCAGAGACCCACAGTCAAACATCAGGCAGAGCCTGGGGAGTCTGTGGAAGAGTGGAGAATAGAAGTGAGCAAGCCAGTGTATTCAAGGACACCACAACGAGACCCACAGAATCAACGAATCTGGGAACATGGGGGCTCCAGGGAGCTGGACCTAGGCCAACTACACATTTGTAGCAAATGTGCAGCTCCGTCTTTATGTGGGTCCCCTAACAAGTGAAGGGAGGCTGTCTCCATCTCTTTTGTCTGCCGTTGGACCCCCTTTCCTCCTACCTGGACTACCTGGTTAGGTCTTAGTGGGAGAGGATGTGCGGGTGGGGTGGTACCCAAGGGGTCCTCCTCTTCTCTGAGGAGAAGGGGAGGGGAAAATGGGGGAGGAGGAGAAATTTGTAAGGGTGGGACTTGGAGGGGAGGGGGACTGTGATTGGGATGTAAAGTGATAAAAACATAAATTGTTAAAAGATAAAATAAAATACTTGTAAACAGAATTCAAGATTAAAAGGAAGAGGAGGAGGAGGAGGAGGAGGTAGAGGAGGAGGAGGAGGAGGTGGTGGTGGAGAAGGTGGAGGAGGAGTAGGAGGAGGAGGAGGTGGTGGTGGAGAAGGTGGAGGAGGAGGAAGAGGAGGAGGAGGAGGAGGAGGAGGAGGAGGAGGAGGAGGAGGAGGAGATAGTGATATGCTGCAGGGTACCTGCCCCAGAAATTGCTGGTTGAACTAGAAATAGAAACTGATTGACAAGATTTTGAGCTGTGGCTGCTCAGCAGAAGAATCTCCCCAGGCAGATTATTCCTGGAGAGAGACTAAGAGACAGGGTGTGAGCTGTAAAGCCACACTGAGTAGAGGTGAGAGGTGTTTGGGGCAGGTTGGGAGAGGGGAGAGAAAGGGAAGGGTGGGACAGATATGAAAAGCCACTGAGTGCTAGAGAAAGGCAGCCAACAGGGAGAGGCGCTTGGGCTGAGCGGCTTCCACTCTTCAAGTCCCCAAGGTGCCACTTTATATCTCTTCTCAATCCATGCAGTGCCCTGACCCTTGGTCGTCCCCTACGGAATGAATTAAAGAAGGCTCCTGCTCTAACCCAGAGGGACGATTTTTCCCTTTTCCACTATCTAAACAGCAGGAATGCCTTCTGTGTTTCTCTCTATTCATGGGATCAGGCTTCTAACCTCAGAAATATAAAAGAAGAAAAAGCCAAGGTTTAACATTTGAGCTACAGACACATGAAGGAGGCAGTCATTTTGAGGGGGGAAAAGCATTTTCAAAGATCAGGTGCCAAGATTCCAACATGTGTGGACCACAGAGGGAAGATGAGATCCCGAAGGACTACGATTTGTAAAACTCAGGTTACGTGAAAATTTCTCCCCCCTTTACCTGGGAGAGTGAGTTGGGATTTGAGAAAAAAGAAGTCTGCCTGTTCACTGAAGAATTTGAAGCTAAAATCAACTTAAAAACCAAAAAAAAAGTATTTTTGTTCTACCTGAGTTTATAGTCTGTGAAACTTATACCTATAAAACATTGCAATTTCAGGAAGAAAATTTTGCAAAGAAATAAAAATCATCTAGTGCCCTATTCCATAGGGCATAGACTTCCTATCACGCATGCTTACTACGAGCTCTGGAGTCTCTGTCTATCATAGGTTAGACCAGTACATGCCTTTACTGAACTCAGCATTTAACAAAGCATCTTTTCTTTTTAGCATCACAGGACACTTAATTGCACATTTAACTCACATCCATCCTCAGACACTGGTCATATTGGCCATTTCTCCTGGTCAGCAGGCTGCCACCAACAGCTCCCAAGACTTCCACTGTAACATTTTTTCTTGCCAGCCTTGGTTTATCTTCAGCCTGAAGAACCATTTCTTCTTCACCACCCTGAAGCAAGTCTTCTAAAATCTTAACATCTGGTTCTGCTTTGACCATATCCAGCTTCTCATTGATGATCTGATCTGTGTATTTTCCATAGGCTGAATGTTTAGGAAGGTGCTTCAGAAGATCAAAAATCCTTGTTACAATCTTGTTAGCCTCTTGGGTGGGGTGTCACACACAGTCACTTCCACCAGACCAGTGGTCTTCAGCAATCTTGCCATGACAGTACCCAGAGCCTCTAGCCCACAGCCCTCTGGGATTAACAAAGCATCTTATGTCAATGTTAAGTTATGGCAAGACATTTGTAAGCATTTCCATTTTGTAGAGGAGGCAACTGAGGCCTGATAGTTTTACATAGACTCACGCACACACATTGACACTGGATCTCACATGCCGGCTGACCCTGAACTTGTTATGTAGCTAAGAATTACCTTGAACTTCTGATCCTCTGCCTCGGTCTTCTGAGTGTTGGGATTACAGTGTGTCACCACAGTTGTGCTGGTTTGAATGAGAATGGCCCCCCAAAGACTCATGGATTTGAATGCTTGGTCATCAGGTTGTAAAACTATTGGAAAGGATTAAGGGTGTGTGCTCATTGAAGGAAATGTGTCACTTGGGGGGATGTGGGGGTGTGGGTGTTTGGGGAGGGGTGAGTTGGCTCTGAGGTTTCATGAGTCCATGCTAGGTCCAGTGCGTCTGTCTTCTCAAAGCCTGTAGATTTGGGCCTGGAACTTTCAACTATCCTATCTGCTTGCACGCTGCCATGCTTCCCACTCTGGGAAAGATGGGACACTCCCTCTGAGCTGTAAGCCCCGATTGAATGCTTTCCTCCATAACAGTTTCTGTTGTTATGACGTCTCTTCACAGCAACAGAAAGAAGTACAGAGATTGGAAACAAGGCCTGGAGTGAGCTAGCCAAACACTCTATCAACTGGACTACAAACTCAGTCCTTCAGTGCTTAAGGTTCCAAAGCTACCACACGGAGTTCTGTCAGAATTACAAACACGAGGCTGCCTCTGCGAGGATTATAGCCCCCTGTACAGGGTAGTGTTATCCAGACCGTCTTTCTCTTTGTTGTGAAGCTCTTCAGAACAGGGCAAGGTCAGGGACTTTGGAAGCAAACTTGGATTTGAAATCCATCTAGCTCCTTAAACATGAGAACTTTGTGGGCCTTTGCTTATTTGTTTTTAAATTTTATTTTGAAAAGGTCTTACTATGTAGCCCTGGTTGTCCTAGCACTATGGTGTAGATCAGGCTGGCCTTGAACTCATGTCAAATACATTTTCATCAGACTCCTAAATGCTTATATTACAGAAGGGAATACCACTCCTGGCTTCAGAATGAGGGTGAAGTCAACAAAACCTTTGAGCCTAGTAGGAGACTTTTCTTAGGAGTAGTCGAAGAATTAAACAATTTAGCATATAAACTGCACATGGTAGGTGCTCATTTAATGGCAGTTGCGTGGACTGAATAGTGTTTGTACCTCCCTGGTCATATGTTCAAATCACACAGCTCCTAACAATGTGATGAGGTTTGGTCTCTGGTTAGTAGTTATGCCCTGTGGTTGGGACTTTTATGAATGAGATTAGTGCCCTCCTTTTTTATATTAATTTATTTTAGTTATATTAATTTAATACTCATTTATTTTAAATTCAAAAGAGACCCTTTAGCCCTTCGATTCTGTGAAGTCATGGATGGAAGCAGAGAGCATGACCCAGAAAGTGGATCTTCATTAGGCACGAATCTATTGATGCTTTGATGTGGGTCTTCTAGAAACTGGAGAAGTAGGTTTTTACTGCTGCTATTAAATTGATCTAAGAGACTAGGCTGAGAGCTATTATGTAGCCAGTGCCTAGCTCCGAGGGGACACAAATGAGTGTTTGCTGAATAAATGAGTATATAAAAAGCCACCAATCCTCAAACATTAAAGACAGCTTTTCAGAAAACAAAATTTATTGTATAAAATACATTTTTTAAAAATTGAAAGACATATTTTAAAAAACACTCTTAACTGGATTAGAGGAAAACAAAGATATTTAAACCACTTGCTGCCTTTGGATTCCTACCCATTTTTATTTAGTAACTATGCCCATACAAAAGCTATCCTTGTGGCAACCCATTAGCCAATTAACCCTAGTGCTGTGACGTCATCTCACTCCTGTGGAATGCTACAAGCAAGGGGAACAGTTCCCTGTATTTTTCCATTCTTCAGTTGCTCTCTTGTTACATTAACTTAATTAGGGATAGGCTACTTATCAGACCCCCAAAGAATCATTTTTATGCTGCTTTCTATTTTCCAAGGTTTAAGGAGGGAGGTCACATTTGTGTTTCTGAGGTCTCTGACTGCTCATGCATATTCATGAGACCCCCCAGATGGGATGTCTCTGAACCTCTCTCAAACTCATTACATCTTTGTATCTACTTCCTAAACTCAGAGGACTGCTGGAAGCAGATGGAATCTGCATCCCTGGTGGTTAGACAGGACTGCTACTTGCTTTTAAATAGTAACCATTTCTCTCAGTCTTTTTCTAAATATTTCACCTTTAACTATACAATTTTTTTTTCTCAAGACAAGAATGCTTCTATCTCAAAGGAACCTTTTGCAAGTGGATGTCTCATGATGGCTTTCCTAAGAATCTCTTTTTCATGGAGACCAACTTGAGTGTGACCAAGAGTCTCTTCTTTACCCATGCACAAGTGTCTAGATCCACAAGTTCCGTTCTCACTTCCATGTAAAACCCAGCTTTAGCAGGAAATCTGTCAAGCCAATGAACCAAGAGGCCTTGGCTCCAGATATCTGATCACTTGGCTATCTGCTTGCAGTCTGGTCCTTTAGGTTGGGACCTCACTACCACCCCCCCCCAGCTTGTCTGCACCTAGAATCTGATTAGATCTGTTTACCCAGAAGCACTCTTACTCCTGATGCAGTCAGTGTCTTAGTACTTTTCCAGCCTCTGACCCCCTTCCTGCTCCCTGGCTATAAATTTCCACTCGAGCACACTGTTTCTGGAGTGGAGCCCAGTCTCTCTCCTCCACTCCCACATCTCACTGCCGAATGCACTGATGGTCCTCAGTAAAACCTGTCTGCTCAGCTCTCACAAGGGCTGCGGAATACTTCCTCCTCTCCTTGACTGAAGGAAGGCCCCTGCCTCCCTTAACCTCCTCAGAGCTTATGATTTGTGTCTTGGATTTCAATAGTGCTAGTGAGGAAGATGGCCAGAACTGACAGTTTTTATAGTAAGTTCAAAATTCCTCAAATGTAAATAAAAAACAAGAGAGTCCTGGAGGAACAAAGATGGGGGCAGATGTTTATGTTTCTCTGGGCACATCTCTTCATAAATAGGGTTATAATAAATGTTTTATAAGGGATGGAGTTGTACAAGGTCTTTTGACTTATAAGGTTGGCAAATTATGTTATGCCTGTTAGCTCAGAGGAGTTTGGTGTGTTCCTTGATGTGAATACTTGACTGAGTTTAGAAGGTATTCTGGTGGAATGCATAAAGCTCATCAGAGTTGGGATGTGTGTGTCTAAGGCTTGGTGACAACACGCCAAGGGGAAGTTGTATCCATCCAGGACAGAAGCAGCAAAGGGCAGGACAGAGTGAACCACCTGGGGAGGGAATCATGAGGAGATTACGGCTTGCAGACTGTGTGACAGAGTCTGTGTGACTGGCTCCACACTAGAGCCATACCCTCGGACTGAGACCGTGGGAGATGGTAAAAGGCTAAACCATTTACTACAGGTTTACTTACTACAACAGGTTCAGGCAAAGGGTTTGACCGACACTTCATACTGTGGTCTCAATCTGAGTACCTCTGACCCCTGAGATTCATGTTAAAATCCAGTTGCTTAGGGTGGTATTTTGGGAACTGGCACTGATCATGAGTATTTAGAATCCTTATAAACAAGACCCCAGAGGATGGGCAGTCCTCTTCCAATATTTAAGAAGAAGATAGAATTGTGTGAGGAGGCAGTCTTTCACAACAGTAGATCAACAATGTGATGGCTGCATGGTCTGGTTAGGGGAAGTTTTTTATTGTAGATATGAGAGAGAACAAAGAGAGGCATCTAGAAGAGTTCAGAGCAGAGAGAAAGAAATAAGCTGAATATAGCCAGCAGACTGGAATAATAAATAGTCTGAGGTTCAGGTTTGTCATTCATATACAAGACACGATGATGGTGACGAGGAAGATGCATACACATGATACTTCCGGTGTTGTTAGAAGTTTTAGTGAGGTAGTAACTGGAACACACTAGGCATTTAAAACACACAGGCTATTTTTTTCAAAGATTTAGTTATTTACCTCTTTATTTTATAGTATGTATGTGCATCTGTGAGAATATATGTGAACCATGTGTGTGTGGGAGAAGATGGAACCATATGTGTGTAGAAGACCTTACCATGTGTGTGTAGAAGAAGATGGTATTGGACTGCCCTGGAACTGGAGCTCCCGGCAATTGTGAATCTCAGCGTGGGTGCCGGGATCCTGGTCCTCTCCAAAAGCAGGAAGCACTTTTAACTGTAGAATTTCTTCTCCAGCTCTAAGCTGTTCTTAGTCTTATATCTACATTTAAAATAGATTTGAAAAACCTATTGTGACTTTGCTTTGAAAAAAGTGTAGACTATGAAATTACATAACTATAGTATTCATTTATACAATCTACACTATATATTTTTTTAACTATAAAAGATTCTGATTTTCTAAAAACACATTTTAGAATCACATCTTTGTATGGAGGAAGAGCTCTTTTCTCTCCATCTTTGTATTTCTTCAATTGGCTACTATGGCTGAAGTGTCCAGGGACATTTTGCAGATTGTACTTATTATACAAATCTATTCTTGAAAACCTATTCTGCTCTTCCAATCATTTGCAAAATTAAAGATGTGCATTGGCTTTCTTCTTTGTACTGATGAAATGGATGATAAGATGACAAATGCTCTTTGGCCTTTGCTCTGCAGGTCTAACTGTAGCCCTGTGTCAGGTACAGACAACCGTTATCTGACAGTTTGCCAGGAAAAGTGGAGAGAGCAAGGTGGGGGACCTGGAGACTTCTAAGCCTTGTGCTATTTTCTGAGAAGCTGCCTCTGAATGCTTTCCTAGGATATTGAAGTGAAGGAAAAGAAAATCAGTGTTATTGCCATTTTTTTTTTTTTTTTTTTTTTTTTGGTGATTTCATATGCTAGATACCTGGTCCTTCTCTGCATACAATTTTGCCTAGAGAAAACACACACACACACACACACACACACACACACACACACACGATCCTGGTAGAAATTTGAAAAAGACGAAAACTCACATAACTCTTCATATAGTATGTTGGAGGCTGTGGGGCATGATCAGATAGGTCTTAGTACAAGTTTCAGTTTGCAATAAGAGGAGGCAGTGAAGCTAAGTAGAGCCACAGGAAATTACTTGAATACTTCTGGAATTTGCTGAAGTGTTTGGTTTAGCTGGGCTATAATGAGACACAAGTTAATGCAGGAAGATATCTAGAATTCAATGGAGTTTAACAAACGAAGTTAATAGCAGATTGTGGTGGGATGCTACTGGATTCCGAGGAACTTGGGGCGCAAAGTCAGGAAGATATCTGGAACTTATGAATTCAATACCAAATTGGGCAACCTAAAAAGATCCCATGTCAAACACACGATAGTCAACAAAAACCTCATGAACCTCAAGATACTTCCAAATAGGAAACAGAACAGAACAAAACAAAAGAAAACAAAACCAGAAAGTACAGAAAAGGGATACTGACCTGGGGTGGACTGGCATTTTGGTAGACCTCAGGGCATGGAGGTTGTTAGCATTTCTTCTAGGCTCAGCCTAACAGTTACCTAGCAACAGTCAGTGTAGAGGCCAGGTGGAAAAGTATGACCCTGGCTTGCTATAAAATGACCGACCTCTCTCACTCTCTCTGACCTTTTTCTCTCTCTAACCCTTCTCCCCATCTCTGTCTCCTCTCCTTCTCCCATCCCATGTGTTCCCAGCTGGCCTCTACTCTTCCTCTCTCTCTCACTCCTTCCATTTCTCCCTCTCTTTCTCCTCCCTTTTTCCTCCCTCCCTCCCTTCCTCCCTCTCCCTCTCTCTCACTCCATTTCTCTCACTCCTCCCTTCCTCCCTCCTTCCCTCCCTCCCCCTCTCTCAGTCCCTCTTTCTCTCTCTCTTTCTCCCTCCCTCCTTCCCTATCTCTTCCTCCTCTCTTTCTCTCTTTGTCTTCCCCCTCTCTTTCTCTGCCTCTAATCCTTTCTCAACTGCCCCCTTCTCATGCCCCCAAATAAACTTTATTCTATACTAGATCTGTCGTAGGACTTGTACCTGGGGCAGGCAGGGGTAATCCCTCAGCATGGGCCCGCTAAGGCACCCTCTCCCCATGCATCATACCGCATTTTACAGGTCATATGAGTGGTGGGGTGATATATAACTTGTAAAAGAACCAAGACTCTTAAGACATATGGCAGGCACATAGCTAACTGCCTGCTCCTGTCCAGCCTCTTGCACAGGCTATAGGTGTGGCAGTGCTGAGAACAATAAAGGGATCTAGAGAGCTTAGAGGGCTCAGTGGTGGTGTAAGGCCAGTTTCATTCACATTCAGCTGCTATGAGTGTTAGAAAATTTCTGCCCATAGGAAGGTAACATCACTTCTATGTACTTTCTATTCACCGCCTTCTGGTGTGATACAGAGCAAGCAATACCCTAAATGACAACCCTTCCAATAGGAAGCATCCTGACTATAGAACAAACAATGCCCTAAATGACAGCCCTTCCAGTAGGAAACATCCTGACTACAGTTCCATTCTTGCCCTGCGCTAAGTCATTTAATTGAATATTTCCAGTTTCTTCAGTTTCTCTTATGTGTTTCATAGATACTGTTTGCTTTTGGCTTCTGTAGTCAGAAGTTAGTGTCTTCGTCAGGGTTTCTATTCCTGCACAAACATCATGACTGAGAATCAAATTGGGGAGGAAAGGGCTTATTCAGCTTACAGTTTCACATCCTGTTTATCACCAAAGTCAGGACTAGAACTCAAGCAGGTCAGGAAGCAGGAGCTGATGCAGAGGCCATGGAAGGATGTTACTTACTAGCTTGCTTCCCCTGACTTGCTCAGCTTGCTTTCTTATGGAAGCCAGGTCTAGCAGCCTAGGGATGGCACCACCCACAGTGGGCTGGGCCCTCCCCCCTTGATCACTAGTTGAGAAAATGCCTTATAGTTGGATCTCATGGAGGCATTTTCTCAACTGTGATAACTCCAGCTTGTGTCAAGTTGACACGAAACCAGTCAGTACAGATAGTCATGGAGTCTTTAAAAATGTTGGATTATATGGAAGTCTTCTGAATAGAGTGCAGCTTTAGACATGGAGGGTTTCCCCCTAGTCCTGGCTGGTGTTGCATTTTTAATAGATAAGATTCGATTAAAGTTTCTGGTAGTCTTATCTCACCATAAAATCATTAAAAACTTTCACCTCAAAAGAAAGAGAGAAAAACATCCCAAATCAAGACCAAACCAACTGTGGTGGTTTGAATAGTTTTGGCTTAGGGATTAGTACAGGAAGAGGTATGGCCTTGTTGGAGAAAGTGTGTCACTGTGGGAGGGGGCTTTGAGAACTCTTTCTAGATGTCTGAAAGACAGTTTTCTCCTGTTTGCCTTTGAAAGCAGATGTAGAGCTCTCAGCTCCTCTAGCACTATGCCTATCTGGATGCTGCCATGCTTCCCACTGCAATGATAATGAACCTGTAAGCCAGCCCTAGTTAGATGTTTTTCTTTATAAGAGTTGCCTTGGTCATGGTGTCTTTTCATAACAATGGATACCCTAATTAATATATCATTCAAACCAAACCAAACCAAACCAAACCAAACCAAACCAAACCAAACCAAAATAACCAACCAACCAACCAACCAACCAACCAAACAAACAAACAAACAAATAACCAAATAACCAACCAACCAAACAAAAACCAGGAAAATGAACGAATAAAGAAAAACTCCAAACAGAGCCTCCTAGGTCTAGTGGCTTGGGAGATGATGCAGCTGGTGGGCAATCACCAAGATATAAATTTAGATCCCTAACATCTTCTAAAAAAGCTGAGTATGGAGTTTCGTGACTGTAATCCCAGTGCTCAAGGGATGGAAAGAGGAGGATCCTTGGACCTTGCTGGCTAGTCAGTCTGGCTGAATTAGGGAGCTCCAGCTTCAGTAAGACACTGAAAAAAAGCTAAGGTGGAGAGACATTAACGAACACACACGCACATACACAGCCACAGGCACACACAAATAGAGGCAGGGCATCCTTGAATACCTGACCTGTGGGTTGATGTTTACATTTCTCCTTTAATAGAGTACATTGTACTTTTTTTTTTTTTAAACCAAAGACACTGGAACAATAGAAGTGAAGCTTCTTTGTAGGTCCCAGGAAATTCCTTATGTACAAGGAGCTGTGTGGGTGTTGCCTTAGAAATAAGGCCTGGCCGTCAGTTTGGTGGAGAAAGCAACATACAGTTTGGTAAGAGCTTGGGTTGTTTAGGATTTCCCATGGAACTATTTTGGCCAACAACAACTCAGTTAGGTGTAACTCAAACCCAGTCACCCAGTTGGGGGCTCTGTTTCCTCCATTATTTGGTGATTTCTTTTAGATCACCTTCATATATGTGAAGGAATTTACTGCATTAGGTTTCCATGCTACCCTTCAAATAACCCTTAAATTTAGCTGTCTCTTCCCATATCCTCTCCCTCATCCCTTTCTTCCCTCCCCCTCCCCCACTTGATTCTCCCATGCCACACCCTCATCCATCTAGATCCATTCAAGTTCCAGTTCCTAGATTCGTCCATCTGTCCCTAACCCCACCTCATTCCCTTAACTAAGGCTGGTGGAATCATACAGGGAACAGAAATTCCCATTTCATTTGTCTTACATTCAACATGGCAGATTTTTGGCCACATTTTAATCTTTCTGTCTTGTTGCTGGGAATTGGTTATTATGCCAAGCTGTCATACTTTATTCTTAAAATGACTCTCATTCTGTTAGAAAATGTCTTCACTCATACATAGGAAGAGATTTCTGATTCCTTTCTTCAAACATTACTGTTTGAAGCTTTCTCGGGGAAGTCTGAAGCTTAGTTGTGGGCCCAACATTTAGCAAAACCAAGTAAGTGAATAATTTAAAACACAGAAGAAAACAATTGTCTGGCATTTTGTAGGCAAAATGGCCAACTGAAGTGGTTATTTCACCCCCTAGAACTTTCTTTGGGTTTTTAGATACCTCAAACATTGCCAGGCTACCTTAGCTATTTTATTTGCAATAGTGACAGATCTTTTAAATGTCTTTAATTCTTCCTTTCTGACACTTTTAGACAAATCTGGTTCTTTCTAAAGAGTCAGTTTTAAAATGAAATCTAGAAAAATGACTTGTGTAAAGATTTAAAAAGAAGGCTGGAACAGAAGATGAGGGATTGTTGGGAATAAGTTCAGTGGGAAGTAAGAAGGGATACTGTGGGCGGACGTGATAAAAATACACTGTACACATGCATGAAATGCAAAATAATTTTAGAAGTGGAGGGAGATTAAGATCTGGCTAATTTTCTCTTAGTGCCTCAGGTCCCACACTGTGGAGGCCATGTTTTCTCAGATGTGACCAGCAGTGACCTCCTTACTGTGAACACAGAATGCAGAGCAGCGGGTTAAGACAACAGCTAGATAGAATTGCTACAGCTTTTCCTGCTTTTACCGCCCAAGCATAGTGAGTGATGATTCCTGTGAACACATCTTATCCCTGTGATGTCTTTTTCTTGATGCTGTTAAAGAAGCATTTGTTGACTGAATTCAATTTAAAAATTACCAACACCATAATGTTTGTTCTCTCACATGGAGGTGGGGAAGAAATAATTGGTGTATTTGGCATAATAGATGGAATTATGTTGGCTGCTATCTCCACATTCATTGTTGGAATTTCATTAAGGTTCCTGTGAATATTGGAAAATGAATGAAGCATTTGGTAAAGTGTACGAACTTTCTTTCTCCTGAAAGTTAAAGCAAAACTCGATTATGTACATTTATATTCTGACCTACCTTTGTTGATTCTGAATAAAGGCTGTACCTAGAACCAGAAACATAGTCACAAACCAGATTGTATTCCTTTGTTTCAGTGGAAAATGGCATTTCCATACTGATCAAAACCCATGGCTTGGGCTCTTGCCAGGAAATATTAAGCTGTTAACAATAAACACACACACACACACACACACACACACACACAGTCAATTCCTTGAGTTTGTCAAAATAGCGTAACGAATCCTTGCATGCAGTCAAGGTTAGCATAATGACCAGCATTTAATAGAGAAGTAATTTTTCATGAAAGATTATTTGTATAAAACCAGCAGTGGGATCATTTGTACTGGAGCTTTGTTCTTAAGTTTATCAGCAGTTATGCAGATAATAGAATAAGAACCTTAAGTTTATCAGCAGTTATGCAGATAATAGAATAAGAACCTTAAGGGGCCGTGGAGACTTGTATTTTAGCTATTCATACCACTACCACCCCTTCTCCCCATATCACCACCACCAATGTCTTTGTCTTCTTCTTCTTTTTGTTCTTGTTTTTCTTGTTCTTCTTCCTCTTCCTCCTCCTCCTCCTCCTCCTCCTCTTCTTCTTCCTCTTCCTCCTCCTCCTCCTCTTCTTCTTCATTTCCATGAAACTATTACATAGTTCTCCAGGAAAAAAATGATGTTCTAAGACTTAAGAAATGCCTTTTTTTTCTTTTGTGTTATATTAATTAGTTCTAAATCTTTTAGATTGAAAGTACACTTTTATTTATCAACCACCAGGACTAAAGAATTTAGTCACTTTCTCTTCTTTTGTGACAAAACACTCTGTTAGACACAACTTGAGGAAGAAAGGGTTTATTCTCGTCATAGTTTGAGGAGATAGTTCATCGTGCTGGGGGAGTCTTGGCATCAGGAGCTTCATCTGATCGTATGTCAGAAAGCAGAGAGCCATAGGTGCTGCTGTTCGCTACCTTATTTAGTTGATGTCCTCAGCTCATGAAGAGATTCAGCTCATGGCTCAGGTGGGGCTTCCTGTCTCAACTGACTCGGCTGAGACAAAAGCTTGCCCTGAGGTTAGTTAACTCAGTGTAGATTATCCTCAAAGGCATGCCTAGGGGGTTGTTCCTAGGTGGCCAGGAAGTTGATATTAACCACTGTTCCTCCACCCCTTGTCAGTTTTGGTAAAGCCAAGGGTATGTTTTGCAGAGCCTGGTATGGTGCAGCGGGAGGGGTGTCTCGGCTCCCTTCCCTCCAAGGTACCAGCCATGGGACAAGTCTAATATAGAGTTTATCTGAAGAGATGGGAAGTGAAGTTGAGAAGGGAGTAGAGGCAGAAAAAGAGAGGGAAGGATGGGGGGGGGGGGAAGAGGGAGAGAAGGAGAGGGAGAGGGAAAGAAAGGCTGGTTGGGAACACTTGTGGATAGAGGGGGCAAGGGGGAAGACCAGATAGGGAGGAAGGGGTCAGGGAGAGCTAAGGGAGTCAGATAGAGAAAAGAGGCAGAGAGAGTGAAGAAGGGCCTTTTCTAGCAAGCCAGTCCTACCTGGCTGTTGCTAGGTAACTGTTGGGATGAGTCTAGAGAGGATACTAACAAGCTTGACACCCAAACACATCATTTTAAAGCCTTAACCTCCTTCTCCTTATCCCCACTGACTTATGGCCATCACATAATGAAAAATGCACGAATTCAAACTTCAAAAGTTCCCATAGTCTTTAACAATTCCCAAAACTGTTTAAAGTTGAAAAATCTAAGTCTCATTTGAGACTGAAGGACATCTCTTAACTAGAAGGGCCTATAAAATAAAAATAGGGGTTGGAGAGATGGCCCAGTGGTTAAAAGTACTGACTGCTCTTGGAGAGGATGCAATTCAATTTCAGCACCCACATGGCAGCTAACAACCATCCATAACTACAGTCCCGAGACATCCCATGCCCTCTTCTGACCTCGATGGGCACCAGACATACACAGTGTGTTCATACATGCAGATGAAACACTCATACACATAAAGTAAAATAAGAATTAAAAACAAGCCACACATTTACAACATACAATGACACATGATGATCCCCATTTCAAAATGGAGGAATGGGTGTGTATAGCAAGGGGTGATGGGACTAATGCAAAGGACGCTGACCCAGTAGGTAAAACAGCTCCTGCAGCTCCGACATGCTTGTGCTGGGATTCTCTGGCCTTATAAAAGGACTAGGTAACCCCATCTCTCCAGCAACATGACCTCTTCCTTGGGCTAGCTTTATTCTATACATAAGGCTTTTCTTAGTGGACATTCTGTGGTTCTGGCATCTCTGACAACCTGGGGTCTCCACTGTCAAATGGGCATCATCTTCAGAACCTTGTAGAGTTCCCTTTCAGGGGAACCTTGTAAGGACCCCAACACTACCACACATTGCCTGCAGCCATGGGGCAAGATTCCATGACTCTCAATCATGCATCTTTTATGTTGCATGTCCAATACATGTGGATGGTCCTGTCAAGTTCTGCTGCCATCCTGGCATGGAGCCCAGCCCCCTTCAACCACAGCTGTACCAACATCTGTGCAGACTCCATAACTCTTCTTTAGGGAGCATTGGCTATGAAGGAGACCCCAATCCCCCAGATTCAAAGGGTGGTTTAAATATTCAGAAATGGGTTTAACCTGGACTATTGAGAGATTCCTAGCAGTTAGACAAATGCCAGCATCCCTCGGGAAGTTGTGAAGCTGGTTTTCTCTACAAAAGGAGTCATTTCTCTTATATCAGACAGAAGGGACAATAGCTTCCTGTGCTTCCATGGCCTCCAGGCTCTCGCAGTATCACAGGTTCCTGAGATATATTGCACAGCCCATTGCTGGCATCCTAGCCCTTCTCACCTTCTTCTCTACTCTAATTTTCTAAGCTCCCTTTAATCTATTCCCTTGAAATAGCTCTGCTATTTTCACTTTGCTTTTCCACAAAGTGAAGTATTCCTGTTTCTCTAACTAGGCTTGCTCTATTCTCTACCCCCTGCTATTATTTCTTTCACTGGTAACCCTGGCCATGTCCAGTCTGCTGGTTCAGCCTATTTGTCTGTCTACTCTAGACTTTCCCAGATACCTCTGGCTGTTCTTTCTCTCCCTCCCTCCTTCCCTCCCTCTATCCCTCCCTTACTCCCTTTCTTCACTTTTCCACTCCTCCTTCTCTCTCCTTCCCCCTCTCCCCCCATCTCCCTCAATCAAATATATAAGAAAACCCTTTTCCTTGACCATACAATGAAATGATCATGTTGTGAGTTTATACATGCAGTTGCTTTCTGGAAACAGAGAACCCTTTTCAGACACTGTTAGTTTAGTTTCTCTGCATTGAAAATGATCTCAATTTTCATAAGATGGAACCTTTCCTATCCCTCAGAGCATCTTTTTTATTGCCCCAGTAGAAAACACGCCTCTCTTTAATGGTACTAATTGTAGAGTGAATCTCTTAAGTACTGTGTGGACGTATCACCTATCAATAAAAAGCTGATGGCTATGGGCTGAGGCAGGACTAAAAGGTGGGACATCTGGTAGAGAGAGATAGGATTCTGGGAAAGAGTCAAGAGCAGGAGATTTACCCAGAATTCTGTGGTAGTTAGATGCTTGAAACAGAGAAGAGGTAGCATGTGGCAGACAGACTAGAATAAATGGGTTATATAAGTTACAAGCTAGTTGGGGAACAAGCCAAAGCTTATGGCTTAGGCATTTATTCATTAAGTCTCAGAGTCATTATTCTGGGAACAAAAAGCTCGGGTAGAAAAGTTTGTGACGACTAATCTCTTAAATAATTATAGATGTTTACCATGTCCATTTTTTTGCGTTGGGAACTTTCAAGTTTCTCACCTGATTTTTCTTGACAAACTTCACATTTTACCCACCTTTCTGCTTTCCTTTTTGCTTTCTTTCACTGTCCCCTCGCATGAAAGAGTGACCATTGACTGCCTGAAAGCCATCCATTCTTAAAATTTCCACCAGCAGAAAACCTGTTCCATTATCTTGATATTCAGTCTCATCAAGTTCTTGGGACACAAGCAGAATGCAGCCAGTTTCTTTATAGAATGTCACACGAGTGGTTCCTAGCCCAATTCTAGAGAGTCCCTGTTCCCCTCTGACACATCATGAGCTAGGGCTCTACTGTCTACATCTTTCTTAGAATTCTTGTCTTCTGAGCTCTCACCAGAAGATTCATTAAGCCTTGATTTTGTTACTCAAGGGATTTTCTAGCCCAGTGCTCCAAACTCTCTCACATTATATCCTCAAACACAGTTCCAAAGGCCTAACATAGTCAGGCTTACCACAGAAATGGCCCCATTTCTCTACACTCATTTTGTGTATTAGTTATTTTTGTCATTACTATGACAAAAAAACAACTGGGACCTGGGGGGTGGGAAGGGCTTATTTGGCTCACAGTCTGAGAGTCCAGTCATCATGGGGTGGAGGTCATGGTGGGATGACTGAGATATTTGGTCACTTTAAATTTGTAGTCAGGAAGCAAAGAGCAATGAATGCTAATGCTTCTTACTTAGTGAAGAACTCAAGCTCATGGAATGGTGTTGCCTACATTTAGGGCATCTATTCCCTTTACAGTTGTCCTACTATAGATAGTCCCTCACAGGCATGCCTGGTCAGTGCTATATCTGACAAGTTGATAATCTTAACCACCTTAACCATCATTAAAATAGAAGCAGCATTTTTTTTTCTGGTCTGGGTGAGAAGGGATATTATCTAAGGAATATCATCCAAACGTTATTTTGAACACAGTTCAGTTAAGTACTACCTGTACTCTATCTGTCTATCTACCTATTAACTACTAATCTATCATCTGTATATTGATCTATTACAAGGAACTGGCTATAAAGACTAACAAATACAAAATCTGCAGAGCCACTATCCCAGTTTGAGCCCAACAGTAAGTGCTGGTAGGAACTGGAAAGTTCAAGGTGCCTCATTCAGGAAAATTCTGTTCATGAGCAAGACAGGTTGAACACTTTTATTTATTCTGGCTTTGAACTGATTGGATGAGGCCCACCCAGAGTAGAGAAGGCCTTTTGATGACTTAAACACTGAAAACATAAAAAAGGTATCTCCATGGAAACATCCAGAATAATGTTTAAGTAAATATCTGATACTCCTTAGCCAAGTTGGCACATAAATGAGCCATCACATTAGATGAATGGAAGATATCGAGGAAGCAGGGGACTCAGAATCCTGTCTTAGAGTAGGTAACTACCAGAGTCTGTGTTGCTGAGGGGATTCAGTTTACAAAGATACCGTAAAATGCTCAGGGGATGGATGCTACTTCTGACCATAAATGTTAGTCCCATTGGCCTTTAATTAGACAGGAAAGATTGGTACTTTGTTTTATTGTATCTGATATAAAGGGTATATTATAATAGAAATAAAGACGTTTATAAGGTTTGCTTCTAGCCTTTATCTAGTACTTTGTGCTTATGGGTTTCATAAAAAAAAAAAAAAAAAAGAAAGGGGATATGCTTGGTAGAGGTGCAGTATGGTGCAGGGGTGGGGAAAGAGAGAATGCCTCTGCAGGCTCATGCTGTGGCACCTTCCTCCCCCACCCCCGAGGAACCGGCCACATGACAGGTATAGTATGGAATATAGAGACTGGCAATGAATATGTGGAGAGAGATGGGGGAGGGGAATGAGGAGAGAAGGTGCAGAATGGAAGAAGGTAAGAGAGCAAGAGAGAGAGGAGGAGGTAAGCAGCCCCTTTTTATAGTGAGTTAGGTCTATCAGGCTGTTGTCAGGTAACTGTGGGGCAGAGCCTAGAAAAAATGCTAACAGGTGGAATAAAAACTCTAGATTACAATGAGGGGAAAAATCACTATTTTTTTCTTCATCAAGAAAAATGTCTTTTTTTAATGAAAAATTTCTTTATCTAAATTTATGATATATGCTATTCTTAGCCAGAGAGATGACATTACAGACTAAAAGCCCATGGGGAAGGTTAAACCACCAGGTAGTAGCTGTTTGTAATTAATCAACCTTTACTCTTGAAAATATCTTCACTGAATATAGAATTTATTGCAGTAGAGTTTCCCTCCTTTGAGCATTTTAACTATTCTGTCCCATTTCTCTCTGTCTTAGTTTCAGATGGCTGCTGTAATTCCATGAGAAAGTTTTTGCTATTATCTTTGAAAAATATTTGAAAAAACATTTCCATTCATAAAAAAAAAAAGAAAAATATTTGGTTCGGATCTTTCTCTTGTTCTGTTCTTTCCCTTCTGGGCTTTAATTATAGATTGCTACACTGTTCATTTCTCCCCCAAACTGCACCAGTGGCCTACGTTCTTAGAATTGTCTTAAACATTTTATTCTGTCATTTGGTGCTCTGCTTTGAGGAAATTCTTATAGATATACGTTCATGTTTATCAATATTGTCCTCAGCTGCATTGTATCTGTAGACAAACCAACTAAAGACAGTCTTTGTCTCAAAGTATAGTTTAAAACTATCAGTCTTGGGGCTGGGGAGGTGGCTCAGCAGTTAGCTCACGCTGCTCTTGCTGAGGACCTGAGTTGAATTCACGGCAGCTACATGGCTCACATGTAACTATAGTGTTGGGGAAATCTCATGCTTTGTTGACCTCCAGAGGATTCAGCATGCACAAGCGCAGAGCATATACCGACACACATGCACACACACAATTAAAAGAGATAAAAAACCTTAAGGAACTCTGCCATTTCACCTGTTGTCTCATGACATCCGCTGCTCTGCTGCCTTTGTCCTTGTTCCCTTGGAGATGGCTCATGTTTTCTGTGTGAATACTGCACTAATTACACTTATTTTGGATTCTGCCCGATACACCCGCAGCAGTGTGTCATAGCTAAATCTAGTTGTGTTGGGCTGGTTTCTTTTTCTTTTTCTGTGTATAATGGTGCTGACCTACATGTCCTGACCACATGCCTCTCTCCCTAAGATCCAAAAGGTGTTTGCTCCCTAAGATCCAAAAGGGAACAAGAACCCATACTGGCCTTTGTTATTTTCAGTATTTTCTTCTTCCTTGGTCCTGGAATGGATCCAATGGAGGATTTCTAAAGTGTCTTTTTTATCTTCAGTCTTCCTCATGAGTACCTTTTAGACTCATGGCAAAAGTTGTGATGCACAAGGGCCATAATACTTGTGCGAATGGAATTTGGTCCTGAGTAGTTAATTTAACAATCTTGTTGAGTTCTGTCTTAGTATCTCTATTGGTATGAAGAGTCACAATGACCGTGGCAACACTTCAAAAGGGAAACATGTAATGGGGCTGGCTGACAGTTTCAGAGGTTCAGTCCATTAGCATCATGGCAGGAAACATGGCAATGTTAAGGGTTCGACATCTGGAACTGTAGGAAGATAGTGACACACTCGTTTCTACCAAGGCACACTCTCGAAAGGCCACACCTCCTAACAGTGATCATAGACTCACCCTATGAGTCTATAGAGACCTTTTCTTTTTTTAAAAGAAAACACCACAAGTTTTTTTACTACCTGCTTTTTTAAAAAATTATGAACACATGACAAAACAAACTCAGAACATATTTAAAATGGCAAGCTGGCATATTTATACATTGTTCTTATTAGCTGTTGGCACAGACATTCAGAAATCATGGTTTCGTGGAGCTACTAGTGGGTATGGCTGAACACAAGTCCTTAGAATAGTTTCAGGGCTCACAGGTTAGAGGGTCTAGGGCATTCTGGGAGTGGAGGGAGGGAGGAGCTGCCAAGGCACAGCTCATGTATTCTTGAGTTGTTCAGCTTCACCACGGAGTAATTCTGAACAAATCCAGTTAATAACACAGATCAATAGCTGAATTTCTTAATAGTAGGTTAATTTAAAAATATAAGGATTGCTCGGTCCATTTTTATTCTGCTGTGGTATTGGACTCCATCCGTAAGTTCAATACGTCCCATTATAATGTCGTTCATAGGGATCCTTTTGGGGGTATGCAGCCTTTGATTCACAGTTTGCAGTACAAATACTCTGGTATGTCATTTCATTTGCTATTAAGTATTTAATTATTATGCTCTTTAAAATTCAGTGTCTTTAAACCAAGTCTATTATTAGCATTGCTTGGAGCAGTTCAGAGAAGCCATTGATTTCAAGCCATTTCAGCATCCTCACCATTCTTTTCGAGACTTCTCTTTGATGGCTTCCTGTTTAGGTGGCTGCCTTTTTCTTCCTCAGGAGGTGGGCTTGGAGAGAAGGTAGGGGTTTCCCAGAACCTGCCATGTCTTCTTTCTCAACCATTTCATCTGCAGTCATGGATATTATGACAAAAGTAGCTTTCTTGTTCTTTTTTTTAAAAAAAAGATTTATTCATCTATTATAAATAAGTACACTATAGCTGTCTTCAAGCACACCGGAAGAGGGCATCGGATCCCATGACAGATGGTTGTGAGCCACCATGTGGTTGCCAGGAATTGAACCCAGGACATTTGGAAGAGCAGCCAGTGCTCTTAACCACTGAGCCATCTCTCTAGCCACAGCTTTCCTGTTCTTTACAGTCAGTAGAAGTACAAATCATACTTCCACGTGGTTTCTGGTGACAGCACAGACCAGCCCCCAGGTCCTTGGACATAAACAAGACTTTTGAAGGCAACAGCAGCTGTGATATCACCATGACCTTAGAGTATGGCTTCCAATGGTAGCACGGCCCAAGGATCTAATTATGTCTTGACATAAGCTCAGCGCTGCCCTTTCCATGTTGCTGCATGCTCAGTTAATGCTGAAAGTCAAACAGTTTATTCTTAGGTGTAAGGCAAGCAGGGTGGCCAGGTGGGCTAAGGTGAAGAGTGGGGTAGTCCCTTTGAGAAACAAAAAAAGAGCTACAAATTGGCAAACCTGAACAATGAAAACACTGATTAAGCTTCGTGTGGTGGTTTGCAGAGCTGGATTTACAAACAACTTCATGTGTACCAGAAATAATGCAGACATCCAATTACTCACAGCCAGGGGACTGTGAAAAAACATGAACATTACGAATGCAGAGGAAGCTGCGGTGGATGCAGGCAGGGTCTAAATGCGGACTGGAAGCTTTTGCAACCTAGGCTGTCTTGAGCTTGAACTCTTTCTGTCTCAGCCTCTCAGTCCTGGTATATACTAGCATGCTTGGCTTGGGCATCTTTTGTCTTTGGAACAAATACAGAGGCACTTAAGATCAGGCAATAATTCCTCAGTGTTTCCCCATCTGCCAAGCCTCTCTGAACATCTAGTGTGAGAAGTTGGTCTAAGGCCGCCGATCCTGTCCTGTCCTGTGCCTGAAAGTCTGCTATTACTGAAAAAATGCTCAGGGCTTTTTAGAAAATGGTTATGTTAAGAACATGAATACAAGATGTACTCAGTTCTGGCTGGAAAGTCATTCATCCTAGACCTCTCCTGTGAAGTAAGCTAAGAAGTATACAGCACATATATATGCATACAACACGCCCCCTCCCCCCCCACACCACACACATACATCCTCCCTTGTGGGTTCCATAAAATTCATTCATAGAGTAATTCATTAAAAAAATCTCTTGTTTTATGTCTCCTTTTACAATAAAATTCACACTTCCAAAGGACACAGAATAAGAGGATTAGAATATGTCACAATTAGTTGCTTTGTTTTATTTAACACTCTCAGGACAATAGCAATGTTTGGAGCAAGATAATAACAGAGAACAAAACAATTTTTTTTCTTTTTTTTATTGGATATTTTTTATTTACATTTCAAATGTTATCCCCTTTTTCTGTCTTTTCTTCATAGCCCCTATCCCAACCTCTCCCCTTGTTTCTATGAGGGTGTTCACCCACTTACCCACCCCTTCCCACCTCCCACCCTGAAACAAAATTTTTGACCTTTTTTTGTGATTTTCTACCTTCCTCTTATGGTAGTTATATATCTTTTGATCATGTTATTGCATTCAACATTTTCTTCCTTCAATTTTTTTTTTTAATTTTAGTTTTACAATGAGCATGTTTTCTTTTTCTGTCTCTTTTGTAAGGAGCTTCTTTGGGGGGAAATTCAGAAAAATAATATTTTCTGAGATCTCAAATGTTGTTAAGACTTCATCTGCATTCATTTACTTATGGGACAGTTTCACTAAATATTTCATGTTGACCTTGAACTCTGAATTGTCCTGCCACTACCTCTGGGATGTTGGGATGACAAGTTGGCTATACAGGAACTTCTCTCTTGCTGGCATCTGTTGTCCTTTCATACTTGGGATCAGTGGCACAGGCTGGCAGCTTCTGGGGTGGAACCCTCAGCCAGTGTTCTTCCTGTGGGTGTGACTCTGGTCTTTCTGGGGTCGATGACTCACAGTTGGCCTCTCACACTCATCCTTGCTGATGAGCCATTGGTGCCAGGGTGGGCAGCTGACTGAATGCCAATCTACCCCTGTGTCTTTGCTCTTGGCCTTGAGCTCAGTCTCTTTTTTAGGGTAGCTAGCAGTCTAAGTGTGTTTCCCATGTGAGTGACTGTGCACTCCGTGAGGAACAGGTCTTGCCCTTAAGACACGCAATGAGCAGGGTGGATGGAGGGAGGGTTCCTAACTTTCTGAAGTTTCAATTAGTGCAGGGCCATAGTGGTTACTATGGTCAGTCTTTATTTGTTCTACTTGATAATGACTTTTTAAAAATAAAATGTGCCTACTTGAATAAACATGCCTTAGAGGTGGTTTTGTATTGCTTCTCTTACACAGTGTCTGAGCTTAAATAGCAAACAGTCTTCCAACCTCTGTAATCGCCACGTTTTCCTTCATTTGTGTACCGTTTTTCAGTGTATTTAGTGGGTGCTTTGGTTCAGAGCAGAGCAGTCTTATTTAGTTCTCATTTCTGTTTCAGACACTGTTAATTCTCAGCGCGGGAATACTTCCTCTTCCGTCTGGTTTGTTCTGTTTTGTGTGTGATGTCTGTGTGTTCTCCTTGTAGGTTCTACATGGGTCTTTTAAAGTTTGCTCTTCTACAGAGCCCCTGTATCTCCGCCTCCTCCACCCACCGAGTGCTGGCATCAAAGGTATGCCCACAGTTCACCCCCATACTTTCCCTCACTCTCTGAAGTGTCTCTCCACTTCTTCACTGGCCAAAAAGCAGATTTTCATTCTGGTCCTTTTGGCCAATGTGTTTTTTGTCTCTGGCTTCACTGTAGCCTTTTCTATTTTTCAGGGACACATGCGTCTTCATACTGGTGGCTCTTGGAGCTTTTGCTGGAGACAGAATCTTGGGAAATGCTCATATAATTTTGAAAATCCAAAGGAATTTTCAGAGCCATGAGCATTTCCCAAGATTCAGTCTCTGGGGGGGGGGTTGGAATGTTGGGGTGGTAAGGGGGGGATAGGAGGGGAGCTATCCAAGGTGGCAGCTTTCTATGAAGCTGTTTCTTTGGTCTCCTCTGCTTTTAATTGGACCAAGAAGCATTTTGTCTGGCAGATCCAGCCTGAAGGTTGGGGCGGAACATTTGAGCTTTATTATCTTCGCCCTGCTGAAATGGCTTTCATCAGCTCTGCCGGTGCTGGTGCTCAAACGATCTCTGTGCTTCCGTCTCTCGGAGGAAGCAAGTTGGGGGTTCCATGAAGAGAGTTATAATAGATGGAAGAGAATGGCCATCTCAGGATCACAGCTCTTCTCAGTCTATCCGAATATATTTCAGGATGCATAATACCCTAGAATACCATCTTAGTTTTCTTTCTAGTTCCTACTAATGTAGAGAGAGGTGAAAAAGCGAGCTGGCAGAGGGGAATGGAGAAAGTAAGTTTTGTTTGCCTGTCTTTCAAGAGTCCTACCACCGCCATATTCTGTTGTTAGGTGCAAAGTGGAAATGAGTCTCTCTCTATGAGTATGTGTGTGGGGAGATGATAGATAAAAGACAGATAAACGATCAATGATAGCTGATTGCTGATCAATGATAAAGAGATGATAGAGTTCAATACCTTGCTTTTTAATTGTTTTTTAATCTTCACTGACAGAAAGGATTTCCACTGCTGTGAAGAGGCTCCATGACCAAGGCGATTCTTATAAAGACAACATTTAAATGATGCTGGATTACAGGTTCAGGGGTTCAGTCTATTATCATCACAGTGGGAAGCATGGCAGCATCCAGGCAGGCATGGCTCTGGAGGAGCTGAGAGGTCTAAATCTTGTTTCTAAGGCAAACAGGAGGAGAGTAGCTTCCAGGCAGCTAGAAGGAAGGTTTCTCAAAGCCACCCCGCAGTGACACACTTCCTCCAACATGGCCACACCTTATTAGTGCCACTGCCTGGGCCAAACATACTCAAGTCTTTAGGGGAGATTGCCTGGAAACTTTGGTCCCTCTTCTCTTTCCTTTTGCGTCTCTTTTAATCTTCATGGATCTGTTAATGGGAGACAGCAGACCAGACCATCTCATCTATATTCATGTTTCTTATGGGATATTATTTGATTTGGGGAAATTATCCTTGTGTTTATGAAGATGAAACTTCGCTTAGTTTATTTACTGGAAACACATTTATATGTTTATTTCCAGAGACTGTTTCAATAGCCTGGCCCCTGTTTCCATAGCAGGGATTCTTCTAGTGTTGATAGCATGGACCAAGATCAGCAAACCTGGGACTAAAGATAGGAGACATCATTTCGACAATTTTGTCTCCGTAGCTATTTAGAGCACTTCAGTTTCCCTGTGTGTGAAATGGAGACAATCGTACTGTACAGAGCTAGGATGAATGCTCTGAGCACGGCTTTGGTGTCACATCCGTATTCGTCATAACTGATGATTAGAAATGAGGCAGGAGATGGTATCATTTTCTTTCAAAGTACACGGAAGAATCACAAGCCATATCAACAAGGCCGCTCTCAGCGCTTTAGAAAACGTTTATGGAGACATTTAGGCATATGAACCAATATAATTATGTAATCAACAGAGCAGGGACAGTTCTCTCCCACACAGTTTATCCATGTAGATTAGCGTGTAAACATGTCCTTGGACAAATTATTTAGGAGCTGGTTATTTGTTTATTCTCTTACAGAGCTAGCAATTGGCACATACAGAACCCATTTCTAAATAAAACGGGTAAGCTGCTTTGCTTAAAAAAAAGATAGTAAAGCTCTCCCAAGAAATAAAAATTCTCCCACATAGAGAAGAAAATAAAAGTGTCACTTAAATATGCTAAGCCCTGTCACAGTCTTCATGTGGAGTTGGCTTCGACACCAGCTGCGGGATGTGGCTACAGCTGGGGCACATGATGGAACAGACAAAAGTAAGCTTGTTTCATGGTGGTTAGGTTCCAAGGTCATAAATTCTTGTGAGATGGTTTTATTATTTTGTGTGTGTGTGTGTGTGTGTGTGTGTGTGTGTGTGTGCGTGCGTGCGAGTGCGCGCTGGTGCAAGTGAGCGCAATTGCCCTTGTATGTTTGCATGTGTGTAGTCTGAAGGACAAACCAAGTTGTCATTCTTAGAAACACTATTCACATAGTTTACAGAAGGGCTTCTCATTGATTGGAGTTTACCCGTTGGACTAGAATGGCGGATCAGTGAGCCCCAGGGCCTCTTTTGTTCCCACCTCCCAAGCACTGGCATTGCAGAAGCATGCATCGCACCAACATTCCTATGTGAGTTCTGAGTTCAAACTTAGGTCCTCATACTTGCAACCCAAGCTCCCCACTGACAGGACCACACCCCTAGTCTCAAGACAAGGCAGTCTTAATCAAAATACAGGACTATATCCAAACAGACACAACACGAACACAAAATACTCATGTTGGTAATTCTGCCAAACCTACCATGTGCCAAGAAGGGTACTAAGTACTTTCTTGCAGGCAGGTTTCTGATATACAGGAGGCCACAGATTGTCCATAGTGATTTTGCTCATTCCCCATCCCGCTTCTTCTTTATTTTCTTGGGACGTTTCTTCCTTAACTTCTTTGTCTATGTTGTTAACCCCCTTCTATAAGTATGACTCTGATAACTTCTTGCATAAGGAATTTTCTTTTTAGAAGAAGAAAACATGGATCTTTAGCATCCCATGCTCTAGAAGCTTAGTAATTAACTGGCAGTGCTGTCAGCATTGGTAGAATCATTAAGAGGTGTTGCTAGTGGTAATAGAACACCGGGGAAGGGCACACTGGGAGTCCTGCTGCGTCTTGACACTCTTTTAGCTTGCGAGGTATTATGAGGTGAATACACTTTGTGGTGGTTTGAATAGGTATGGTGCTCTAGACAAATGTGCTTCAATGCCTGACCCATCAGCGGTAGTGCTATCAGGAGATATGACCTTGTTGGAGGAGGTGTGGCCTTGTTGGAGGAACTGTGTCACTGTGGGGGTGGGCTTTGAAGTCTCAGATGCTCAATCTATGCCTAGTGTGTCATTCATTCCTGCTGCCTATGGATCAAGAAGTAGAACTCTCAGCTCCTACTCCAGCACCATGTCTGCCGGCATAGAGCCATGTCATGATGATGATGGGTTAATCCTCTGAAACTGCCAGCCAGCACCGATGAACTGCTGTTCCTCATAGAAGTTGGTGTGGTCATGGTATTTCTTCATAGCAATAAAAAGTCTAAGACAGGATTCTTTTCTTCCATGTTCCTACCAGGATGTATAGACAGATGGATAGCATCAGAGATGGTGGCCAGATCTTCACAGTTCTGAAATCCTGAACACAAAAAACCTTCCCAAATCTCCTTTGACGCTGTAGGTGTACACTGACCGACATAATATAGAAAGAAAATAGTAAGTTTATTTTTTGTAAAACTCAGATTGTTGTAAGGTATCTCCTTACTTTGAGTATTGACAGATAGCAGCTCGGTTCATTCAGATGTTTTATTTTCCCAATGATGCAATATAACTCTTCTTGCTCATTGTAATTTTTTTTTTTTTTTTTTTTTTGTGATTGGGGGTATAACAGTTTTAAAATACACGGCAGACAGAAAAGAACACTGTTTTTCTTGGCTACTGTGATTTGAAGCTCCATATACTGTTAAAGCCAGTTTCTTGACAGGCCTGGTGTGAGCACCTAGAATCCCAGCAACTGAGGGGTGGAGACAGGTGGAGTCGACTTTGAGGCAGCCTCAGCTACAAAAGAAGACAAGTAAAGGTAAGCCTATTCATTTTGAATTTTATTTGTATGTCTATGTGTGTGTGTGTATGTTTGTACACGTTTATACACATGTGCATGAGTGTGTGGGTATGTGCACATGTGTATACATCGGCACATGAAAGGCAAAGGGGATGGCTCTCCACTTTAGATTTTTTTCTTTTTATTGAAAGTATACTGTTTAAGAAATAATACTTTCTGATTATGGTTTCCCTTCTAATTCTACCTCTCCACTTCTCACCCACCCAAATTTATACTTTTTTTCATTAGGATATAGATAGCCATCTCAAAATTTAACAACAACAACAACAACAATAATAATAACACCAAAAATTAGAGAAAATAAAAACAAACCAACCAGAATAGGACATGTCAGAAATAGTACATGAACCACATACAGATGTAGTGACATACAGATTCACATGCACAGATATCCCATAAAATATAAAGCCAGCAACTGGAGTATATGCAAGGACTTGGGAGGTTAAAAAAAAATCCCCCAAAGCACTGACAAACCATCGTGAGACAAAGAACATCCAAAAATGTCATTAAGTTTGTTTTGTGTTGGCAATCTACCCTGGGCATGGATCCTGGCCTTAAGAGTTGTTTGTGTACCCAGTGAGACTCCATGGAGAACAGTAATGTCTTATTTCCAAGTGGATATCCGATGGAGAGAGTGGTGGGTCTCCACACCCTCGTGGATTAGGTCCACAAAAGCAAAGGCAGCAGAGACTGTGAGTGGGGGTAGGGAGTGGGGGAGTAATGGGGTGGGGAGTAAGGGTTGGGGGTTTAGAATCCCTGTGAGTCTATAAAGTGAATGACCACACTGGGGCCAGTCATCAGTAGGCAAATCAGCTTTACTTAGGGTGATTCAAGGTTTATAAAGTTTTGGGGGACTGAGAGTAGGAATATTCAGGATGGACAAAGGTCATTGGCTTAGGATACCTGGAATGCCCTATTAGCACGGGGAAGCATTTCAGGAATTGTAGGTGCAGACTAGACAGGTTCTTATGGGAAAAAAAGTCAATCTTGCAGTCTAATTGAGGTTACATGACATTCCTCAGGTGGACGCATGTGTGAAGGCTTTGGATTCCCCAGACTAGGTCAGAGAAAGAGAACCCCACCTCTCCCCTCACTAATGAAGGGAGATATTGCACTGAGTCCAGAGGCTATCCAGTCATGGTGGACTTTAACCTTAATTAGCGGAGTTTTCCCACAGATAGCTTCTGGACTGGGGATACGGATTGTGTTCTAGACAGGTATCAGCTTGATTTCTCCATGTTCAGTGAGCTGTCTAAGTGTCCCCAGCAGAGTCTTACCATTAATTTTGTGGAGAGCAGCAATGGGTTTGGAAGCAGCATGGGTTGTTTGAGGGCCCCTTTGACCAACCACATGACTAGATTTTATACATTCCTCGAACTGGAGACTTCATTAGGTGACAAGTGATGTCCATCTGGGGGTCTGTCTCCCCAGTATTCTATGTATATATTTTAGGGAGCTTCTATTGTATTAGGTGTCTATACAACCCCTAAAATGGCCCTGAGTTTTGTGCCCATCCCTGCATTTCCTCCTCTCCTACCTCTTCCCTCCTTTTTCCTGCTGGATCCTCCAGTTCCAGCCCATCCCTCATTCATCTATGATCATGTATTCTATTTTCTCTTGCTAGGGTGATGCAGCAGTCCCCTCTCATTCTATACAGATATTCTGCAGCTATATGAATTGCAGCTTACTTAAAATTACTCATAGCTAGCACCAACATATATGTGAATACATATCATATTTATCTTTCTGGGTCTGGGTTACCTCACTCAGGATGGGCTTTTTTTTTTCTTCTTTTTTTCTAGCTTCATACATTTACCTGTGAATTTCATGATTTCATTCTTTTAAACAGCTAAGTGATATTCCACTGTGTTTTTTTTTTCATCCATTCTCAGATACACATCTAGGTTGTTTTTAGAAGTAATTTGAATTTCCGATACCAATAACCAAAGCAGACTCATTTTCTAGAATTGCACACGGTGTGCGGTGGCAGCTCCAACCTTCCCAGTCAGTTTTCATTGTAATCTTCTTTCAGTACCATGCCCGATCTGTTGGCTCCATCACATTGACATCACGTCATCTCTGTCTGCTCTCTTTTGTTTACTTATTCCACTTATATTCTACGATTCACTAGTGGCCTTTGCAAAGGCATTCCTTTGCATAAACTCTTACTCATTTGCTGCATGTACAAGCCCATTGCTCGATACTCAGTCTACCTACTCTGTACGGGAGAGCAGGGGAACGTCACTCAAGCAGAACCAAACCAGCTGGTAGGACCACATTAGGGCAGCTAGCTGTACCCACTCCGCTCACTTCACTTCCTAATTCGCTCAGGAAATGACGTCACCTTTCCCCCTCCCGTTTCCTGTTTGTGGAGATTTGACTCGTCCTCCCTGTTTGCGCTTTATTAATAACAGCACTTTCACTTCACCGAGAAAAGTCAGAGGACAGTGCCATCAATCACATGACTACATCTATTTATTCCCTGCTATGTCTTTATGCTCACATAAGGGTAGGTTCTCGCTTCTTTGTAGGACCATGCCTCCCCTTTTGTTTTCAAATAACCCTCCCACTTTTCCTCCCACAGCTTCACTCTGGTGCTTACCTTTCGTCTCTTCTTTCTCTTGTCCCCAGTCTTGCCTTCTCTACAGGGTCATTCCCACCAGTATATAGATGCACTATAATGGCTCCCAGAGGAGCTCAGCAGATAAGGTTACTTATCTTACTCTTTCTGAGGACCAGCATGTAGTTGCTAGGATTCATGTTCGATGGATTACAATGGGACTGGAACTCTAGTTCTTGGGGATCCCAATACCTCTTTGACCTCAGAAAGCACCTGAACCCCCAACGCATAAAATATACAAAGACACATGCATAATATATACAAGTTAAAATAAAGAAAGCTACAAAACCTCCCAGAAACACAGGAATCTTCTGAGACCCATGTGCCCCTCCTCCTCTCAGTATACTATCCAAACAGCAGCCAGACTAAACATCTTAAAAACAACAACAAAATCATAAAAATTTACCCAAAGAACCATTTTTTTAAATAAAATCAAGTTATCTGCAAGTGCTTGTAAGATCCTGATTACCCCAGACTTCATCTCCTCCCACATTCTAATTCCAACCCAAGTGATGGCACCATTGACATCATTTATTTCTGGCCAGTGCTTCTATGTGTTTTTCATTTGATTCACTCAAGAAATTACGTCTTTCATCCATTATTAAAATAGATATTTTCCTATACTTTTAATGCCCAAGAATTTGGACTTTGTACCATTCTCCTGTTCTCATTTAGTCTAGTGATAGTTCTTGAAAAACTTTTATATAAAATTCTCCAGTAAGGCTCACCCCAGTGCAAGATAGTAATATCCCCAGATATCTGCTGTTCTGAACTATAAACTGTTGATATTTTGCATGTAAGAATCACAGTGACTCTGGATTCATTGTTTATATTAACATCTTGCCTTCCTTATTGGCTAAACCAGTCAGTCCACTCTTCCTGTGGCACTTTCCTAACTTTGTAGAATTGTGATAAAAATGTGCTTAGAATATAGTTCCCAATACAATGAATAGTCAAAAATGTTAGGTACTATTCTTATGACTGTGGTTTATTTTTTTATGTGGGATAGATAAAACCTTTATTGCCATAGCCAGATTGAATGGTTTCATGTAACCTAAAGTCTTGGTGAGAAAGATTATGTACACCCAGCTCTGACATTTGTATGTAAAATATAACGCTAGATCCTTGTGTAAGGGAAACAGTGACCTTTGTCTTTCATTCTCCAGTACTCTTATGTGTTCCACAGTTTCTCTAGACCACCTAGTTACCATTCTAGTCCTATTCATAAACACACACACACACACACACACACACACACATGCACATACCACATGCACGCACGTGATCACACATGGTTCACATATGAAGAAAAGACAGTGGCATTTGCTTTTCTGAGTCTGGCTTATTTCACTTAACATGATAACATCTGATTTCACCCATTTTCCTGCTCATAGCTAAAGCTAGTTTTGTTGGTTATGTGCAGCACATTTCCTTTACATGGGCATGTATGTTGGCTCCATGTCTTGGCTGTTGTGAATAGTGCAGAGTTAGACATGGATGAGTATATTTCTCTATGGTTTTCGGACTTACATTCCTCTGAGATATAAATCCGTGAGTAGAGATAATGTAAGGCTCCCAGTATAACTTCCTACCTACAATCCTTAGTGGTTCATAGTGCTCAGTAGTACAAACATAACACTAGTGTTTTTTTAGAGATAAAGAACTTAAAAAGACAGCTCCCACAAGTACATATACATTGGACAAACACTAGGAAAGTACACCAAAAGTGGGTTTCAAAAATCTGTGTTGATTTCCACAGAGGCTGTGCCAGTTCATATTGCCATTAGCAGTTTATAGAGTTTCCTCTGTTCCCTGTATCTTCATTTGTTGCTATTGGTTCTCCTCACAGTAGCCACTGTGCTAAAGAGAGCTGGACTTACCTGATGCTTTCATGTGTGTTTCCCTGATAGGTTGGGTACCACTTTTTTTTTTTTTTCATCTGTCAGTAAATTATTCTTGTTGTTGTCCTTCTTCTTTTCGTTGTGCTGGGGATGAAAACAGGGTTGTGTGCATGCTAAATATACAGTCTACCAACAGAAGTGCACACAATCTTTTATCTTTCTTCTTTGAGAATTGTTTCTTTAGTGGTTCTTTATTTTTTATTTTTTGATATTTAATTTCTTCTTCTTTTTGTTTTGTTTCTTTTTTTGACTCAGTATCCCTCTATGTATCTCTGGTTCTCCTGGAACCAGTTCTGTAGACCAAGCTGGCCTCGAACTCATGGAGATTTACCAGCCTCCCAAATGCTGGGATTAGGGGTGTGTGCCACCACTGCCTGGTTTTCTTAGTTCTTTACAGAGTCTAGATACTAATTTTCTGTCAAAGGTATAATTGAAAATATATTCTTTTGTGCACTCCTTGTGACACTCTAATAATAGTTTATTTTACCATGAAATGATTTTCAATATGATGCAGTTTCATTTGTCAACTCTTAGAATGAACTCCTGTGCCATTAGGACTCTTTTCAGAAAAATCTTTGTCTGTGCTCCATTGTAAGAGGCTCTGACTACTTTCTTTGAGAGTTTCAGGGTTTTGGTCCATATGGACCTAGATTCATTGTGCATGTAAATTTGTGAAAGTTTTGTGCAAGAGACTGTTGTATGTATGTAAGCATGTATGTATGTATGCATGTATGTATTTTACAATGTACTTCTGGCACTTTTATGTTATAGCATCATAGGTTTACTTCTGGGTCCTCTGTTCTATTACATTGGCCGGGATGTCTAATTTTATGTCACTGCCACGCTGTTTTGTCACTATGGCTCTGAATTATAGTTTGAAGTCAGGTGCTGTGACACCCTCAGCATGGCTTTTTTGACTTAAGATTGCTTTGGATACATGAGATCCTTTTTGCTTTCATATCTATTTTTGATTTTTTTATCATTATGAAAAATTTTAAAGTTTTACTGAGGATTTGTCATTGAATATGTATGCCGTGCTGATAAAGTAGTTATTTTTATACTATTAAGTCTGCCAGTTTATGAGCATGGAAGGTCTTTCCTTCAAAATAAGAATCCAAAAGCACAGGGACAAATACCAAGGATGCACAAAGAAAACAGCATGAAATTATCAACTTAGAGAAAAGATAAAGGAGGAAACTCTGACAAGGGATTTGCTCCTAGAGTCTGTAGATGCAAAGTCATGTCAGAGCCTTTTTTTTTTTTTTTTTTTTTTTTAATAAGTGTTTTCAAAAAGTAATTGTGAAAGGCCCCGCCCCCTCAGGGAAAGGATGAGTTTTACATCTTGACTTTGTTTTCTGTTACTTTGCTGAAAGTGTTTACTAGATGTATTTTTTAAACACAGGACCCCATCATCTGTAAATAGCGATAATTTGACGTTTCCCATTGTATCCTCCCACTTTTTGTGCTGAGTAGGGTGGGTGAGGTGGCCTCCCTCTCTCTTGTTCTGCACTTAGATGAAGCACCCGTGCTAACCTGCTCTGCTGTATTAGGTCAGATCTAGTTTCTTAGTTTATCAGCGCTCTCAGCTGCATACTGAATATCTACTCACTAGCGAATACACACAGTCACGTGTTTCTTATTTTTTGCTAACTAGTGTCTACGGAGTAAGATCTGTTCTAAATCTAGAGAGGCCTAAGTGAACAAAATGGAAAACAAACAAACAGAACAAACCAACTTTCCTATTTGAGAGCATTTGATCTATCCAAGGAAACGAACCACATTTCAAAAACAAACGAATGTACATATACGACAACGCCAGCTACGAAGAACAATAAGACCAGGAGCCCAGAGTGTAATCAACGTCATTAGAGTGTGGCAGCCTCTCACCTCCCAGCTGTATGGTGATTAGGCACGCCATTTAAAATTATTCCAGCTGTCCCCTTGATGAATTGTACGCCCTGGCTTTTTGAAATAATGGTTATGTGAGAAGATACCCTGACTCGCTGCAAAGGAATTTTCTGAAGGTCTTCATTAAGAATACAGAGTCCTGGGTCCTTTCAAGATGCATGTTCCCTAGGCAACCGGATGGCTATGCAGCCAGTATGGTAATCGCTGCAGCTGAATGAGGAACAAAAGGCCTTCTGCACGGGAACTCTCTTCATTACTAGAACTTGGATACATCTGCTAGGAGGTGCATTACTTTGTGGCTTTTGTTGTCCATTCCCCAACTTTAGACTCCTTGGGTCTCAAAAAGTGGGAATGAGTATCCTGATCCCAGCATTTGCTAAGCTTCCGTCCCGCCTCCATATTGCTTTGAGGGTCAGGTTGAGGTGCAGCTCTCTTGATGGGAAGCGGTTGAGAGTTGGGTACCACGTGGTGTAATTTGTTCTCAGAACTCTGTGATCAGGATATGCAGAGTTCTCTTCGAGAGGGGTTCTCTGAGTGCCTCTTGCGTCAGAGAATAATTCTTATTTTTTGATTATGGCATATGGCTGTATTGTCACAAACGCACAGATAGGAAATGGAAAAGCCTTTCAAAATGAATGGGAGCTAATTCTTTCTGACAGATGTCCTTCAATTATTGTCCTGTCCTGTATATACTTAATAATAGAATTAATTATCTGGAAACGGCTCATAACAGCAACTGTGGGAGTTATGTGGGGAGGTCATATTGCTCAAGGTGAAATATCCTGGGAAGAACTTGATGGTCGTTTGTTTGATTTGATGTTATGTCCTTTGTGAAGCCAAACTCAATACCAATAAATCACCCAAGGAGTTAAATAAAAATAAAAATAAATCAATTCACCCAGCCTATGATTCCAGATGTTCTGAATTAATTGGTTTGAGGTGGGGTTTAGATATCTAATTTTTTCAAAAAGTTTTCTATGTAATGCTGCATGTGGCCGGAGTAGAAAATTACAGTTTATTTATTTTAGGAATTTACTGCCTTCATCTTTCCAGTGTTTTCAGAAATGAGCAAAGTCTATGTGGTATTTCTCTTGTTTGCTTTGTTTCTTGAGACAGGCTCTGGCTGTGTAGCTCAGGCTGGACCCAAACTGCCCCAGACTTTGACATGCTCAAATTAGAGGTGTGCACTAGCCAGGGCTGGCCCATGTGATCTGAGCTCCATCTGGTTTTCCTTTTGACTCGAAACATAGAACATATTGACTATACCCAGCTACTTACTACCCAGGGATTACATGCTTTTCCACACCCATCAGAAGTTAATTTTAGGAACTAATTAAAAATAGAACAACAAAGTCTTTCAGTGTTCTTAAGGCAAAAAGAGTCAAAAGCAAGAATGTGTAGCTAGTAACTTCTAGAGTCTGGTTTAATAACCCTGAGCAGAACCTGTAAATTATTGGGAGCTTCCTGGTGTTATTTTTATTTTGCTATAAGCATTAACTCCCACTATGTAAGCACTAAAGACTGACAAGGTGTCTCAGCAGGTAAGGGACCTGCTGTCAAGCCTGGTACCCTGAGTTTGATCCTTAACACCCACACAGTGGAGGGAGGGAACTGATTCCCCCAAGTTTGCTTTCTGCCCCCTACCTCATAATCATCATGGAATGAGATCTTCCTATCCTTAAAAAAAGAGCTGGATGTGCAGTCAGTCTTCAGAAACATAGGACTTCTACTGATACCAAGATGCCGTACAGCAAATGGGGCAGTGTTTATTTACCACCCGGGCAGATCTTCCGACTGTCTCTCAGATACTTTTAACACCCAGTGCTTTATATATGCTATACTGTATTTCCCAAGGAATAATGGCCCCAAATCTCCACATGTACTTAGCACAGATACAACTTTTTTTCTCAAATATTTTCTACTTTGAGTTGCTTGAATCTGGGGGTGCCGAATCTATACATATGATGGGATGTATATACACGATCCCCCACCCCCACATTCAGATGGCAAGGCTTTGGTAGAAGACACTGTCTTCTTATGTCTACTTATGTCCCTATATCTTTTGTGTCTCTTCATTTCCTCAGAATGCAAATTATGTGAGAACAAAGAAAGTGCTTGATAAGTATTTTCATTCTTTTCTAAGAAGTTTTGTGTGTGTGTGTGTGTGTGTGTGTGTGTATGCACATACCTAGGGGGGTGAGAGGACAACCTGTGGGAGTCAGTTCTTTTTTTTTTGCAAGCATATGGGGTATGAGGACTAATTCAGGGTGTCAGGCACAATAGCTGGCTCCATTACCTGCTGAGCCATCTTGTTGTCCCCTTGGTAATTATTTTAAAAGGAGAGACTGAATGAGCTACGGAACAATTCATTTTTGCATTGTTTGTGTTCCTTGATTGTATTCTCCCAGGAATAGAAATATCCCAGGGAACCGTGTTAATACTTTTAAAGTACAAAGAAACAAAGTAGACTTGCGCCTATTTAAAACAAGCAAACTTGAAACTACTGGTGCCCCCCTGTTGCCTTCTCCATGGGTAGTTGGGAGCCTTCATCTTCTTTCTGCTCAGCATTCCGAATTCCACCCCTGGAACAGGTCTTCGAAGCTACACTGGCTCTAGAGAGGTGATGGATGAAGAATTCTCAGTCATTTTTTTCTGTACCAGTGGCTGAACCTTATGGCTCTCAGCACGTCCCGGTTGCAGGTGATGGATGGGTTTGTTTACTGCTCTCCCCTTTTGTCTGGAGGGAGATACTGAGTAGCCTGGCTGCCAGCATTCTGGAAGGTTTGGCTCAGTCCCAGAGTCAAGATCTCTGCAGCCTGGCTAGGCTGAAGCTGCGCAAGCCCTGGGGCTTTTTGGATTTTTAATCACTTCCCGAGCAGATGCGTCTCTTTTTGGATGAACAGGGCACTGCCGTTTGCACTCTGCTCATTAAAACCTAAACTCTTTTCAGAAGTACGACTGGGTGCTTTAAAGGAATAGAATGAAAATTGTATTGTTCCTTTCAACCTGTTTCCTGAACGTATAGTTGCAAGGCCCCTCTTCCTCCCCCTCCCTCCCTTCCTCCTTTCCTTTTTTTTCTTTCTTTTCTTTTCTTTTCTTTTCTTTTTTTTTTTTAGAGCCAGAGACTGAAACCAGAACATGTTGCTTACCAGTGAAGCTTTCTAGCACTGAGCTAAATTCTTAATACCTACAGTTTTGCTTGTTTGTTTGTTTTGAATAAAATTAGCGACAGCTAAAATAATCCCAAACGGCCAATAACTTTTTTTTTTTTTTTTTTTTTCAGTTGAGTAGTGGTAGAGTCAAGTGGAAACTCACACATGCCCTCGGACACAGGCAGGTGTGGACCCTCCTGCAGTTCACTGTGGTTGGGAAAATACAATATGACCACACACACATAATTACTCTCAACATACATAAGCCATCCAGGTTTACTCTGCATCACCTGACAAAGCCCAGAGAGAATTACTCAGCTGCAAACAATGGCTTCCACACAACAGAAGCTCCTCTCAATTGAATGGTGCTATCTTATAAAGGGGATGAGAAATTAAGCCAAAGTTAATAAAAGAATTATTTTGTAGCTTTTTGCTGCCATGAAACATGGAAACATTGTAGACACAGAGTAGTAATTGGTTTGCATGCTTAGCATGTGTGAGCCTCCTTCATCCACTGTTGCTTGTTATGTCTCTTCCCTGAAAGCCCGTGGAAGCCAGATCTGGTATTTTTCTATTATGTTGGATGATTCTAGTAGAAAACAGGTTCTAAATAAAAATGACAGGTGTCAAGGAGAGCAGGTGGATCTCCGTTTAGAAGGCAAAGTAATGGGAATACACTGTATCAGCAACCTGGGGAAGGGATCATGGCCACACTGCCAATTCTGCTACAAACCCCAGTGCAGTTGTGGGTTGGCAACCATTTTGAAGAGCAACTAGCCAGAATTCTCCACTGAACTGTGAGTCTAGTCTAGGAAGGAAACATGCCAAGACAATTAAGCAGAGGAGTAACAATCCTGAGAGGGGAGGGAGGGAAGGAAGAAGAGAGGGAGGGAGGGAGAGAGGCCATTTCATCTCAAATTTTGGTTAGAAAAAGGCAGTTCTTCAATACATTAAACTTTGGTGAATAAAGCTTCTTCAGGATAAAATTACTTGTGTTGCAATAAGGAATGTCTAGAATTCACTGAGCTGTGTATGGTAGTTGGGTTGTGTCTCTTACCCTAGTGGCCCTTGTTCTTCAGGTCAAACCAGTAGGGAACTCAATTACCAATTGGTATCAACACTAACATACAATTTTGCCAGTAATCGGGTAACCATGCAGGAAGACTAAGACAAGGATAGCCTGGGCAACATACCCGGCATCTGTTAACCAAACCAAACCAAACCAAACCAAACCAAACCAAACCAAACCAAACCAACAGTCCCACCATGTAATTGAAAACATCAGCCAGCCAACCGACTAACCGACAAACCAACCAACCAACCAACCAACCAACCAACCAACCAACCAATCAACCAACCAATTAACGAAATAAAGAAACAAATAAAAGCATTCTTTCAGCTGCCATTCTCCTTACAGAATATAGTCTTATTCCATGTTTCTGGGCACTTCCAATCAGTTGTACCTCACTCAGCAATGAATCCTTGCAGGCTTAGATTTTTCAAAACCTACTTTTAATAAGGGGTTTCAAATGCTTTTGACCCCCCTTCTAGCCCACTGTCCAAAGGTGGGGGAGAAAAGATGGTAAACAGGACAAGGGGATGTGGACTCCAGTTTCCATTTGTCAGGACCCTAGTAACCCAGTTCAGCAGGATCAGGATGCCAAACATGAATTAGCATGATGCAGCAGAAACAGTCTGGTCTCTGTCAAATCTGCTCATGTCAGCAGGAGCAGCCAGAAGCCCCCTGGCCACCAGGGGAAGTTCTCTGCTGTGCCTCTCAGTGAGTGAAAATCAGCAAAGATGAAGACTGGAGACCAATGAAGCGGTACAAAGCTAACTATCTAAACCCTCTCACTGTACATTGAGTCCTATTTATATTCTCTCCAAACATCACATGTCCTCTGGTCTAAGCAAAGCACCACATGAGTCTGCATCACCTGACATATCCAGAAACTTCCCTTTCAAATACTCTTGGCTATGGTAGGCCAGATGGCATCCCTCCCATTTTGGTGCTTTCTGTCTTCATTCCTCAGGGCCTGCTCAGGAGACCCTGAACTCTCAGTAGGTCTTGTGAGAGCTTTTCAGTTTCTGTCTCATTCACAGTGAGAGTTAGTTCTTTGGAAGTCTTGTGGCCGTGAAAGACAAAAACCCATAATAATTTAAGCATGGCTTGCAGATGAAATTCCAGAGCAAGATTTCAGGGTCCTGGGAGCCCCGGGGTGCTGGGAATTAACCTTGTTAGGGGTCCTCTCCCTTTCAACCTGTGGCCTCTGCTTTACTCTTCTCCATCAGCCCAAGCTTTTCCATTTCAACCTGTATGTCGATAGTTTGCATTGTTAGAAGTTTGTGATCTAGGTACCCCAAACACACTGCCAAGTCTTCCAGTTGTAGACATGCTCTTCTAGTCCTGTTTTTTTCTTCTATAATGTTGGTCACAGGAATCAAACACAGCAGGCACCTTTACTCACTGAACTATTTTGCTACCCCTCCCCCTTTTAATTCAAAACAATCAAATGGAAGCAAACTTATAAACTTATTCATTGGCTCACAGTTGAGGAGGTCGACGGAGGATAGAATGAGGTCAACTCCAGGGGTAGCCTGGATTCAGCTCTTTGAAATGTTACTATAAAGGCAGCTATAATGGAGCACCGCTATAACCCCAGAACTCATGAGGCTGAAGCCAAAGACATATGAGGTTCAGGTCAGCCTTTGAAATATAGTGACTCCCCTCTAACACAAGAAACAAAAGAGAAAAAGTAAAGGAAAAAGCGACAAGTTCACATTGAATGAAGACTTACGAGTCCTGACCCCCCTCTGGGAAGACTTCTTACTTCACTGGAGAGAAAACTGTCAATCCACAGTGCTTCCCCATCCCCACACTCTGTTCTTAAGAGGTTCAGTGTGGCGATGTTCCTGCTCCTTGGAACCCCAGCCTCCACCTGGACTTGTGCGAGTCTTTCTCAACCCCCAAGTAGTTCTAACTTTTTTCCCTTCCTTCAGGTCAACCATACTTTACTTCCTTGTTCCAAAGTGAGCTTCCGTAATGTACTGCATCTAGTCTTTTTAACTTGAAAATTGATGCAATGAGATAACAAAATCAAGACAAAGAAATTATGAAAAAAATTCCCACCCAGATATTTGCCATTCTCCCATGAAAGAATTCAAGTGTTGTCTATTTGCCAATTCTTGTTTTATTCTAAATATAATGTTTAAAAATTACAAATAAATGGGCGGTGTGATGGCTCATAGTGTAGAGACATCTGCTACAAGCCGGATAATTTGAATTTGGTGTCTGGGAGCCACATGGTAGAAGGAGAGGATGGGCTCTTGTAAGTTGTCCTCTTGTCTATTTAAGCCATACATGCATACACATAAACAGATGGAAAAGTTTTAAAAAGCATAAACACATGCTCGACAGGTTTATTTACTCAAGAGTTTGTGTTTTTACCATTTTGTCACCACTACCACCACCATCATCATCACATACATCGTCACTATCATCATCATCATCATCATCATCATCATCATCATCATCATCATCATCACCATCATCATCATCATCATCATCACCATAACTATTATCTTCAATACCATTATCGCCATCACCACCACTACCAGCACCACCATGACCTATAGTAAAACTAGTTTAAGCTAGTTGGGTAAGTAGATTATAAATAAATAAGACTCAGACTATGGTTATTTTATTTGGCTTTGACAATTACTGGGGTAGGGAGTCACCCCTAATCTACTCTTATAACTGTTGGCCTGGCTACTTCCCCAGAAGTGTACCCCAGATACTTGTTGTCTATCCTGGCCACGTGCTTATTATTTCCCCTCATGGAGGTTTTCTCTCTCTCTCTTCCTCCTTCCCCAAACAATATCCATCAGTTGGGTAGTTGTAGAACTTGGTGGGAGACAGCAGAGGGTATGTGTGTTCATTTGAAACACACAGTCTTAGTGACTTATAAATACAGCAAACACAAATCACTGTTTCTCACATCAGATCATGGGACATCTAGGAAGCTCTGCTTCCATGGGACCATTCTCCTCAAATAAAATGGACTTAGATATTTTCCTTTTCATAGATGATCTAGATGGGAATGGCAGTGTCTTAGTCAGGGTTTCTGTTACTGCACAAACATCATGACCAAGAAGCAAGTTGGGGAGAAAAGGGTTTATTCAGCCTACACTTCCCACATTGCTGTTCATCACCAATGGAAGTCAGGACTGGAACCTAGGCAGGTCAGGAAGTAGGAGCTGATGCAGAGGCCATGGAGGGATGTCACTTACTGGCTTGCTTCCCCTGGCTTGCTCAGCTTGCTTCCTTATAGAACCCAGGTCTACCAGCCCAGGGATGGCTCCACCCACAATGGGCTGGGCCCTTCCCTCTTGATCACTAGTTGAGAAAATACCTTACAGCTGGATCTCATGGAGGCATTTCCTCAACTGAGGCTCCTTTCTCTGTGATAACTCCAGCTTGTGTCAAGTTGATACAAAACCAGCTAGTACATACAGCAACTTGCAAACAGGACAGAGTTCCACCATTTTCCAATCATCCTAAGTTACCTCTCAATGTTCATTTCCCAAACAATACTTCTGAACAACTTCTAGATCATCTTGCAGTCTACTTTACAGAATACTGTGTCATGGCCCATTCTAAAATTCCACTTCTGGGGTTTTATGTCTGTTTATGCAAGGAGAAGACGTGTACATGATTACAGAGGTCTAAAAAAAATACCCTACAAGTGAAAGGCAGGGTTTCCATAGTCATTTGTTCTAAAGAATGCCAATAAACATTCTCACGTTATTCCCTGTAGCTTCTTTCCCAAGCTCTGCCTGCTAAACTTTGGGTATGGAATTTACCACCCAGTAGAATGGAAGTGTGTCTACTGAAATGAGGAAGCTGGAGTGGAGCTGCAGAAACTTGCTTTTGTCCCTTAACATCTACTATCTGTGATTCCAATGCCTCAAAAGTATGAGACAACCTATGCAGAGTGAGTGGACGAATCCCCAAGCATATCATTACCTAAGTTTTGTTATACTTACATTTGATCCATAAATAAATTCAAAAAGAATTTATAAGAAGCAAGTGATTTGAGTGTATTATGAGTTGAATTCCTCTCTTCATTCTATAGTCCATAAGTTAAAAAAAGTATATGTGTACTTGTTTATATGTGTGTTATATGCATTGTGCATGTGCTATTGTGTGCATGGAGTGGTTAGAGGGCACGTTGCAGGAATCAATTCTTTCCCTCCACCGTGTAGATCCCAGGGGTCAAACGCAAGTCATCAGGATTGGTGGCAAGTGGCTTATCTGTTGAGTCAACTTAATCTTCTGGTTTCATTTTTAAAAAATTACTGAGCTTCCCCCAGAGACTTTTCATGTGAATGAATTTATGTTTTAATATTTACTATCTCAGGATAGAGAGGCAGAGGAAAGAGGGTGTGGGAGATGGGTTAACCAAAACTAAGGATGCATGAATGAATAACCATTCTAGGATCCTGGCACTTTATAAACTGATTGAATAATACAATAACAAAGGAAGTTTAAACACATGTACACTGAAGATGTGGGTAATGTTTCCTTCAGAAGACATAGACTATTAGGTGAACATTTTAATGTTAGGTATGGGGTACCTCCCTATGAGTAAAAGGGAGGCCTCAGAAGACTTATAACATAGGAGATTGTTATTTCTCTCACTAATTTCTCTTAGTAATTGCTTATTGTAACTTGAAGATAAGACCATATTGCTGAAGACATAATATGCCTTGGTTCCAAGAGATAGGAAAACCAACCTGAAAATGACCTGAAAACTTAGCTTTTGTAGTTCCAGAAAGTTCTATGGAGGTCTTGGAAGAGAAAGGTTATCAGTGGTATTACTTAGCAATAAAACCTAGATGTTATAGTACCAAGTAGCCACTAGTTTAACAGTGTCATGAAGACTGCCCAGGTAACTAATAGCTCTTTGATGTAGTTTGAGGCATACTTCACAGGAAGTAACTCATGTATTGTAACCCTGACAAAAGTCTGTGGTAGGGAGGTCAGTCCTAGGGGGAAACCTATTAAGGTTTTGCTAAACAGACATGTTGTCCAAATGCCTTCTAAATATTATGTTGCTATTAACAGATTTGGGCTGCTCTCTACCTTGGCCAGAGTAGCCTTTGTCTTTGGTTAACACAGTCATATAACTGCTTAAAATGTCAAGAAGAGGAGACTGTTTATGATCAACCTTAAGTGGGACATTTGTATCAATCTCCAGTCGGAAGCTCAGGGAAAATTAAGAAAGAAGATGTGGGAGCAATGTTAGAGGCAGAGCCATCGGGGACAGCCATGAAATGCTACCTTGTGGGTACCTCAATGTGCTCATGAGCTTACATAGTTATCTACACAGGATCAAGTCAATGAGATTGACAACATTACAGTAGAAATACTATCTGGCTTCAGTGGGCTACAGAAAACAAACCCAAGCACAAATCAATAGGGCATGAAAGCAGGAAGGAGATATGTTACAAAGTGTTCAGGTAGAGTGGGAGGAGGAAGAGGCTGAGTAATCTTATGATCAAGGCATACTGCATACATGTGTGAGGTTTTCAAAGAACAAAGAAAAGATATTCTTTGCATCTCAGAAACTAACTCTGAGAAAATTTAAAAACTATAAAATAATGTTAAATAATAAGTTTATTATTTAAATAAATCAGATGCATATTAAATAATATTTTTGTTAAAGGTAAATGTGTTCTAAAACGAAAATATGGTTTTTAGTGAAACAAGAAAATATTTTTATACTTTAAAATCTTTTCAATATCCAACTTAGTAGCCAGAATGTTGGGTCTTCTCCTGAATTTGGTATGTCATGATGTTGTTTGGGTGAAAATTTGTAGAAATCATCATTTGAGACCATGTTTCAGTAGCCTTAACGAAAACTAGCCACAGGCAATATTTTGGAATGCTTTACAATAGCTACAGCTTTATAAATATTGGTTACAATATGGAATCGAACACTATCACCCTTTTGAACGTCAGTGCACTGGAGGTACATTACCCCTGGCTGTGCCTGTCTTCTCTCTCAGTGGGTATTACACAGGTCTTCTCGATATCACTGTGCTCTGTTGATTGCAGACACCTGGCCAATGAGTGGACCACACTCCCCAGATGTTGACACATCCATAATATGAAATAAAGGCATTACGTGTTTGGATCGATGTTTTCAAATCCTACTCTTTGTCTGAGTGCCCTGTTCAGTCATTAGCAGTGGAGCTGCATTGCCGTCTCACTTAAAGAGACACTCAGATCTGAAGAGTCACACTTGGAGATGCTCAGCGTCTTCGTGAAGAGGGGAGCTTTCCTGGACCAGGATGCCTATGGAGGCTCAGGTCTCACCATTAGACCCATGCTGTGTGAAGAAGAATGATTCAAATGTATTTTCTATTTCTTTCCTTACAATGCTAAATCACATGTGTAAATAAAGGTCTATCTCACCCCTTTGGAAGATCTTTCCAAACCTACCCTGCTCTTCCCCTCATAATCACTTTATATGTGCTAGTTTAGGACTCTGAACCCCACTGCTGTGATTTAGGTGTGAGCACTTGTGTATTCCCCAGTGTCTCTTCACCTGTCAGTACAAAGGTCAAAACCGAAGAGAAAGCCATTGACATTTTAGTATCATCGTGAAAATAGCTCTTGTCTCACAATCCACCATACCAGCCTTAGGAATTCTCAAGGGTCAGTCACAGATTCATTGAGACATGCTGATCAAAAGCTGCCTTTGCCTATGTTCTTTTGTGCATCACAGAAGTTTCTAGGTGAAACAAATTTTGGGATATGAAATTTTAATGGTTTGACAGATTACAAGTTTTATATAAAGGAAAAGTGATTTATTTCACACCGTAGAAAAAGAATGCCCGGAGGCAAAACATACACCATTCTCAAGCTTATATTAGAAAATCATAATAACAAATTAAACTCAAACTTTCCGCTACTTATCGCATTCAGACAATATTTTAAATTGGATATTACTTGCAAGGCATATAAAATGAGAACACGGGTAACATTTAGAAATGATAAATATATAGTAATACACTTTCCCAAAAATGGATTTTATAATTAATTTAAAAAGTATTCTTGGTGCATATGTTCCACAGAACTGATCTCATCTGCTCATTTCAGGGAACACACTTAACATTTCAGGTAGAATTTTGGCATCAAATCAATTCTAACACAATGGCCAATATTGCTATGAACTTAAATTTAGATATGAGGAAGGATCCAGGATCCTTCTATGTCAAGTTTCCTTATTTCTTTCTTTCTGATTTTTATTTATTTGGAAATTCATGTTTACATATTGTCCAATAAAAATTAAAATAAAACAAGAAAAGAACTTATAAAAAACCCCAAACAAGCATTATTTATCAATAAGCTTTCTTCTGTCTGCTAAAATGTTTTTATGATTTTATCCTATTTTTTCAACGTTTATTTTTATTTTATGTACATTGGTCTTTTGCCTACACATATGTCTTTGTGAGAGTGTTGGATCCCTGGAACTGGAGTTACAACAGGCATGAGCTACAGTGTTGGTATTGGAATTGAATTTAGGACTTCTGGAAGATCAGCCAATGTTCCTAGCCACTGAACCATCTCTTTAGCCCCAGGAATTCCAACCACAACACTTGAAATTCTCTTTTAACCTTTTTGATGGGTAGCCTCTATTCTGGAGACTACTACATAAGTGCTACCAGTCATGAGTGAAGTCATTAGTTAAAAACAACAAACACACCAACAAACTGAAAGGGACACGGTTACTATGAAGATTCAGAGCACTTTAGGAACTGAGTGCCTGGCCATGGAATATGTATTTCACAATATCATGTTGTGGGGGCTTGGATGAGAAGGACCCTCATAGGCTCATATATTTGAATACTTTGTCCTTAGTTGCTAGAACTGTGGGGAAGCATGAGAAGGTGTCGCCTTGTTGGAGGAGGTAGATTATGGGGAAGAGCCCATATCAGGCCCTGCCTCACTGTCTGCCTCCTGCTTGAGGATCAGAATATAAGTTCTCAGCTACTGCTCCAGCACTAAGCCTACCTGCTGCTGTGCTTTTTGCCATGATGGTCATGGACTCGCCCTCTGAAACTGTAAACCCAAATAAACTCTTTGTTATTTAAGTTGCCTTGATCATGATGTCTTTTCACAGCAGTAAAAAAGTAATCAGGACAGTCTTTCAAATTTATTTTTAAGATTATGTTTTTTTATGCCCCCTGTTCTTTATGGAATGCCTCATTTTATCAATGACTTGCTTGTTGGGTTAGCCTTAGAGATTGTTGCCTATCTATAGATTCAGGGTCAGCATTAAAGCTTCCCTTTTTGCTGTTGGGCTTAAGATGCCTTTGGCTTCCATTCAGTCAGTAAAATACTTTGCACTTGCTCACCAACTTTCTAGAAGGTCATCAGGGTATGGGTTCTGTATGCCACCTATTTCTAGAGATTCAATAAGACTTTCCCTTCTTTCTTCTCTCTCCCTTTCCCTCTCTCTCTCTGACTCACCCTCTCTCCTTCTGTCTATTTCTTTCTACTTTTTATCAATTTCTGGGGATGGAAACCCCAACTAAGAATCATTATTTGATAGGATCTTGCTACTTGACCTGATATTTGCTGTGTAATCAGGCTGGTCTTGAACTTGTCCTTCCTGTCTCACCCTCTGAGTTCTAGAACTATAGATATGCACAACCATACCTGGCTAAAAACTTTTGCCTGATTATACTGTGTTAAAAGGTTTGTCACAATCACCACTGCCATCATGAATAGTAGGTCAAAAATGTAGACATCCTCCCAGATTTAGTAAGTTTCTGTCCTCAGAGTAAGAGATCAGTACATACATCTTACCACTTTTTGCTTCTGTCCTTTGTCCCAGGTTGGGAATCAGATTCATTCTTTCTTTGTGTTATATTTTGGGATCTGTGATCTGCGCTATCGGCTCTATCTCTCTAGATAGTTAAAGTGGAGATTTGTAATTTTGACATCTTTCTTTCTTTTGACAACCTCACACTTTCCTGAGGGCCATGGAAGTCAGCTCTGAGAATCATGGCTGACTAGTTATCTTCTCAACTCTTTTCCTCTCCTCATTGCTCTCTCTGAGGAAGAGGAGCACTGGGAACTTGAAAAGAAAAAACAAAAACCATGAACTCTTTTACATACATTTGCCAGTGTTTATTGAGCTACAAAAGTGTTCTTTTCAATGCACACTTCTTTATTCTGGGCAAGCCTCCAACCCCTTTCAGGACAAAGAAAAAGAAAATCAGAAATCAGTCTATAAAGAGATTTGATGCAAGATATAAAGAGATTTGGGATACAGGGCCTGAGAAAAGGCAGAGAAACAGACATTTTGAAGATTCTCTGAGGATATTAATGCCAAGTACTACTCTTGCCTAAAAGAGAAAATTTTCTGAATATTCCATGTTTGGATTTAATGATTTCCCCCATTTTTTAGAGGCTACTTAAAAGTGCATAATTTTTTAATTTTAATTTTTAAATGTGTGTGTGTGTGTGTGTGTGTGTGTGTGTGTGTGTGAGAGAGAGAGAGAGAGAGAGAGAGAGAGAGAGAGAGAGAGAGAGAGAGAGAGAAGAGGAAGGGACGGAGGGAAGAGGTGTGTATGATGTGTGTGCAGATGCCCATGGGAGCCAGAAGAGAGTGTTAGATGACCCTGTAACTAGAGTAACGGGTAGATTTGAACCACTCCCATGCTTTCTAAGATAGTAGCAAGTGCTCTGACCTGCCGAACTGTCTTCCTATCCACAGAACTGAACAGCTCTTATTCAATGATAGACAAAGAAATATTTAGGGCTGTAGTAATGTAACATATTTTGCTAGATTTAATTTATAAAAAATGTCAGAATTTTCTGGCAGCCATTTAAAGTAGGTTAGACCAGTAGTGTCATTCTGTCTGAGGTTGAGCCCTGATAAGCTGAATGTATACTTGCCTTTCCCTCCCAAAGTTCTCTTTCCTCATCCACAAAATAAGGTGTAAAACAGCCAATGATTGTTGAGTGTTTATATATACCAGGTACTATTCTAAACACTTTTATATTAATCTACTTAACTCATACATAGCCCCAGTGTGGAGTATTGTCAATTCTGTTTGTAGGTGACAGAATTCTATGTCCGTGAGAAGACATCACTATTGCTTATAATGACGTAGAGGTGGAGATGGGATTGGAACTTAGGGAGCCTGGCTTGAGATCTCAGTGGTAAGAGCCATTATTATTCATTTATACAACAGACGTATCTTGCTGCCCTACCAAGGCAGAGGCAAGATCTGTAGCTGACCATAAAGAGGCTAAAACGTTGGGCTCCAAAATACAATTGGTAATCATTGTGCCTGGGGCATGAATCCTAGCTCACAATTTGTGTTGTACATTGCTCTTGTGGACCATCTCATAACACCTTTTGTAAACACCAACAGGATAAACTATGAGAAGAGCTGAGCACAGCAGCTGGCATGAAGGAAATGCTAAAACCCAAACCCCATGTGTCAGCCAAGAAGCCCCGCCCTCTACGTGTGGCTTGCAGCATGGGATGTCTGCACAGGCAGAGACCGTGCCAGGAGTGCGGCTCTGACCCCATCAGTCAGTTTTATGTGATTTTACTCACACGCCAGCCCACTCACAGCTCACTCGGCCATTCCCTCCGTGTGTATTTTTAATGTGTGAACACGATGTTCTGGTATGAGATGTGTGGGGGGAAACCTCCCAGGAGATTTGTTGAGATGGAGATAAAGAAGCACCAAGCAACTAAAATAAAAATCTTATATTAACAATTCAGTTTTTATACGTAGCAAATTTTATACGTAGTCATTTTAGAGGGATTGTGAGTGATGCTGGGAGATACCGCACCATTTGTCTTTCGGGGCCACGCTTCCATACCTCCCTTGTAAACATGCTCCCACAGATGATGTGCTGATGCTATATCTTTGAGTCTGGAAGCAGGGTTTTCATTTCTAGCTTTTCCCATAATGTCCCACTCACTATAATTTTCTCATAAATTTAAAATATAGTTTCCATTTGCAATGGCATTTTGTTTACAGTCCCAAACCACAAGTTTCTGATCAGGATGCAGATGGGTGTGCTAACTCACTCCTATATGTGCTAATGCTGGGAAGTTCCAGCTTGAGCTCTGGAGTCTCTCCCCCTTTTCTTTCTCTGTAGGACACAAGTTCAGAGCTAACTTTGAGAGTCCCTGGACCTGTGATAATGTTCTTAACTCAGCTGCACTCCATCTCCCTCCTTTACAGAACGAGGATTGATAATAATTTCTAGGTAATTAAATGAAGCACTTAAGGTGCAGACCCCAACATGCTACTGTGTACCCCGAAGCACTCCAGGTCAGCTATGCACTTCAGCCGTTAGCATTCTAATAATTTAAAGAAAGTATATGATTTCATCTTACTGATTTGAAGTCATAAATAGTTTACAGTCATACCACCCTGAAGCCGTAAACAGCTGATCATTATTGCTCTAAAATTCACTTTCCTTCCTAGAATTCAGTGGTTTTTCAATCTATGGGTTATGAGCCTTTTGGGGGTTAAACAGCTCCTGTGGTGTTTTGAAGATGCTTAGCCCAGGAAGTGGCACTGGTAGGAGGTATGGCCTTATTGGAGGAAGTGTGTCACTTTAGGTGTGGGCTTTGAGACCCTTCACCTAGCTGCCTGGAAACCAGTCTTCTCCTGTTTGCCTTTGGAACGAGATCTAGAACTCTCAGCTCCCCCAGCAGCATATTTACCCAGACACTGCCACGTTTCCTGTCATGGTGGTAATAGATTGAACCTCAGAACCAATAATCCAGCCCCAATTAAATGCTGTCCTTTCTAAGAGTTGCCTTGGTCATGGTGTCTCTTCACAGCAATAGAAACCCTAACTAAGACAACCCCTTTGCAGGCATCACCTGAGACCATCGGAAAACAGAGATATTTACATTACAATTCATAACAGTAGTAAAATCAAAGTTATGAAGTAGCAACAAAATTAATTTTACGTTGGGGTTACTACAACAGGAGGAAGTGTGGTAAAGGGCCGCAGCAGCTGGGAGTTTGGGAACCACTGCTCTCACTGAATGAGACTGTGCCTTTCTTTCCGGGTTTTCAGGTAGTGATGCTCTGGAGTACAGGGATAACAGACTGGTATGGACTTCAGGGAGAATAGGTTCTTACCGAGGCAAGCAGGGGAATAATAAATAGAACAGTAATGAAGAAGGGACCTAACATGGTAAATGGGGAAACGTGGGAATAGAGAAAGAAGATTTTAAAGAAAATGTGAACCAAGAGAACAACCAAAACAAAGAAAACTGCCTTGGCTTTTGAAACACTTCACTTAAAATTGTAAAGTCAGTTTAGCCTTGGATGAAAAAGCTCTTAAAAGTCAGGGCGTGGGGAGGTCCGGTGCCCACGGGAGGTTCTTCCTCTTCAGAGTGGGCTTGCTTCCTGGCGAATTGCTGCAGGCTTCTCCGATTGCTGATTAAAGAGTCGGGTCCTTTGGATCTAGGTACAAAAATTTCCGGGTCAGAAAGAGTGAGCGATTGATCTTATTCTTCATACGCACATCCTTCAAGTCACCGGAAACGGTCTTTCTTCAGACTAAGCATCCCTTTGCTCTCACCTGTCCATGGTTGGCAGAGGGCAGGGTAGATACAAGTGACAGGTGACATACTCAATCATAGTCAGGCTGGATCTCCCTTCTGCCGAGGGGATCTTCTCTCCGTACAAAAGCGGGTAATGCTGTTAACGCCGGACTCCGGGTTCAAACTGAGGTCTTTATGACTTTGAAGACTTTTCCCCATCGCAATAGCGCTGCGGTTTCTAGTTGCCAAGGTTTTTCTCATTTCTGTGGCTTGTGCATTTTAACCTAATTGTCCAAAGCCGGGCCTCCACCTTTGGATCCCAAGGTTCAGTTGTGCTCTTGAGACAGGTGGTGACTGACGGTCTCATTTGATGACTTTCACCAACAGTGGGGAGAAAATAGATGTGAGGTTTTGGACATCTCTTGCTTTTTTCATTTTACTTAGAATATCTTAAACTCACCAAGCACTAAGGCAGGGAGTGCCTTTGAACCCAAACTATTTAAGCCAAATATTTTTATTTTTATTTTTTTTTGCAGAATTCAGCCATTCATTTACTTATTAATGTTTTTATTAACATGTGCTAACTATACTGAATAACGATCTTATCGTGAAGATTTTAACCTTCTTATCCTCCCTTCTGAATTTAATGTTTTTAGAATCTCATATATGAGTACTTTATTTACATAATTTTCACCACTGTTTTTTACTCTAACTTCTCCTGTGTCCCTTCCTCCATCTCAAATTCATGACCTTTATCATTTTAACACACAAATGTTCGCATATATAAATCCTGTTCATGGCTCTGGAGAAAACTGACTCCCCCACTTAGCAGTCACTAATTTTCTGTACCTCTTCATCTAGGGTTGAGGCCTTGTAAGAGTCATCAGCGCTGACTTGTCTACTGGTTTTGATACTTTGCAGACCTTGTTTAGGTGTTGTTTCTAAAGCTTCCATTTCATGTATAGAAAACACAATTTCCCCATAGACATTGCTCCTCTGCCTTTTACAGTCTTCCTGCCCACCCCCCCCCTGCTATGTTCCCTAAGCCCTAGGTGTAGAGAGTTGTGTTGTAGATGTATCTATCAGTTGGCATTAGGCACTCCAAGGTCGGTTTCAGGAAAAGATGTCTCAAGATCTTTAAATGCTTTGCTCTTTCCTAAAATCTGGAAATGCTGTAAATTTCACAAAACCTAATTATTTCTATAAAAACTTTAGTGGAGTTAAAATTTGGATTAATTTAAATAGAAATTCAAATAATGTAAAGAAGGAAACAGGTTTCTTTTCAAATGTTAAGTTTTTCTGGATGGAAAACACATGGAAGATGTGATTTCCTTTCTTAAGACATCAGCGATCTTCCTTTACACGAAATTAGGATTTATTGTGTATTATCTGGACTGATTACAGAAATGAATATTTCTATTTAGCTGACATAGGTACAAAAGTCAGCATTACATTTCCACTGAGACAGTCCCTTAGGGTTTTCTTGTGTCTTGAGGACAGTGGGACAGCATGACCTCTGATGACCAGCAGATAGATTTACATTATATTTAGAAACACAGCTTCCAACAGGCTGCATCCAACTTCTTGTCAACAGTGTTAGCATTTGAAAAAAAAAATAGCCTTAATTTCTTTACCTAAACCAAACTGTTGCCTAGGTTATATTTGGGTGTTTTATCACTATTTGACTCTCAGTGCTGCTGTCGGGGCTATCTTTTTCCTTCATTTGTGGTGATGACAAATCTGCCTTAACACATGAACACAACTGCCCCTTTCAGGATCTTTTACCTTTTCAAGAGAACAAATCAGTAAGGTCTCCAAAATAATAAATAAATAAATAATGCAAAATTTGACATATTTCATTGGCACATGCACCAAAGTTAAAATTTGCAAGTTACTTAAACATAGCTGTTGTCAGGATTCACCCTTCTGCACACACCCAGCAGCCTCAGGGCTTTCTGTGGAAGCACTTGCATTTCCGGTTCTTACCCTTAAACTTCCTTTGAAATTTGAGAAAGAGAATTATTAAAGCTGCTGGCCAGAGCTGCCAAATTGGACATATGTTTAAAGCAGGCGCGGTGACAGATTCTTATTGAAAAGGATACACAAGTTTTCACAGCCTCAGAAATAGCCAGAGAAAACGGAGGTCGCTGAATGACTCTGAGAGGCAGAATTGGCCAAGTGGAGAATCCTGAGGATGGAGTCTTCTCTTTGAATGCATTAAGGAAATCCTCAGAGGTATTCAGTTGCCTTCTGCAGAGTGGACCAAAAGGCTGTGAGATCAGGGGACTAGAATGCAGCCCTTTCTCTAGTCACAGGAAGCGGGCATGTTACTGCTGCAGCAGAAGGTAGGCTTTATTTGACACTATTAGGTTTCTCAGGAAAACACAGATATTTGAATTTGGTTGTGTGAGTTGCTGAACCACTGTACACAGCTGCACAGATTAGAAAGGTTTGATTTTTCCACCTTTTAGTGAGTCATAACAAACCCAAATCACATGAGCATGAAAGGAGGCTCATGGGCAGGTCTGTAATCCCTTGATTTAGACTCTTCCAAAAGTTTCATCATTATGAGCAATTCTTGCATTTACGATGTGGCTTTCAGCAGCTCGGATTCCTCGGATATTCAGGGTTAGATTAGGTGAATGCAATCTTTACAATATGAATGCACATTTCAGATATTTGTGCCTAGTTCTCACAGTTCCTTTCATCTAAATTTGGACTTTATGAATCCCATCAAAACATGAATAACCACTCACTCGGACTCTCTGAAAGAAGGTTTGTGGAGACACAGTAGCCCCGAGACCTGACACTTACTTTACGTGGAGTTTAGAATCTGGCTTTAACCCAATATGGTCAGGCCATCCTAGGAGAACCTGTCATTTTCTGGCCAGCCCTTTGGAGAGTTTAAAAATGTGCCACCTGTGGAGTTCTTCCTGCCAAGTCCTTGAACCTGTGAGAGTAAAGCTGCCAGGATATTTGGTGAGTGGGATCCAAAAATAGTCCGCTGTATCCACACCTGGCATTCAGGACACTTGAGAGGCCTTAGCCTCCGGCTGACCTTGTGGGCATTGGAGCATATCCTCTTTGGCTAAGTTCCTTTCAGTGTGGGACTTGTGTCTACCAGAAAGGAAAGGCTATGCTTAAAAATGAGGAGCAGACTACTAAATGTATCTGATGTGCCCTCACAGGACCTGTGTCTGGAAGAGGCTCTGTGATCATATAATACTTGATGCTAGCCCAATTAAAAAAAACTGTATTTTCACTTTTATTCATGTGTGTGTATATGTGTGTGTGTGTTTCTGTGTGAGTGTTGGCCATGTGACTGCCTGGATGCCCAGAAAGGCCAGAAGAAGGTATTAGATACCCTGGAACTGGAGTTACAAGCGATTGTGAGCTACCAATATGGATGCTGGAACCAAACTCTAGTCTTCCCTCTACGAGAGTAGTGTGTTCTTAACTGTTGAGCTGTCTCCCTAAACCAACACCTTCCCACAGTCCCCCACTTGCCAGCCTTGTTCTTTGAAAAAAATGAGATAGAAGACAACAAATGTAACACCATATAGTTATTTAGTGATAGACCAGGCCGGGACTGCTTGGCCTGGTTCCCTGGGCTAACACCCAATTTAGAGCCCTTCACAGGCCGGAAGTAACTGTTGAGAGCACCTACCTTGGTTGGGATCCTCATCCACGCTCCACAGTACGGCTCGCCATTAGCTTCCTGTGACTGTAACCAATAGTCCACATTGTCAGCAAATTTGCCTAATTTTTGCTTTCAGTTTTGGAGGGTGCATCCAGAGGCAACTGACTCCATGTGTCCCCCACACCGACCTTTGAAGTGCCCTTGGGATTCGAGCTATAGCAAACTTTCAGTCAGCTGGACTTATGCTAGGTCTGTCACGCTCCACAGCAGTCTACAAAGATCCAAGCAAAGACTTGCCCCGTTCCAGTGGTAATCACGAACATCTGTCTGCTTACCACGCTTGCCTTCCTGCATGCATCCACACTGAACTCCAGATGCAGGCATGGTCCTCCTTGCTTGACCTTAGAATGTGAAATTTGCACGTGGTCCTTTCTCTATTTTAAGCCTCGGTTTGAGCTGGTGGGATCTGATATTTTTGTATGTAATGGATTTTGCTTCCATGGTCCTGCTAAACTAGAAATAATGTCTTGCTTACTGGGTCATGGGGGTGGAGGCACTGTGGGCCCAAAGTGTTGAACAGAGTGACGAATACAAATTAGTGTCACCTGATACTTCTTACTGTGAAGTGGGTTTCTTCCACACTGACCCAGACGGCAGGGTGTTAGAGAGCAGGGCTGTGTGGAGTTCATGTTCCAGAAGGAGGCAAACAATTTCTCATGGGGCAGTGACAAGAGAGACAGAAAAGTGTGATGCAAGCAAGGTACTGGGCTGGGAAGCATGGACATTCTATGACTTTACTCTTCCTCAAGTACCCATCAAGAGTTCTCCTTAGCTCATATTCCGGTGGCCTTGAGGACATCTACTATGTATTTATCATGTTTCTATGATACACATCACCTCAGTAGTTACTGTTAAGCAAGAGGAACATCTCAATGCGAACTGGGCATCCCAAATCTAAAATTTCAAAATCTGACATTCTAACATCTGATGGTTTTGAGCATTAATCTTATCCTGTAAGTAACATGATGGCACACACGAGTTTGTTTCACATACAGAACTAATGGACATGTTGTATAAAATTGGCCTTGGGCTCTTTGTAGAAGGCACACATAGGATACAGATGAGCTCTGCGTTTAGAATTAGGTCTCTGCCCAAGGCAGAGAAAATATTACAAGGCAAATCATCTCTGAAGCACATCTGGTTCGAAGCACTTTGGTTGAGGGAGACTCAAGCTGAGTTTGCCTTGGTTTTCAGCAGTGCCAACAAGTAACAGAGTAAACATACCTTCCATGAACACAGGGAGGGCAGTGGGGTATCAGACACCGTGTGCTCTGTGGTCCACCTCTCAGGGTTTCCCCACCATCAATTTAGCCACGTCTGTTTTCACAGTGTGGGTTGGGTTGCTCCATTCCTCTTATTTCTCAGGTTGTTGTTGCTATTGTTGTTGTTGTCTCTGGGTTAGTTTGAATGAGAAATAAGCACCCATAAATTCACGAATTTGAACTCTTGGTTTCCAGGTAGTGGCACTTTTTGGGGGAAGTGGTAGATCCTTTAGTTCTTGAAGCCCTGACAGAGGAAAATACTCTATCACTGGGATGAACTTTGAGAGTTTATACCCTTGTCCCCTTCCAGTTTGCTCTGTGTACTTCTGGTGCCACCAAATGTGACCAGCCAGCTTCCTGCTTTGGCCGGCTGCTGCCATGCCTTCCTTGTCGTGGACTCCTGTCTGTAACCATAAACTTAAATGAAGTCTTTTTTTTTTTCTTTTTTTTTTTTTTTAAAGATTTATTTATTTATTATATGTAAGTACACTGTAGCTGTCTTCAGATGCACCAGAAGAGGGCATCAGATCCCATTACAGATGGTTGTGAGCCACCATGTGGTTGCTGGGAATTGAACTCAGGACCTCTGGAAGAACAGCCAGTGCTCTTAACCGCTGAGCCATCTCTCCAGCCCGAAGTCTTTCTTTTAGAACTTGCTTTTCGCTATGATGTTTCATTGCTCTGACAGAAAAATGGCTAATGCAATACCCTTTCAAAAGTTAGCTTTTACCATCTATCTATCTATCTATCTATCTATCTATCTATCTATCTATCTATCTATCTATCTATCTATGTATTTATCCATCCATCCATCCATCCATCCATCCATCCATCCATCCATCCATCTATTATTATTATTATGTGCACTTGTGCACATATGTAGTAACATATCTCTTGGGGTCAGAGGACAACTCTGTGGGTCCAGTTCTCCCCTTCCAACTTTATATGAACTCCATAATTAAAACTTAGGTCCCCAGGCTTGTTTGATAAGTGTCTTTCCCCACTGGTTCCTCTTCCTTGCATGGTTTTCATTTCTATCTCAGTGGTAAAATTCGATGTACATGGAAACATTCATTTATTCATTTATTGTTGCAGCTTTGTGTTTGTTTCTAGTATAGTTATTGTTTTTATGCTCTGGTTACAAGTTATGTGGTTGAAAATATCTGATTCAAATCCCTTTTCCCCCAGGAGCAGATATTTATTGTTACTATTACTTATTAGTTTTATTAGTTCTTTTCTTTTTATGGGGGTGTGCTGGGGATGGGAGCCAAGGTGTTGAGCATGCAGGTAGTACTGAGTTCCATCTTTGGTCCTTACCATTTGTACTTTAAAAACTGAAATGCTATACTATGTTCCTAGCTCACAGAACACATGACCCTGGTGTCTTTGGAAGCAATAACAATTGAGCAGAACAGTACATCTTCTGGAGATCCACAAATTCAGAAAGGACTGGTTTAAACTGCTGACTGGTATTCATAGTTTCAGCATCTTTTGCCTCTGGGGACAGACAAGCACTCATCTGTTTTCTACTTCAGTGATGGAGGCTTGGTCCCTTCTCTTTTTAACCTGTCTTCTCTGTCTTTCTAGTTTCATCTAAGAGGTAATGAAGATGCTAGATTTCTTCTGGTGCTTTGCCATAACACTGTTCTTTACACAGTGATTTCTTTCAAGGAGACTTCTTAGCTAAGCTAAACTATCTAGATACCCGGTGATTCCCAATTCCCAGGTTGTATCAAGTCTGAGTGTCATTTCACAAGACACAGGCTGTTCTTATATTATCAAAGCCTGAAAAGTATGTTTTCCTGTGACTGAGAATAGTATTTTTTCATTACCTTGGCACCTATTTTTATATTATAATCCTGCTTTCAATTACAGGCTTTTTGATCGTCAGTTGCTGGCAACTAAACCACTCTCAGGATTTGAACTGCCCCGCACTGTTGAGGATGTGTCACTATCCCTATTTCAGCTGTCCTGTTTTTTCCAAGACAGGTCCCCTCCAACTTCATTTCATCTATTCCCAGTGATGTTCCGCCCCCCTATGGACAGGGCCTGCTGCGATTGCCCATAGTGTAATTAATTTTTAGGTACAATATGGGGAAAAAGCTTTCTGTTTAAATGTGATGGGCAGTACATGTCAATTCCTGAGCTGCTTTGTAGATTTGAAGTACTGATCTTAGAGAAGGTTGGGATGAGAAAGAGTGGTGGCTATTCATGGCAGTCAGCTTGATCAGATCTGGAATGAACAAAAATCTCCAATGGGAAGCACACCTCTGAGGGATTTTTGCTTAATTTGATGTAGGAAGGTGACCTTCCAATCTGGATATATGAAGTAGGAAGACACATCTTTACTCCAGCCAGATCTTTTGAGTTGGAAGATCTTGTCTAATCTGGGCCATACCTTCTGCTGGAAGCCTATATAAGGACACAGAAGAAGAAGGAACCTTCTGCTTTTTACTTGTTCTCACCTTGCTAGCAAGTCCATTTCCTTAAGCATCATCTTTGAGTTTTGAACACTCGGTTGACAGGGGGTGGCACTATTTGAAAGGATGGGGAGGTGTGGCCTTGTTGGAGGAAGTGTGTCAAAAGGAGTGAGCTTTGAGGTTTCAGGAAAGTCCATTCCTAATCCTGAATCTCCCTCTACCTGCTGTCCATGGATCTGGATGTAGGACTCTCAGTGCTTTCTTTAGTGCCATGTCTGCCAACATGTCGCCATGCTTCTAAGATGATGATAATGGACTAAACCTCTGAACCTGTAAGCCAGTCCTAATGAAATGCTTTCTTTTGTAAGTCCTGCCTTGGTCTTTCCACATCAATAGAACAGTAACTAAGAAGACAGGGAGAAGGGCATTTGTCTATACAAGTGTTGAGTCCATTCAGTTTAAAGTATCCTTAATTTTAAATTTCTTTTGTCTCCTTTGTTTTCTTGTTTATTTCCTTGGTTTAGTCCTGATTTTTTTTTTTTTTTGAAAAGAGAACTTGTTTATTTTTCTTGCTTAAAGGAAAGTATAAGAAAGGTATCCTGTATGACTATCGAAAAAGCTTTGTTGTACATGTGAATTGTCGTAAGACCATAAACTCAGTGATAAAGATGAGCCAACTCAGGAATTCTAGATTCCTAGAAACACTTCTCTCTCACAACAGCTTGTTCATTGCTCTCCTAGTCATACCTCTGAGTCCAGGAGGCCTTTATTCATATCAACATGAGGTTGAAATTACCATTCCTTCCTCTGCTTACTCAGAAGAAATAACTATGTGTGGATGAGCACTAGGAAACACATGCACAAGAACAGTTGAACAAAGAATTATCCCTGAGCAGCAAGAAATCATCTTTAATGCACACATTCCACTCTAGCAATGGTTTCCATGCTGAGAAGTGGGAGGGTGCGCAGGTAGCACCGTTTGGCTTGATCATCATGGATGACGATAGCGAACTCCTCCAGGCTCTGGGCTCAGATCTGTCTTGACATTTGGCTCTCCTGGTGCACACCGTAGGTCTGTGACTCAGTGGTAAAGCATGCTGTGTCCCTGGGGGCTCTGGGAAAAGCCTTCTGGCATGGCATGATGCTCAGTGGTATGTTATTTTGTGGATGGCTAGTGCTTTAACCAGGACTCTTCTCATTTGGAGAATTGATACAAAGTCTTTCTTGTGCTCTGCTTGATTTTTAACCTCAATGGAGGAGCCCGGGGCAGAAGTTTGGATGGCTCTAGCTGTCATTTAGGGAACCGTTCCTTGGGTCATTTCAGTGAGTCAGGTAAGACTTTTCTATCAGTTTTGTCCACTCACTACAAATAAGGAGACCCCAGCCAAGCACTTGTCACTGACCAGCTCTTAGTTCTAACAGTTGAGTTTTTAGGACAGCAGCATGCAAAGTAAGGTGTTCTCACAGCACTGCCTTTTCTCTCCTCCTCTCTCTCTTCTCCCTCAGTGTCTCTGGCTCTCAGTACGTAACCCATTCCTGGTTTATGGCAATGCTCCTGGCTCCATCTCCCGCCTGTTGCTGCTATGATCAGGAATAGCACTGCTGGTGCGTTGTGGTGTACAGACTGCATTACAGTTCGATCACCCCCCCCAACATCCCCCCCCTTCCTTCACAGACTTGCTGCCTTCTCTGGCTGCTTTCCTTCTGTCCCCTAGTCAGTCAACCCGCCAGGCTTCCTTTCTACATCTTCATCCAAAGCTCTTCCCATCCTCTCATGATTCCTTTTCTCTGTTCATAACACACCCCTCCCCATAAGTTTGCATAAGTTCAAGTCTATGTTCCGAATCATGTACTTATGCAGTATTGGTCTGTTTTTTTTTTTAAGGAGAGATTAATTTAGTTATTCTCTCTGTCTCTGTGCCTCTCCCTCCACCCTTCTCTCTCTCTCTCTCTCCCTCCCTCCCTCCCTTTCTCCCTCCCTCCCTCCCTCTCTCTCTCTCTCTCCCTCCCTTTCTCTCTCTCTCTCTCTCTCTCTCTCTCTCTGTGTGTGTGTGTGTGTGTGTGAAGGGGGGTTCATGTTCTGCCTCACCACTGAGTGTGTGGAAGCTGCTCAAGCAGGGCACTAGGCTACATTCCACCTACACTACCACTGGGGTGTGTGTGAGGGTGCAGAACACAGCCTTAGGTGGGGGCCCAAGCCCAGGTTGAGGCTGAGGAGGCAGCGTTTCCCAAACTCTAGCTTAACTCAGGTGTGAGTGTCCATGTCCAGAGTGCTGAGGGACTTTCTGTGGGAGATGTATGAAGCTCATCTCTGTATGACGAAGGCTTCCCCTCATGGCAGTTCTCCATGAGAGAGTCAGTCCTTGTTTGTCCAAACTGTTTACTCACCATTCATTGTGGAAGATAGGTGCATGCATCTTACTCAGGATGGACAAGACATTAAATAGCTTTTGTAGGAAAAACTGTCCGGGAAGGTAGCTCATTGTCTCAGATATGAGAGGTACCAGGGTTTCTGAATCCGCTCAGCCTTTCCAGGTTTTGTGTGCAGGCACTGTTTCACTTGCCCCACGTGTGCACATGAGCACACAATGTCATGGTAACTTACCTGTAGTGTTTTTAGTAGAGTTCTTCATATAAATACTTATGTTTTAGTGGCTGTGGTAGGCAGCGCACAATATACACATAACAGGTACGGATACAGATCTACAACTAGAGGAAGATGGTGGGAAGACCTGGGAACAAGAGGGCTGTCTACATATCAAGGAGGAGCCCTGGACAGATACAACCTGTCAGCACCCTGGTCTTGTATTTCTAGCCTTCAGCCATGTGAGTAAGCAAGCTGCTGCATCTCACGCCACTCCTACTGTTGTGTTACTATGCTAGCTCTGGCAAATCTGTGGATGCTGGTAAGAAATGTTGAAAGCAGAATGATTCTGTCCCTTGCTTTATGCACCACTGAAATCTATTTCAATCATGGATCATTGATGATCACTGAAAGCACTGTTCGTCTGAAAGGATTCCAAAGACTGGTTAGTCTTTGGGCAGTCTCCCCCAGGGTTGTCTTGTTGATAGTAGTAGATTTACTCAAACAAAGCAAAACACAACAAAACAATCAAAGAAAAAACCCAAAGCTTACATCTATGGAAACAAAACACAGCAAAGCCTACCCTTGAATCTATAACAGAAACCAGTATTTGTTTACAACCAATGAAATAGTTGCCTCAATAAGAAGTAACCTTCCACTTCAGCATTAATAACCTTTATAAGATTGCAAAGTACATTCAGTGTCTTGGATCACTGTGCACTATTTATCAACCAAAGTTTGTACCTTAAATGCTACTTAACACATTTTTATTTCAAATTATAAATTTATCATATTTTTGCAGAGAAAAACACCCCCAAAACCTTTAAAGTTTAAGACTATCATGTTAAAGTAAAATTCAGTATGAAAAAGTAAAGGTTGGTACATATAGCAACAAAGTAAAAGTAACACTGGAAAAATGACCTTTTGTGGAAGAGCCTATTTTAGTGTTTTCTAAATAGGTTGTGCTGTCATCTTACTATGCTGTTGACATCCATCGGAAACACTAAGCAGAATGAGGTAGTGGTTTCATTTTAAAATGAGGGTGTTTACAGTGAACTAGGGCTTACATCATTTCCAACTTCTAAAACTAAGGCTGAAAAATTGGGATGGCAATTATAAAGCACAGCACAGGCTACAATCTCACAATTCTTTCATATGTATGATAAGCAAATGGGTTCAAAGAGCCATGATAATGAAATATGGAATAACTGGTTCATAAAGTGCTTTCATCACCAACGTTGCAGGACCATGACAGATACTGAGGTAGAGTTCCCACAGGGTGAAGAGTTTTATTTTCTTTGACTTCATCAATTTATGGACTTGCCAATTGTTAACTAGTGTGTGTAAGTATCCACTGATTTCTTATTATGCTATTAATTTGCATCTCTCTAATTATTAATTAAATTAAGTATCTTTTCATGCAGTTACAGATATATGAGTTTCTTTTTATGTAAATGAACCTAGGCTCTTGTCTACTTATTTTCTTTTTGGTCAATTGAGTTTTTCTTATTACTTATACAGAGTTTTTGGTATTTTCCTATTACTTTTAAGGAGCTTCTCACATACTCCTTTGAGTTTGTAACCAATGACTGGGTCTGAGAGGTTAGTGGCTCAGCTCTTCATGACACTACAATGATCTTGGCTTTTTGCATGTCACATACACCCTTTCTTCTCATCTGCCACCAACATGAACTCGACTGCAGTATTACTGTCCCCATTGGTTTAAATCTGTGTAACTGAGAAATGCATATAATAGCCTTCACACTCACACATATTCCAACACACACACACACACACACACACACACACACACACACACACACACATACACATACCACTAACACACACATAGGACACACACATGTAAATTGTCCTGAAGCTGTTAAATTTTAATGTTAATTCTACTTCCCTAAAATGTTATATTTTAATGTTAATGTGACTCCAACTCAGCTTTTCCATTTTAATTAGTAAAATAAAGGAAAGCTAGTGACTGGGTGGGGCCAGGGAAGTAGAAGGGGCTGAGAGCTCTGAGGAGGTCAGAGGATGAAGGGTGAAGGTCGTCGTGGCAACATGGAGTTTTCCAAGGACCAGCTAGACCCAGGTGATATTAACTGATGTTAAGTAGCTATGAACATTAAGGATTTTATAGGTCTAGCATCTTATATGAAGGGCAGTTTGTATCTTTGTCTATTTGATGTAATCTTGTTGTGTTTGTGGTTGAGAGTTGAATATGTAAACCCGTATGAAAAGCTATCGGGCTGTAGAGTTGTGTTTGTATAGAAACACCCCAGGACAGAGGCGGAGAATAGGCAGTAGTAAACCGGCAAGAGAAGGGAGTTGCACGGATGAGGAATTGCACGGATGAGTTTGGCTGTGGTAGCAGAACAGATTGGGCACCAGAGGTGTGCACAGCTCCATATCAGGGTCAGGCCTGAGGAGTGAGACCTCAGGGCAGGAAAAGAGATAAGCATTTTTATTTTGTAATATTTACTGTAACACACACACACATACCACCACACACACACACACCATCAACAACCTCCCACCTCATTCACCAACACACACACACACACACACACACACACGAAACACCCCCACATCCCACTATCACCGGCACATATGTACACACACCAGCACACACCCACACACATACTAATAGTATACATCTCCCATCACACACATTCATTCCAAAATATATACACACACACTAATAACACCCTCATCAACACACACATCTACCACCATAACACACACACTTAATCTCTTAAATTAAAAAGTAATTACTAAGTGATCAGATTAAGATGGCCAGGCTTGGTGGCGAGCAGCTTCACCCCCTGTGCCACCATGCCACCTCCCTGGCCTAGTGACAGGTTTTAAAGTTTGACCTGATCCCTCTATCAATGCATCATTAATCCTCGTGACTGTTTATTCGTTTCTCCTACATGTTAGGAAGCCACAATAAGCATTTGCTTTTGGAGTCCTGCTCCAATTGCATGAGCAGCAGCGTATGCATTTAGCATGCTTGAAGCTATGGTTTCAATTCAAAGCATAAACAAAGAATACACCTTTTCAAATCTATTTTCAAAGCAAACATTCCTGACTGTCTATCCAGTCTTCACTGTGTGTAATATTGTTACCTTATCTATCAAATGTTTGAGGTTATACAACAAGAAATCTGAGCTAATGAACATTAATTTGAAGAGACAGGAAAAGGTGTGTAAAAAAATAAATTCTAATTGAAGAATAGTAGGGGAGTTAGAAAGGTTTATCCTTTAATAGATCCGTAAAAGTGAATATGCACACTGGTTATATAATTAGTTATATATGAAGTATACAAAAATTCTTCCCACGATGAAGTTTGACATTTGTTTTGAGCAAGGCAGTTGTCAACGGTGCTCAAATCATTAACATCTTCCTATTGAAAATATTATGAGAAAGATACACTTTATTGATGTGTGAGTATTCAAAACAAGTGTAAATCATTATCTTTTTCCAAATACTGTCAAGTCTGTTTTAGGGTGATCGTGACACAAATGCAGATAAAAACAAAGAGGTCAAGGGAATTAAAAATATATAATGTTTTATTGTAAAAAATAGACTTTAACAGAACTGTCATTGCAAAAGCCTCCTGAAGCCATTACTATTTTGTGAGTCAAACGGGCAAGAGAGCCAGAGAACTGCTAGTGAGTAAAAGATCTATGTCCATGCCCGAGAAGCCTCACAATCCTCCCTGGATTCACTCAAAATAGCTACAGAAACGCAGTGGCCTTCAGAACCCTGAGCATCTGCAAGGCTACAAAACAACAGGGATTTGCCTATTGGCCCAGTCCTGCGAAGACTGGCTCTGTGGTAACCGCTCCAAGCATCCACAGAGAACAACTGGTTAGAACACCTGCTCATTGGAACAGTGATGTCTTAGGTCACCTGCGGGACATGTGACTGTATCAGGCTTGATGTGTAAGGTCAGGATGAAGACATGTGTTCCAGCCATGCTGGTGCCTGAGGTATACAAACTCACACTAAAGGCCTGGGCAGGAGACCCGAATAAGCTACTTCCTATGACCCAGGGAAGAAAACACCTTGTTGAGTAGAGCAGAATTATGTGGAAGGGAAACTGTCTCATGGCCATAAAAGCAGAGAATCATCTAGTTACTTGGAACAAGGCAAAGCTAAGCAAAAGATGCATTTATCATTTCCTAGGAATGGGGATGTAATATGTTGGACATTCTATATATGTGTGGTGATTGTCTTAAGTTATAGGACTTTCATAAGTAGTCTGTAGTTGAGACAACACTCAACGTCAAATCAGGCTCTGCAAATATAAGCACATTGGTAACTAAAAGCAAGTGTGAAGTTAAGGAAAGGTGATCCAGTTCCCAGAAAAGGCCAGAGAGATGCTCACATCTATGTGGTGAGATGCGTCACTGTAGAGACAGCATCTTAGTTGCCTAAAGCAGCAATGGTACTTACTGGATCTGAGAGGGACAGGATCTGAAATTACCCTTCTCCATCTTTATAGATGGGTAATCAATATTTGCTTTATCAAATCGCTATGTGCAAAAAAGAATTAAAATATAAAAAGATGACAACATTCAACAGCTGATAACTAGAAAAACCTAGTTGACATAATACTGCTAATGGATGGAAAGCAATGATGTAATGTTCACAATTAGATGTACACCGTTTTGTCTCTTGGGCACAGGTGTGGGGAGAACACCAGGCAGGGATGCCATGCTCCTGTTACTGTGACGTTTATTCACTGGGTAAGGTGAACTGAATCAAGCTCATCGCCTTAACTGTACCGTCTTGTGTAAAGACTCTTCAAATTCAGGCAGGAAGCTGGTAGCTCAGCCTTCTATATGCTTTGATGGGCTGAACTTTATCAAGTAAGGTACTGTCATTAAGAGGACTCTGAGAGCAGGGAGAGAGGGAAGGAGGGAGGGAGAAAAGGAGGGAGGGAGGGAGAAAGGGAGGGAGAGAGGGAGAAAGGGAGGAAGGGAGGGAGGGAGGGAGGGAGAGAGGGAGAAAGGGAGGGAGAGAGGGAGAAAGGGAGGAAGGGAGGGAGGGAGGGAGAGAGGGAGGGAGAGAGGGAGAAAGGGAGGAAGGGAGGGAGGGAGGGAGAGAGGGAGGAAGGGAGGGAGAGAGGGAGAAAGGGAGGAAGGGAGGGAGGGAGGGAGAGAGGGAGAGAGGGAGGGAGAGAGGGAGAGAGGGAGAAAGGGAGGAAGGGAGGGAGGGAGGGAGAGAGGGAGAGAGAGAGGGAGAGAGGGAGGAAGGGAGGGAGAAAGGGAAGGAGGGAGAGAGGAAGGGAGGAAGGAAAGGAGGGGAGGTGCACAAGCCCTGGGCATGTGAAAGTCAAATCAGGCAAAGTGGATCTTTTTCTGTTACTAAGACTACCTGCTAACTATTAGAGCAAATATTAAATTAAAGGAAATTGCTTCTTTTTCTTCCTCATTCTATTCCATGTAGACATATATGTGGGCAATTTGCTCTCTTGCATTATGTCTTGAAAGCCTGGAAAAAAAAATTAACCTTTAAAGTAGGTTGCTGTGGGTGAGAAACACAGAAGGAGAAAGGCCTAAATCTGGAATTTCTTGGTGAGGGCAAGCAGGTAAACTACAAATGACTGGCTGAATAGCCTCAGAGGTTTATTATCCACTCATTAGGGACCTTTAATTGTTTTTCCTCCTTAGCACTCTTCAATGACTGTCGTTCCAATCAGAGAGTACAGTTTTTTCTTAACAAGTCGAAATCCTGAGCTGAGGATCAGAGTTCGCCTAAGGCCGGAGGAGAAGCGACCTCTGCTAAAGAAGAAGTCCTTGAGACTGGTCCACGAGCAGCTCTCCTGCTTAAACACAAGCGTGAGCTCAAAAGTTGGCACCACGCTAGCATCACATACAATCTTATCCAGCTTTTTACATACATTTTCAATTTCCAAGTTCACGTGCATAACACAACCCCGAAGGCCGCAGGGCTCCGTGGATGAGAGCCGCAGGACATCTTGAGCAATTCTCTGGGTGAGCTTCTCAGGGACCAAGACCTTAGAGCAACCGAGTTTGGTTTGCTTTGATTTAGACAGACAGTTCTCCAACATTTTAGCCAAATTTTGGCACGTTGTCTCTTCAAATACCACCTCGTTGAGGTTGGGCTCAGGGACAACATAATCCCAGTAGTCGAAATCTGCAAGAAATGACAGTTTTAGAGAACAGAGAAGCAAGGTCTTCACAGTATTACCAACATTGTAAGACCAGTCACTTCTAGCTTCTGTATCTACCTGCTTTTGATACTGCGTTAGCTCATCTAAATTTGCTATCAACCACGTAGGCAATGGAAAAGGCCCTTTAACCTTTCAGGGTGAAAGCTCATCTATGCCCTAAAGACTGTTAAACAAAGTGAATAGGTTAAACAACCTTTCTTTAAATGTACTCGGTTACCCATAGTCTTGAGGATTATGTGGCAAAAATCTATCTATGGCCATCCAAGATTACTAGTGATTTCCTTTCTTCCTTGCTCTCTCTGTGGGGTTTCGCAGGTTTATTTTAGCAGTTTCAGACATCAAAACATGACACACAGAACATCTGGAATAAAAATCATTACTATTGCTTTACAAAGGGACCGCTGGTGTGGGGAATGATCTGAAGTGCTTTAGAGTAAGCCTGCCACAGTCCTAAAGATCGGCCAGCTTTTTATTTTTCTTTAGAAGCCCTTACTTAGAATGGCCTGAAGGTCCAAATTTAGCTTTGACCTGTTTGATTCAAGATTGCGCACAGAGGAGAGGACTTTTGAGGCTCATGAGGTTATTTATAACTGGGCTGGGTAGGTTTTTCTTAGCTGAGCAAAACAAAAACAGACCCAGAAAAACAAAGTTAGGTTTACTCAGAGGAAAAAAGATAGCCGTGCATTTGGTCACCTACCTTTCCAAATTAATCCTACTACTTGGCAGGGTGCCACACCACAGTGAGGCCGCAGACCCCTCTTCACCTCTGCTGGCATTCTATTTCATGTGCACACTTAAGGCGCTGTTTGGTTTTTTCTTTAAATCCCAACAAATAGATTCCAAATCATGTCTGTAATTTATCTATATTTTATCCATATTGAAGACATCGTTTTAGAGTTCTCTTGTAGACAAAGGTCTAAAGAGCATAAGCAACATCATATATTCATTTGACAGAAGGGCAGCCTGTCAGATTAGAAATTGACATTGCAAGTTGCAAATGATGATTCGTGTAGAACCAGGACTGTTAAAGTTTTCTTCTGACATTAAGACTGGCATAGCGGGGCATATTTCATAGTAGAATCCTACTTAGGAACAGGAAGGAGGGCATTGAGAAGGGAAGGCTATACCTCCAAAATATCACGCTGTGGGAAAGCAAACCGAACCGAGAAGAACATATACATTATTTAACACTCTAAAAGCAAAACTATGGTAACACAACGCCAAAGGGTGGTTTTCTGGAGATTGGGAAGAGAGGGATTAGGTGGCAAAAAGGCAGTGGAGGATTTGGGGGGGAAATGTGGTGGTGCTGGTCATGTCTTACAAAACACCCAGCTTGGTGTTCCAACCATGAGATAGATTAACTTCGTCCCCAAGAGCCTGTTAGCTGACTGGAGGAATGCATTATTCTCCTTACGTGTTTCTGGTGGGCAGACAATGCTAAGGAAGTTTAGAAGGACATCTCAGATGGGTTTCATAATCTCCTCTGTCTCTAGGAGGAAATGAAGTCTCGCGCACTCGGGCAGGACGCTGACACCAGAGAGGGGCCGCAACCTTCGGATAGGAAAGAGGTGGACAGCCCGGTGACTCACCACTTAGCAGACTCCCAGGCTGATAGCCACCGTCCAGTAACTCTGAAATGCTGGCCGTGTTCTTACTGCTCAAACTGCCCGTTGCAACCATGGTCAACGGCTCTGTTTCCCTCGCGGAGCAGAACGGATCTTTCCCTAGGCGCTGGGAGGAAAAAGTGAGAGAAGTTTGCAAAAGCAAGCAAGAAGTGCACAGGCTCCTCAGAGTCCCGGCATCGCCAGGACGAACTAGCCCGGGCACTGTCCTTCCAAAGGGAGGGGACCAGCTTTAGTAACTCAAGTTGACAAAGCCTGAGAACAGAGGCGCAAACTAAAGCCAACAGGCTGGAAGTAGCCCAATCCTGCCTCCTCCCGCTGCTCACCTGCCGGATTTCACCAGATGCTGAAGGGTAAACTGAGGCAGGCGCCCCCAGTAGCCCGATGCTTGGACAGTGGTCCCCTGCACAGTCCTGCAGCGAGCCAGCCGAAGGCTGCGGGCCACCGCGCCCACCAGCACAGGCTGCACCGGGCCGCTCCGCCTCCAGAATGGGGAGAGCTTTATAGGTCCCGCCTCCCGTCCTGGCCGGCACGCCCACCTGCGCCACTAGCCCGCCCGTGCCCTGGCCTGCCCCTGCGGGGTCAGGTCATCTTTCAGTTCCTGCCAAGGCAGGGGCCCAGGCAAGCCCCTGGGAGTTGAGGATTAGCCTCGCTTTGGGCGGACACCTGCTGTTTCCTGATGGGTCACCCACCTAAGGAGCATCTCCCTTCGGCCACGGTCCCTAACCTAGATTCTTTGGTGTGAACCCCTGCCCACAGCTTGTGTGCTTCCGGGTCTTGGCTTAGGAAATTTTCAGGTAGTAGGAAGCTCCAGGTCCTGTTAGCTTTGACTCCCAAACTTTGCTGTGTCATCCTGAATAACTATTTGGCTAAGTTGAGACGGTGTTCTGTGAGCATCCCTTATACCCGTGTTCTGACGCTAACCCATCAGTCACCCCAGTCCTCACTCAGCCTCCCGCAAGATGGTCGGATGTGGTAAGGGCTCTGTAGCTTCAGCTGCACTCAGAAATCAATGGGGCTTCTTTGGGGGAATCCTACATCTGTGACTAAACGGTTTTCTCCGCGGCCAGGGCGAGCCTGGCCCTGTTCTAAGACCTGGCTTCGAAAGGCACAGAACTTGAATTGAAGAAGAGAGCCAGAGCCAAGAAACTAAACAAAACCACTAACGGGATCTCAGTTGCCTGCTCCAGCCGCAGGATAGTTAGGAACAAATGCCATTCCCAGAAGCAAAAGTTCCTGGTGGGCTTGTTTGGGAAGGGGTTTAAGCTTTACTGGTCTTCAAAAGATTTGGGGGGTGGTGGTGTAAGAGAAAAAAAGAGTACTCCTGCTGGGATAATCTCTGCGACTCTTCCTGGGGAGTCCTGAACAAGAGGGAACAGAGGGGTTGGCACACCCATGAAAGCAAGATGCCAAACGTTTTTTCTTCTAACTTACTAGACCGCCCTCTTCCTGCTGCCCTGTGCCAGCCAGCAGCGCAGGGTTTGCAATGGATAGGCATTCCCAGCGGTGTTGCTTAGGTTGCGGAGGTTGCAGGGGGATCAGAAAATGAAGAACCCGGGATACCTAGGGGTGGGGGTGCGCATCGTTCAAGGAGACTTTCCAGCACCACTGCCGAATTTTGGGTGCGCATGTGCAACTATCTGCAGGTTAGGGCCTTGAAAAGTAGGATCAGCTGTCCGGGCTAAAAACTCTCGGTAGGAAAAACAACAGAAGTGGTAAAGAGGACATGATAAACAGATCAGTGGGAGGCTGAGCAACAGAAACTAAAGCCAGCTTGAAGGTCCATTTTTAACTCTACCGAAGCAGCTGCATCGCTCAAGGTCAGGCAGGCTCAGGACCTGGATGCTGATAGGCTGGGGAAAGCAGATTTCCACTTCTATTTTAATAACAAAAGTGGAAAACAAGCGATCCCATTTAAGCCAGTTAGAAAGGGTCCTTTTCAGCAGCCACAGAGCCCTGTCCTTATCTAGTCAGCCTTGTTAATGACAGCTGTGCCTCCCCTGCTTCGGGGAATGTTATTAGTGTTTTGATAGTAAGAGATGGGAATGGACCCGGGTGAAATAGAGAAAACGTACATTTCCACCCAGGGTATTCAGACATAATTCATAAGGACTTTCACTGGGACAAAGTTCTGGAAAGTTCTTTAGAATGTAGTGTTTACTTTTGGCTCACCTAGCCACAATTTTCTATCACCCTCTGCGATTGTATTACAGAGAGCAACTTACCCATAGGCAAAAGATTTCAAATACCAGCATCCTTGCTGACTGACTGAGTGTTGCTGTTAGGAATGGTGTAGAGCATATACCCGCAGCAACTGACAGAGATCACTTCTCAAGTTCACCCAAAGTGATTCAAAACCACATCCTTTCACCAACTTTTATCTTCGCATCTAAGTAGATGATTTAAGAAACTGGAATATCCTAAGGATTTAAACAGAATCAAAGAAAACGAAGACCACAGTAACTTTTTTATAATAAATAATACACTCAAGATTTGAGAACGTTTTATGAATATCAGAAAGCTCATCATACTCACATTTCAGATATTTATCAAAATACAGTATGTTTCACTGCCCCTCTAACTCTGTAAACGTGAGAGGGCTTGAAATAAGAGCTGTGTATGGATAGACAGTTGATTGAATAACTCGCTTGCCTGCCACCCTTCAATATATGATAGCAAACTCTGAAAACATAAGGAAGACCTTTCATTTTAAGGCAAGCTTACTGTTTTATTTCTATGATCTCCTCATCTGACATTCAAAAAGAAAGGTAGAAATATTAAATGGCACCTGTAGCTAATGTGTCTGCAAACAGTGAAGTTCTGAGCTCCCTTGTGTAAACGTAACATCATTGCTTGAATACAGTACACTTACTTGGAGATACTTTTATATATAGTTGAGGAAATGCTGTCATCTGGTGCCTCATGACTTGGGATGCTTATTACATATCACTAACCAATTTTCTCATTTTATCCACTATAAGCCATTTCTACCGAACGTTTGTTAAGACATTTATTGTGTGGCTATGTTCCTTGCATAATCTAACACCAGGGGAAAGTACCCGGGTTCCCTAATCTGTACTTTATTTCTGAGCAAGCTCATGGGGCTGTTTGTCAGAACTGAAGGACAAACTCCTTTAACTGATGCTAAATATTATGTCTTCTGTAAAAACAATGAAAAAGTTTCAAACGTACCCGTCTCAGATTTCTGTTCATTGTGCTAAATTTGTAAATGAAGTGCCAAGGAGTCCTGGTGTTTTAATTGCTGAGACCAGTCCCTGACTAGGGGCAACCTAGGGAAGGAAGGGCCTGTTTTGGCTCACAGTTTGAAGGTAGACAGTTCATGAGGATAGGTTAGGTATAGTGGCAGGAACACAGGGAAGCTGGTTATGAAGTCTGCTGTCAGGAAGTGGTTAGCACACAGGAAGTGGAGCTAAGCTATCAAACCTTAAGGCCTGCCCCCCAATGACCCACTTCCTGCAGTGAAGTGCCTCCTCCCAAAGGCTCTACAGTCCTCCTAATAAGCACTATTCTCTGGGGATGAAGTGTTGAAATAACATGAATTTATGGAATGTCTCAGAGGCTTAATGAAGGACATTACCTCCACTGCTGTTCTACTTGCTCTGAAACTCTAGTTCTACAGTTCAGCTTGAGTGTACTTAGGGTAGAAGAAAATTTATGGTCTTCATTGTTAGCAAGGTGTCTTGAAAATATTTGCCATTGAGTAAGATATTTTTTAAGAATTTGAATACATTCACTACTGTGTAGGCAACCAGACAAAGAGACCTGATGTTATGTAAGAAAATTATACACTATAAACTACTAGGCTGCAAGGTGACCATGAAGACAAAGACCCTTGCTGCCATGTGAGAAGGCATAAATGTAACCCCTAGGACCTACATGGTCCACTGGTACCCATTTGTGCACCACAGCACACAGTACACTAATGCAATAAAAATTAAAAATCCCCACACGTGTTAACTTTTATTAATACAAGAAACATTTTATAGAAGTAAATAAACTTTATAGACTTAAAATTATTGACTGCAGAATTCTCTTTTTAATGTTTTTTCTTCTATTGATATAATTCTAGATATCATTCATTTTTTACTTGCCTTTGAAAAATCTCCAACCAGTAAGATTTTTATTAGATGGTTACACATGCAGCATGAGTTATTAAATATTGTAATATTTGCATTAGGTAAGTTAATATGAAGGTTTATTTGGCATAAAACAAAACAAGGCCCAATATAAAGGATACGCAACACCTGTTGTTAAAAGCTGTATCTTTCAGTAGCAGAAGGCATTGCAAACTCTAAATTTAATCAGAAAAACTGTTACCATAGTGACTTGTCTCTCAAAATAGTTGCATGGTTTTAATCTGGTCATAAACAATGACACTTATTATCTCTGAATAAAAAAAGTGATGTGTTTAATTAAATATGTACACGATCTGTGTTCTCTTACTGAAATATGGAAGGGTTTACAATTCATGTGACTAGTATTAGGCAGTGCCAACCAGGAACATGGAGGAGGTCACATATTTTTCTAGGGCTACATCTTAAAACTGTTCAAAGTCTCCAACTTGAGAAGACCCTCAGGATATAGCACTTTTCCTGGAATTCTCCATTGGTTTATAGACTGCCTGCCCATGTAGGTATCCACCCTTCAACAATACCCCTCTATGAACCACCCCAGTGCCCTAATCTAGTGAGTTGTCTTAGGTCTTAGGCTCTTTACATCCTGTCCCACCAAAACTACATACTTTCTCATGACACAAATCTGTGGGTTACTGAGGAAGAGGATTGAACCCAAGAACTTTCTGAAAGTGTTGAGTAAATACATCATTCTGTTGGGTGGCACAAGTGCCCTTCTGCAGGTGTAAAGCACAGTGAGTGACGCCATTATATGTATCCACCTCAGGGTGTAGGACTTAGGCACATGAACTATGGAGCCCACCTGCCTAGCTTTGTATCCCAGCAAAGGCATCTGATAGCTTGGTAAATATGAATAAGGAACTGGATATTTCTCTTTTGAGCAGTTTACTTTTTAATATGGGAATTAAAATAAAATTTCTTTAATAGGTTTGTGAGGATTCATGTAATGAGAACATAACTCACTGTAGAAATTTCAGCCACGATTACGGCCATAAAATTTACGGTACCTTTGAAAAAAAAAAAACCTTCAGTGTTTTGGTGACATTCTTACCATAACATTGCTGGGAGAATTATGAATTCAAGAGTATATGTACAAGTTTTATCATTTGTGCATAGAAATTCATTATATCCAATAAGAACTGAGTATTAAATTAAGAGTAGACACTGAAAATACAACAGAATGCAATATATTGTCTTAGTTAAGGTTTTGCTGCTGTGAACAAACACCATGATGACAGCAACTCTTATAAGGACAACATTTAATAGGGGCTGGGTTACAGGTTCAGAGGTTCAGTCCATTGTCATCAAGGCAGGAACATGGTAGCATCGAGGTAGGCATGGTGCAGGAGGAGCTGAGAGTTCTACATCTTTATCTGAAGGCCGCTAGCAGAAGACTGACTTCCAGGCAGCTAGGATGAGGGTCTTAAAGCCCACATCCACAGTGACTCACCTACTCCAACAAGGCCACACTATTTCAACAAGGTCACACCTTCTTGAAGTGCCACTCCCTGGGCCGAGCATATACAAACCATCACAAATACTGTCTCTATTCCAGGAGAATTATAGTTAGAAAAGCAGCTGATAATTAACACAAGGTCATCATTGCATTCGTTCATTCTGTTTCTATGACAGAATACCTAAGATTGGGCAATTTATTGGAGCAGAGATTTGTCTTCTACAGTGCTAAATTCTGTGAAATCCAAAGCTGATGGGGGCCGAGTCTGGGAAGGAACTCTCTTGAGTTGTCCCGTGGAGAAGGCAGAAGAACAGGAGAGCATTCGTGGGAGGGGGTGAATGGGAGAAGCAAAGGAAAAGTTAAGGGTGAGGGGAGAAGGGAGGAGGAATGGGTGTGGAAGAGGGAGAGTGGCTCATTCTTTGCTTAGGAGCTCAGTCTTCCTGTGATCTGAACCCTCATGACCCAGCCTCCCCTTCAGAGGCCTAATGCTCAGTGCTTTCTGCACTGGGGATTAATTTTCCACCCTATGAATTTTGGGAACATAGTCAAACTGCAGCAGCACGAGGCATGGGTTATACAAGAGCACGGACATGTACATGTTAATGTTATTTTTGGAGGAAATTCTGTGGCCTTACTACTCACCATGTGTTTCATGGGCACCGCATAGAACATTTTCAAGTAACCCATAGTCTCAGACGTCCCCCTACATCCACTGAAACAGAGTCTGCTTTGAAACAAGATTCCAGATGATCGCCAAATATTAGGAAGTAGATGGTTTTAGTTGAAAAGAATAACTAAACCATTAAAGCTATTTAGGATTCATAAGACAATTTCCAGGCCAGTTGACGAAAACACTATAAAGCACGGATTATATGAAAATGCAGCCTGGACGTAAGGGAGATCAACTCCTGGACAGTCATATGTTTGTTGAGTCTCTGTAATTTCAAGTCAGATGTAATGGCTTAATGGATCTAATCCATTTTGTGTGGTTCCTAGCAATTGTGCCTGGCTCATTAAACTACACACAGCTCTGTGAGGGAGTCCGCTTGTCAGAAAGGACCATATTATATAAAAATTAAGTCCTAGTTTTTATAAACCTGAGGCACTATAACATCCTGAGTTATGTTCCCACTCAGTGAAGTAGAAAGCTACAAGGCGGCACATGAAGAGGCTTACATTGGAAAATGCATTTAAAGGCTCTGTGGCAAGTTGTACTGTAAAAAGCCAATTAGGAAGAAACGAATTAATAAAGATACATGCATCTTATTACTTCCGAATTTACTGGAGCGGGTAAATACCATTACACATGCACATATTTCCTCTGCTGTAATTATATTTTATGAAATATCTTCTAAAGTGTTTGGGATTTGAAATATGCCCGTGTCTAGGACTGTTTTATGGGTGACAGAGACTGTGGTGGCAGAGATAAATCACACAGGCTGAAGCTGCCTGTTAGATGTTAATGGGGCTGTAAGCATACTGAAGACATTTGGGTATATAACTTTACTGATGTATCTGAGCTGACCAGTAATTGGTACCGAGTAAATGAATTTATGGGATTGCATAAGTACTGTGCAGTCGGCTCAGGCATGTGTATGCTAAAACTTTCTGAGGCAGAGCTCATTTGAGTGTGAGCAACACATCCTCACGATTTGACTTCAGACTCACTTACTTAGTCAGGTCTTCAGACTCCAGCCCTGCTGGAAGTAGGATTGTGACATTAGCTGAAGTCTTTGTGCCAGAGTTTCTTCATCTGTCCTGGGAACGATGGAGAGGTGCAGTAGGTATTAAGTTGTGCCTTGAAGCTGGTACTGGTTGGTGCAGTCAGAGGAGTTTGTTCTAAGTACACCCAGCAGTGTGCGTTAGCTCACACGGATGCATGCGATTCTACTGAAGTAAAGGATCCTTCAAAGCCAAGGGAGACCTTAGCAATGCAGCAGATTGCTCTTTTTTGTTTTTGGAAAGGATTCTTGTTATTTCTGAGGGTCACATGGAACGGTAGCAATTCTCAGGTGTGATGGGATGTTGAGGACAAGGGTGGTGATCAGTTCATCACTGGAGCAGAGTCTCCATGCCTGCTGGACTCCCGAGCCTTCCGTATTGCCAGGACTTGAAGGACTTGTGCACTGCCTTTATCTGGTGCAGTAAGGCTGTTAACAGGGAAGGAGGGCTGGCATCTAATTTACATATTCCTGAGCTAAACAAAAAGCATGCACCAGAAAGTAAATAGCAAATCACAAAACAGCAATGTGGCTCCATTGCTCAGCTGTCTGTGAACTAAGATCAGTAGAATTTACATCTATCCACAATCATAACACTTCTGAAAACGCACAGCAAACATCTTACTTCATAGCAATTCCTGTGCTTTAAAGCTGCCTTCTTAGAAGTTCTCCTTTAAAAGATCTAGAGTCAATGTCAAGGTTGCTCAGAAGTTATAATTTTTATTTTGTCTTTTGTTGAACAATTTGTCGTCTATGAAGAAATAGCACATGAAACATTTCTCTAAAAAATGTTTTTAATGGTGTTTTGTGCAGGAATAGAAACCCTGACTAGACACTAGTACAGAGTGAAATAGTTCACAGATGGTTTACAGTTTGGCTCACATTAAGAAACAGAGCTATAGCATCCCAGATCCTTCCTACATGAGCCAAAAAGGAGAATTATAGTTACTTTGTGTGTGTGTGTGTATATACATATATATGGACTGGAAAAATTTCTGTTTTCTTTTGAGACAAAATCTTGTGCATTTCAGCCTTACTGGGAATTTACTGTTGTCCAGGATAGACTTGAACTAGATAACCCTCTGCTTTGCCTAAATTTCAGAATTATAGGCATATATTAACTCATCAGATGAAATTTTTTTTTAAAAGAGTGGGTTTTCTGGAGAGACTTCTCAGTGGTTAGGATAATTTGTTGGTGTTTCAAAGAAAATGAGTTCAGTTCCAAGAATTTCCATTAGGTAACTTGCAACACCTATAATTCCTGATTAAGTCAGATCTGTCACCCTATTCTGGTCTCCTTAGGCACCCATACACATGTGAGAGATGTATATGTTTCTCTCTCTCTCTCTATCTATCTATCTATCTATCTATCTATCTATCTATCTATCTATCTATCTGTCTGTCTACCTACCTACCTATCATCTACAGAAGCTGAAAAGTCCCAGGAAATACCACCTGGATCTTGGGGAACTAGCAAATCTGGCAGTGTATTTCACTGTGAATCTACAGTCCCAAGAATCACAGGGTGTCATGGTTTGAGTATGCTTGACCAAGGGAGTGGCACTATTTAGAGCTTTGACCCTGTTGTAGTAGGTGTGTCACTGTGGGTGTGGGCTTTAACACCCTCATCCTAGCTTCCTGGAAGCCAGTCTTCCACTTGTAGCCTTCAGATGAAGATGTTGAACTTTCAACTCCTCCAGCACTATGCCTGCATGTTTCTTCCTTGATTCTAATAGACTGAACCTCTGAACCTGTAAGCCAGTCCCAATTAACCATTGCCTTTATAGGATTTTTTTTGATCATGGTGTATGTTCACAGCAGTAAAACCCTAAGACAGAAGTTTCCACCACTAGCCCCCATAGGCTTGTCCAAACATATGAGTCTATGGGGGCCATACCTAAACATAGCATAATGTAAAATACATTTAGTCCAATGTCCAAAGTCCCCATAGTCTATAGCAGTCCCAACAATGTTAAAAGTCAAAAGTTCAAAGTATTTTCTGAGATTCATCCAGTCACTCAAATGTAATCCCCAAAGCAAGACAGGAAACCAGCTGGGAAAACTCCAGACTCTGTATCTCCATGTGTGATGTCAAAGCAGTCTTCAGATCTCCAACTCCATTTTCATCTTTGTTGACTGTAACAAGCTTCTTTCTCCTGGGCTGGTTCCACTCTCTGTAAGCATCTTTTCTTGGTAGATAGCCCATGGCTCTGGCATCTCAAATACCCTGGGCTCCTCCAAAGGGCTGGTGTCACTTCTCTAGCTCTGCCCTTGGTAGCACTCTAAGCTCAGGTTGATCCACTCCATTGTCACTACTGTTCCTGGTGATCATTTCATGTTACTTGTATCTTCAATACACTGGGGTCTTCTGCTGTAACTAGGCTTTACCTCTCATAGGCTCTCATAGGCTCTCTTCATGGTGCCAAGCCTCAACTCCTTTTCATGCCCCCTTCAGTCCTGGGCTGTCAAATACAACAGAGGCTGCACCTTCACCAATGGCCTTCCATGGCTTCTTACAGTGCAAAGCCTCAGCTTTCAAAACGCCTTTATGCTTTCAAAACCAGTACCATCTGGATGACTCTTACACATTACCAAGTACAGCTGCAGCAAGAGGTACAACCTTGGCTACCTCTGGAACAAGGCTTTGTTTTGTGCTCTCAGAAAAAAAAATCTTCTCAGAAGATTTCACCTCAGTGATGCTGTTCTCTTCTTAATCACCACTAATTTCTTAGCTCCATCTAACCAGCATCAATTGATCCAGTAGTCCTTTCTATTCTTGAATCTAAAGCCAGAGACACATGGCCAAAGCTGCCAAGTTCTGCTGCTTGTTGGGGCTGTCACATGGCCCCCTTGTTTTATTACATTATCACCAGCTTTCTATTTTTCAGCTCCTTCACTGCCTAAGCTTGGCTGTCCTGGATTTTCCTTTGTAAATTGACCTTGAACACAGAAATCTACACACCTGTCTAATGGGAGTAAAGGTGTGTGCCACCATTCCTGGACTTAAGCTTTGCTTTACCTAGAAACGAAACTCTGAAGTGGTGATGAACAACAACATATAGCTGTCCCAGCTCCAGAAGTGAGAGAATCTTCTGTGTTGATCCTACACATACTATATTACTACTGCTCACATTAATGAGACTGGATCTTTTTTTATCAATTCGAATGCTAGTAGCCTTGGGGTATAGGTCCCACAATCATGTCTTACTAGCTATGTGATAGACATTTCCTTAGTTCATTCTAGTTGCTGTACTGTTGAAAGCACAGTTGCTCAGTGCAACTCCACTGGAAAAGCTATTCCATAGAAAAAAAGCAGCCTGCATTGTCAGTGCACCTACTGTGGCTTCTTTGGAAACAGCAAAAAGTTGTGTCAGTATTGAAGTTTTAAGAGAGTTCATCTGGCACAGCACCGGCCAGAATAGGGAAGATGGAGAAGTAATTCTATCACTTCACTGAGAAGCTGTGAACATTGATAGTTGCTGTGAGAGGGAGAGTCGGTATTCTTTCATGATGGGATCCCTGGCAGTAAGTCCCATGCACGGGGAGAGCCCAATCCTGACACTAAGTGAACAGATAAACTGTCACTAAAGAAGTCACCTTAGAGTTGGGTGAGATGGTTGAGTGGGTGGTAATAGAAAGAGTTGAGGGGTGAATATGGTGAAAATATAGTACATAAAACTCTCAGAGAATTAGCACAAATATCTTCTGTCAAAAGAGAGGCTCTTGCTCAGAATTGGTTTATACTTTCAAACATTTTGACAACAAATTGAAGTTCATCGCTGAATATTTTCTGGGTGGGGTTAGGGACCATAATTGACATTCTGGCTTACTGTGTCTCAAGAGTTTCTATCTGGTGAAGAGCCTCCAAAACAGATTTCTACCTGTAAGTCAAGCAGGGTGAGGGCTGTATTTGTCCAATAATAAACACAAATCAACTCATGCTGGAAATTCTGTTCAAGTTATTGGAAATGCAATTTATATGGATCAGGCACAACTGACAGGAGCTGCTCCTGGTGCTGCAGCTGGTTAAGAACCTGAAATGGCCTAAACCCCAATTCTGTTTTTCTTTAGTGACAACATTTCTGAGATTGAATGACTTGATGTAGTTTGGAATTGTTTGGTTTTACTTCCTTTGGCAACGGACATTTTAGATGTTATGCTGTTTACAAGATGGTTATATTAGAGGATAAATTTTAATTTGTAGACCTACCCTTTAAAAAATAAGCATATTCAGGAAGTTTTGATGGGATAAGAGCTGCTTTAGATTAGGACCTTGGGATTCGGAATGGGAAACCTTTGACATTTTGGTTTGTTGCTACACGTTTAAGGGGTAACCACTATAGCTTCATTTTACTGTCAGTCGTCATGACCTAGAAAGATGTTGAACCAACTTTCTGGAATTCTAGGTTGTTAGGCATAGATAAAGAGAAAAACAAAGGAGCCTTTCAGCATTCATCAAATTCCAGGGCTTGAGAGAGAGCCAAAAGATCTGGGGAAAGTTCATGCCACCTGGGCTTCTATACCCATTACATGGGAGGTGACATTTAAAAATACTGAAAGAAAAGATGAGGATGGTTAATGATTGACTACCTAACAGGACCAGTTGACCTAGTGATTAAGTAACCAATGGGATTCATTTCTGGAAGAAATCTAGCACTAGATAATTTTCTAAAGGTTTTTCTAAAACTTGACTTTGTAAAAGTAGGTCACCTCTCCCTACCCCATGGACTCTGTCTCCTTTCGCAGAAGGGGAACTCTTATCTAAATAGCACAGTTTGTCTTTTTACAGGGACAAGGAACCCCTTAAGATGCCACAGACTCCCTTATTTCGTGGTCTGAGTACAAAGCATCCCCCACAGCTCACGTGCTAGAGCCTTGGCACTATTATTGGAGGTTCTGGAAGCGTTAGGAGGAGGAGCCTCCCTAGAAAGAGCTGGACTCTGGAACATAGCTTTGAAGGACATACCCTCTTCCGGGCTCCTCCCTTTCCTTCTTGTTGACACAAGGTGGGCAACCTTGTCTTCTGCACTCTCTTATGATGTTCTTACATGGGCCATCTGGCCATGGACTGATACTTTCAAGCTATGAGCCCAGATAAATATTTCCTACTTTGTTGTTGGTTTTTGTTTTCCTCAGATATTGAGGCTTAGCAAGAAAAAGCCTAATTTACGAATGTTTCCTGATGCTGTTGTTGGGGTATGTTTACATCAGAATCCACATTCTTATTTATTGACTCTCTTACCGCATGATGACTGGTTAAAAAACGTGTTGTGTCTATAGAAGGTAAAACCATAGAGAAAGGGGATTTTTAAACTTGTGATCCGCTTTTTTTTTTTTTTTTAAATGCACTTGGCACTGGCTTCTTCCTGGGCTGGCTTTTTAGGGCACTCAGCCTGAAAGCCCTGAGGAATGGCTGTCCTGCCAAGGGCTGTAGGTCTCAGTCCCTTCCCACATACTTCTATCCCTCTAAATCTCAGACCATCATTGCTCTTAAGTGTAGGTCACAACAAGTGCTTAACATGCAGGGTACGTGTACTGTAACATCTAAAATGTTACATTGCTTTATTTTTTCTCTAATTTGAAAAACTGATGGGTTAGATGAGAAGTTAGACTGATAACAAAAGAATCTCAGTGAGCACAACGTAGAGAGGGCCTTAGTCCTCAATTTCACACACAAACGCCTGCTCTGCACAGTGAACTCCAATGGCTTTCTGTTTCTGTTTCTTTGTTTCTCCCTGAGACAGAGTCTCATGGAGTCCAGACTGGCCCCACGATCTCTATGTAGACAGCTAAACTGACCCTTGCTCCTCTTGCTGTTGTCTCCCAGGCTCTGAGACTACAGACATGTGCCACCCTGTCAGGTTAACATGAACTTTTCTGTTTCCATCCCCTCAAGACATTTTGAAAAGTTATTGTTTAAACACTATGGGGGTTTATAAAATAAAGAATAATGAAAAAGAAATACAGCAGTACATATTTTCTTATGGGTGGGCACTTTCTAAGCTGCCTTGGAAAGTCCCAAATCTTGCACATATTATATTTTTCCTATATACACAAATATATGATGGAATTTATTCATGAATTTGGAGTAGGAACTTGTCAACAGTAGTCATAGCAAAACAGAAGAACTGAACAATATACTGAAATAAATTTAATGAGGCTATTTTCTCACACTCATAGAGTTCAGACAAACATTAATATTTTTTTGTTGACTTTGACAGAGAGAGTGGCTACTCATTATTTTGTATGTGCTGCAGAGCTGTCTTCAGGACTGGCTATGTCCTGATTTTCCCACTAATTTCAGTTGATTTGAAGATAAAAGAAAGGCTAGTTATTAAAATGTTAGGACACAGAGGTCCCAGAAAAAGATAAACTTTCCTAATGTTAGAAAGCTGGCGACAGAAACATAGGACCCAGAACCCAGTTTTCTATGGTTGGTAGAGTGAGTTTGATGTATAATAAGCTCAACACCTTTAACTATTTACTATAACTATGGGACTTAATTCCACATATCCTGTCCTCCTTATCGCAACTACTCTAAGTTGCTTTTATGGCTAAGTGAAAATTTACCTTCTTGCAGGAAAATACATGATTGGTTTATTCAAAGTTTCTTCAGGCTCACATCTCATCAACCCATGGGAAAATATTTCAGCATGCTTCTCTTTAATGGTATCTGCTTACTTAAAAGAGAAAAGGGTTATGTCTATATGGTTTGTCATGTTTTCCTCCTTAAATAAATAATGATCACTTTCCAACCCCAGGCACCAGTAGATGCTCCGAGAACACAGATTACCAGATGCTTTGGATTTCTCACTTTTTCACACCCTTTTCTCTGCTTTTCAGTGTACCGTGATAGAGACAGCATCTTCCAGCCTCTGGTGGGTTTAAGAAGTGGTTTTTACTTCTACTACATTCAAAGCCAAAAATATGGAGGCAAAAGAGTTATGGAAAACTGTAAAGGTGGAAAAATCCCAGAGAGGTACAGAGCATTTAAAAGGCACAGGGAAATAGCATCCAATTTAGATCAGCCTCCTGTCTCTGCTTTTTATATCCCTTCTGTGAGTTCAGGAAAATGAGCTCTGAATTTAATTGTAGTGTGGGTGTGTGCCTGTTTAGATGAGAAATCTCCTAAAATTTGCACATCAATATTTCCTACAATACCCCGAAGGACTCAGTGCTTCCTGGAACATCTCAACCCACTTCTTGGAAGTTCCCTTTTCCCTAGGGACACTTGATTTATCTGATACATAGAGAATGGTTTGATCCCCTACTGGTGGTGCCTTAGGCACACAGTGTGTTTATCTTGGTGTCATGACATGTGATGACCACAAGAGTTTAGAAGAGAGGGAAACCTTTAAAAACACGCTTGGAGGACTCAAGAATGAAAGCTGCTCTGTCTAAAATGTTGTTACTGTCTTTCTCTTCTGCTCAACCCGGATAAAGTATTCTGGTGCTTAAGGACAAATCAGCACAAACAAGACCCAGCGTCTCTATTGCCTCCTGCTGGCTGGGAACTCAGAGATGCTCAAAGAGAAAGCCACAGGGATTCCTGGATGCTCCTGGATGAGGGGCTGTTTCTCCAGTTCCGAGATAAACAGACTGAAAAAGAGGATGGTCAGGGAGGAGCTCCTGGCTCCTTTGCTTTCTTCCTCCTGTCAGAAAGGGTGGAAGTTTCAAGGTAGGAACTTCATAGAGCAGTCCTCGGAAATTAGAAAAGGTAATCAAAGTTAGTTAGATGAACTTTCTTCCCTCCCCACTTCTGTTTCTGTTTCAAAGAAGCTGATTGATAAAAACTCCCTCCTAGGGCTGGGGAGATGGCCCAGTGGTTAAGAGCACTGACTGCTCGTCCAAAGGTCCTGAGTTCAATTCCTAGCAACCACATGGTGGCTCACAACCATCTGTAATGGGATCCAATGCCCTCTTATATTGTGTCTGAAGAGGGCTACAGTGTACCCATATACATTAAATAATTAATTCTTTAAGAGAAAAAAATAACTCTCTCCTGACATAGTCAGTAAAGACACTGTGCCGACTGTTGACCATCTTAGGAGTAAGTTAATATCAGGGTACTGCAATGCTCGGCCTAATGTGGGTTCTGGAGATTCAAACCTATACCCACATGTTAGTACAGCAAGGGCTTTACACACTCACTGAGCTATCTCTCCAGCCCATGAGGTTTTCATTGTTGTTTGATTTCCCATTCCTTACCTGAGATTCTATGTGAGCACAAATGTACACTTTTCTTTGTTGGAGGGCATGCTTACCCCTTTAATCTTCATAGGTTATCCAGTTCCACTTCAGGCTTTCCACCAATCTTATCAGCACAGAATTACTCCTGAAGAGAACGTTTTAAACCACCGAGTCACAGTTTTAGAAGGATTAGAGGCCTGCTGTTGCTGGGAACTGTTGTAGAGTCTTTGTGTGCATCCGTACATCATGAGTAAATCAGACTTGCTGTGGAGTTTGTATACTAGCAAGAAATATGACACACGGTAGATGTAATAGACATGTACATGATAGAATACATTAGGAAAATGCTCAGCAATTTGTAAAGGACAGAAAGATGGAGGGAGCTTCAGAGGAGAGGCAGACATTGGCGGGAGCAGACTTCGCGCACAAGGGAAGACCTCACAGACACAGCTACAGAGATGAGCAGGTAGAGCCTCTGAGGAAGAGAGTCCATTTGCTTTCTTTCAAATGTCTCTTCAATTTCTTGGTAAGAGGAGCCCCTGATGAAGCTGTGAGACTAATAATCCCATACGCACTAAGAAAAGTTTCTTTCAAGAAGGCTTGTCTTTGGGTCAGTTTTAATACTGTTTTGCCAATCCAATTTGTGAGCTGGTTCACTGGTCTTAAGTTTAAAATGTAGGTCACCTGGAAGTCTAGCAGTTGGGTCATGGTTCACTAACTTTCATAAGCCTCTGCTGTGGAACTGTAAGTGAACGAAGGCTGCATTTCCAAAGGGGGGGTGGACAATGTCTGTCCTTTATCACTCCTGCTATGCATACAGAATATAAACAGAATGTCTTATGTCTTTAATCTATGTATTCCAAATTACTTATTGTAATGACACTTTTGAATACCCATATCAAGCATGTGTGTATCCTATATGGGATATATGTATATAAAGACTTGGAAGTCAAACTTCAGAGACAGTTCTTATCCTATATGGGATATATGTATATAAAGACTTGGAAGTCAAACTTCAGAGACAGTTCTTGTAGAGAACAGGTAGACACTGGCTACGTTTACTCCTGGTGTGCTATTAAGTATGGCCTGTAATTGAGACAGAAATTAAATGTCATTAAGGTAGGAAGGGACAACAACATAAATGGACAGAAGAAAGGTCCAGCAGAGATAGCAGAAAGAAAAAACAAAGTTTACAAGAAGATTTGCAGAAAGGACAGTTAAGGAGCACATTCTCAGACTTGAAAAGAGGAACCGATGAGCAGGTATGAAAAGCTGCTGAGAAGCACCTTGGAGGTGACATGGAGGCCAAGTGCTGTCCGAGAAGCATGGTGACTAGAAATGCTCCTAGGATGGACGCCAGGAGGACATACTTCTCTTGAGCTCTATGTCAATTCTGATAGATAGGACAGCCTAGAGAAAGGTTCCATTGCTGTGTGGGAGAACTGTTTCTCAGCCCAATATTTAAGTTCTTCACTGGAAGATTCTCCCTATGTTCTTTACTGGCATGAGATCCCCTTCCCACAGTGCTTATCTGACCCTTAGTAAGATGAGAAAGTTTGTAAAGATGCATTGCCCTCAACCCTTCCCTGCAGGAAGTCTTCCCTCTCATGTCTCCTTGACAAAGTACTCACACTAAAAAGTATTTCTAAAGCACTTTATAGATTTTTAATTAATACAACCACTCTGGAAATCTGTCTGGCGATACCTCAGAAAATTGGATATAGTACTACCTGAAGACCCAGCTATTCCACTTCTGGGCATATACCCCAGAGACACTTTAATACACAACAAAGATATATGCACCACAATGTTCATAGCAGCTCTATTTATAATAGCCAGAAGCTGGAAGGAACCCAGATGTCTTTCAGAAGATAAATGGATACAAAAATTGTGGTACATATACACAATGGAATACTACTCAGCCACCAGAAACAATGACTTAACCAAATTCTTAAGAAAATGGCTGCATCTAGAGAATATCATCCTGAGTGAGATAACCCAGTCACAAAAGAACAGACATAATATGCAGTCACTGATAGTGGGATGCTAACCCCAGAGGCTTGTACTCTCCCAGAAACAACTCAGACTGTATGAAGTCCAAGAAATAAAGAAAACAAAAAAAAATATACATATATTTACAAAACAAGAAGACTTTGACTATTTCCATGTTGCGTTTTGTTTTGCATGTACTTTACGCTTATTGTAACTATTAGGTTTTCAATGCATACTGTCAAGCCCTTGAAAAAAATCAAGTACTGACTAAAAAATATATATTCACATGGTTTTATGTAAAAATTATTTTAATGTCTGAAAAAACAGTACTGACAAAAATGTATAATTTTAAGCAAAAAATGTTTAAGATCTGTACATTTATTTTTGTTTTGTAAAATAAAGTCGTTTAAAAAAATAGAATTACATCATCTTCTCCCTTCCCTTCCTCCAGCCTCCCCAGGTACCTTCAAGCCTTCCTATCACCTCCCCTCAAATTGATAACCTATTTTTATTACTATTCTTCTCCTTTTCCCCCTCTCTCTTTCACACACACACACACACACACACACACACACACACACACACACACACGGGGATGTGGTGAGTCTGTTTTTGTTGTCTGTGTGTACACGGTTTCTAGATCATCACTTTGTATTGGGTAACTGAGTAGGGGCTCATCCCCTGGAGAGTGAGTCTAATTCCCCATCTCTCAGCAGACATCAGTTGACTATAGTCTTTCACCAAGGTTTGTCACTCCATGAGATATCCTCTTACAGTGTTAACATCTCTGTTGATACTGCCATTGTTCGGGGTTTGTTTGTGCAGCCATCTCTGTGACAGAATGTTCTACAGCAGACTTCTTGGTATTCTGGCTTTTATAATCCTTCTGCCCTCTCTTTTATGCTGTTTCCTGAGACATAGATGTGGGAGCTGTGATGTAGATGTATTCACTGCACTGGGCTCCCACAATCCACTGATGTCTGTGTTGTGTCCAGTTGTGGCTTTTGCTGTAAAGAGAAACTTCTCTGTTGAGGGGTGGTGGCTCCACTTACCTGTGTGTATAAGGATGGGATTTAGAGTGCAGTAAAGAATTATGCTGATCTAACAAAGTGGTGGTAATAGATTTTTTTCTCAAGGTCCATTGTGGTCTACTTTCTTCTTGTTAAGCATCATAGAAACTATTTTATAATTGTGGATAAATTGAAAATATCCACAAGTATGGTTCAATAGGCAATGAATTAAAACTACAATACTATCAAATTTAAAATCTAGCAATGTAGCCTCAACACATGTTTTTATTTTTCACTCAACAAATAAAGTTCTCTGTGTCCAATGGAATCTAACACATTGCCTGCTTCATCATTGGTAATAAATATTTGGGAAGATTATGTGCTACAATCTGCACATACTCAGCAATTTAATCATGGTAAGTACTTACTAGGTACCTCTTAAAGGCTCCTGGTACTTCAATGTGCTAAGTTTAACTGTATTATTTAATTTAGACAGCAATAATGCAAGGTGGAGATTATTTAAAATTTGTGCATTTGTATGTGTGTATATTTCAGTGAATGTGGACTCACATGTGTACAGGTGCATGTTGAGGTTCAAAGTTGATGATGGCTTAATTCTCAATTGCTCTTCATTTTGCTGCTTTTAGTAAGAGGGGTGGCCTCTATTGCTGAAGCCAGTGCTCACCAATTCTGATCAGGCTGGCAGCCTTGCCCCGGGGTCCCGTCTCTCTCTGTCTCCAAAACGGTGGGATTATAGGTGGCTGTCACAGCTGCACTGTTCCCATGGTCTTGCGTAGAAAATGTTTACCCACTGGGCCATCTCTCCAGTCAGATTATTGTTACTGCTTTATTTTTATTTCCATTAGAGAACAAACCTAGGGATTCCCACAGCCAGGCAAGCACTCAACTAGTTAACTACAACCCTGGGCATTATTTTTCTATTTCCTTTGTTTTCTTCTTTTTCTACCCTTGTTCTTTCTTCCCTTGTCTCCAGCTCCCCTTCTTTCATCAGGGCCTTGCTATAGGGTTACTGGTATGTAATACCATATCCTGTGAGGCAGAGGATACAATGAAGAACTGAGTCTTGGAGAAAGAGAGGAGGCTGCCTATGATCCACAGAGAGAGAGAGAGAGAGAGAGAGAGAGAGAGAGAGAGAGAGAGAGAGAGAGAGAGAGAGAGAGTCCTCACACTCAGAGAAGTCCTTTTGGAAGAGTGAGGACATCCTTACTTACTTCACAAAAACTCAAGCAATACTAGGAAGAAAATCGAATTCTTGTATCTCTACTTAAGTGAGATTCTGTGACTGTTTCTTATTGACTGGTACTCTTTTTTTTTTTTAGATTAAAGTTTTTAAAATCATTCCATTCATTTACATCTCAAATGATATCCTGCTTTCCAGTTACTCCTCTATAAGCCCCTACCCCACAACCTCCCTCTCCTTCTTCCCCTTTGCCTCTATTGAGGGTGCTCTGCCACCAACTTTCCCTCACCACTCCAACACCCCCCTATGCTGGGACACCAAACTGCCACAGGACCAAGGACCTCCCTCTCATGATGTCAGACAGGGCCATCCTCTGCTATCTATGTATCTGCAGCCATGGATCCCTCCCTGTCCACTCCTTGGCTAGTGGTCTAGTCCCTGGGAGCACTGGGTGGTCTGAACTGCTGATGTTGTTTTTCCTATGGGGTTGTAACCCCTCTCAGTTCCTCCAGTTCTTCTGACAGCTCCCCCACCAGGGTCCCTGAGCTCAGTTTAATGGTTGGCTCCAAGTATCCACACCTGCATTGGTCAGTTACTGGCTGAATCTCCAAAGGAGCAGCCACATCAGGTTCCTGTCAGCAAATGCCTCTTGGCATTGGCAACAGTGTCTGGTTTGGTGTCTGCAAATGGGATGGATCCCCAGGCATAGTAGTCTCTGATGGCCCTACCTTTAGTCTCTGCTCCATTTTTTTTTTTTTTTTTTGTTCCTGTTCTTCCTTTGGGCAGGAACATTTCTGGGTTAAAAACTTTAAGATGGGTGTGTGGCCCCATCCTTTTATTGAGAGCTATGCCTATCTACTAGAGGTGGTCTCTACAGGTTCTACCTTCCCTTCTCTGCTAAAATCATCTTCACTAGGTCCTGGGAGTCTTTTGTTTCCCTGGCAACTGGGACCCTCCAGTTGCTATCCCCAGTTCCTCATCCCCCACCCCAATACATATATTTTATTTAATTTCATGACTTTTCTTCTGTCCCCTTCAGTACCTGACACTGTCCCCTTATTTCCTCCCCTTTGTCTCTCCCTCCCAAGTCCCCCCTTCCTCCACCTCCTTCTAATATCTTGTTCCCCCCTCAATGCAGGACTGAGGCATCTACACCCTGGTCTTCCTTCCTCCTAAGGTCATATGGTCTGTGGGTTTTATCATGGATATTGTGAGCTTTATGGCTAATATTCACCTATCAGTGAGTATGTGTGTGTCTGTGTGTGTGTGTGTTTATTTGTGTGTGTGTGTGTGTATTTGTGTGTGTGTGTTCTTTTCTGACTGAGTTACCTCATTTAGGATATTTTCTAGATCCATCCATTTGCCTGCGGATTTCATAAAATCATTGTTTTTAGTAGCTGAGTAGTATTCCACTGTGTAAATGTCCCACATTTTCTGTATCCATTTTTCTGTTGAAGGACATCTGGGTTTTTTCCAGCTTCTGGCTATTATAAACAAGGCTGATATGAACATAGTGGAGTATGTGTTCTTGTTATATGTTGGAGAATCTTTTGGGTATATGCCCAGGAGGGGTATAGCTGGACTTCAGAGAATTCAGGATAATAGGTCTGCCTTTGGGATGGAGTGGATGAGAGAAATGGTGAATTTTAAGCCATATGGGATTTTTTTCAAAGGTCAGTATAGGCTCCTGACATCCTGACCCTGCCAGTTTTTGTCAGGCCTGTTCTTCCCTCTTGCTCTGCAAATGGTTTAGTTTATGTGACATCACCTCTTTCTCAGCTCTCAATGTGTCCCTAGATGGAAAGTAAGTTATAAATATCCAGTAGATGCTTCTGACATTCATGGCTGCCTTCCTTGACTGGTTGTATGCATAGTAGACTTGCAACTTGGTTTTCTTGTGGGTACCAAACAACTGGAGTTGGAGCTATCCCAAAATCTGTTGCCTTTCCCTAGAATATGATGTCCAAGCCGGGCTGCCTCCTCTGGCCTCAGCGGGAGAGAATGTCCCTCGCCCTGCAGTTACTTGATGTTTCAGGTTGGGGGGGACACCGGGAAGGGGTGCCTGCTCAGAGTAGAAGGGGGCAGGGATCTGAGAAGGCTTGTGGGAAGGAATGACAGGGAGTACGAGGGTAGTGAGCAGGATGTAAAGTAAATAAGTTTAAAAACAGTTTTAGGTTTTGTGTTGGGTTTTTATCTCAGGGTATAGTGTTCACTTAGCAAGCACAAGGCCCAGAGTTTATTCTTCAGCAAATAAAACAAATAAAAACAAAAAGTAAAAGAAAAAAAAACCATTTAGTAGGCTCAATCTGCAACCTTTTGGAAGCAGTTATTAGATAGCCCTTTTATTTTTTATTTTAATTTTGATTCTATCCTTGCTTGAAGTTATGAATGGAAAGTCATACACTTTGGACTCTGTTTCCTGGGTTTTTTGGAAAGTATGCATGTTACTGGTGACAGTAACTCTAGCACACATTTTTCTTTCTTCTAAAGGCTAACATGGGTGCAGCAGGACTCGCTGTGGGCCACAGTCATTTTAAAGCATTCAGTTTTGGAATCTCCAGGGAAAATTTACACTGAGGTAGCTTGTACTTTTATCTGTTGCTCCTACTTTGGGTGCTATTAGTGTGTGTGTGTGTGTGTGTGTGTGTGTGTGTGTGTGTGTGTATGTGTGTATGTGTGAAGTAATACTTGTGCTATTGTGTGTGTGTGTTTTAATGCTTGTGCTATTGTTTGTGTGTGTGTGTGTGTGTGTGTGTGTGTGTTTGTAAGTGTATATACACATGGCACATATGTGAAGGTCAGAGAACAACTCTCCAGTCAATTCTCTCCTTTGACTGTAACATGGGCTCCAGGCTCGCAATGTACATCCTCAGGTGTACTCACTTGCTAGCCTGTACTTTAAAAGATGTATGTATGTATGTATGTATGTATGTATGTATGTATCGATCTATCTATCAGCCAATGAATCAATGAATCAATCTCTCTACTCATTGTGCATGTACACACACCTGTTTGCTTGTGTGTGTGTCTGTGTCTATGTATCTGTGTATCCATGTGTGGGTCCCCAGAAGAGGGCGTTTTATCTCCTGGGGCTGGAGTGCATGCTGGGAACTGAACTTAAGTCCTTTGGAAGGGCATCAAGGGCTCTTAGTCACTGAGTCATCTCTTCAGCCCCTAACTGCTCCTGTCAGAAGGTAAAATGGGCTCTTGCTAAGAGTAAAATTTTGATAAAGTGTGATGAGCATCTGTTTTACCTTTTCCATCACTTTTGCTATTGCTTTTCCTAATCAAATACTCATGATGCCGTTAGAAAGAACACCGAGATTATTGCCTTACTAACATTCCCGTTACTGTCATAAGATGCACTGACACAGTCCTCATTTCGAGAACCTTCCTTTGAGGCTCCTTGGCTGGCAATGCACAGATGTTGATTCTAGATTTTCGATGTTGGAATCTTGCTGTGAACTACGGGGCATGGACACTAACTTGTCACAACATCATGAGCTTACAACAGCCCTGCCCAGCATCCAGGGGACAGCTCTGTATGCCCAGTGCTGTCCATTGTCTCTTGGAGAGTCACAGTGTCAGATTAATGGACCAGGAGAGCCAAAGCTTTGAAGTCAGCATAGACTCAAAGCACCCTGGGCATTTTTCTTTTCTTTTTTAATTGAAAATTTCCCTTTTCGTAAACATTAATCCAAACCTATTTCTACACGATAATGCACACAGATTTGTATGGTTTTTAGAATCATTCCTTTAGGATTCTCATGGAACACTCCATCCCTGTTCTAGATGCATCATGATTTGGACGGAACATGAACAGGTGATTCTTTACTCCCAAGTGGTTCTTTACTTCCAGTTGCAGAACTTCCCAGATATATGTAGGGATTTGACAAAAATATGACTTTATTAACAGTTTTCTGACACTGTTTTTTTTTATTTTCATCAACCAATTTGAATTTCAAGCAGAATAAAACATTTCATCTAAATTTTGTTTGCTTTTGTTTACCGTTTTGCTTCTAATGAACAATTTACAAACTCTTAAATCAGCCAACTCAGAGCTAATCCAGTGAAAGGCCATGTTCCCCAACAGTCAGCACGTTCTATTCAACGGCACGTGCTCTTCAACAAATTACTTTATTGTTTGTCCAAAAAAACCTGCCTTCTTCAGTTGTGCAGTTTGTGAAAACAGTTCCAATTTCCTGACAGTGCTTTGATTATCCAGAGTGAATCTGGGATGGAAAGCTATGTCCTTCCTCCCACTACCCTGATGGGCAGCACTTTCTCTCCTCTTTGGCTGTATACCATTGCTACCCTGCTCCTGGTTCTGACTTTTTGATGGTATTAATGCTATGCAGACTTAGAGGCTTTCTCTTTCCACACTGAAATGTCACTAGCCAGCAGAGACAGCCACACACTCAAGTTTACTAAGGGAGACATGCATTCTTCAAGGTTCAATGTACAGTTCTACTCCAGCCCTGTCCCACTCCCCCCCCCCCCGCCCCTTGGACTTTCTCAAGTACCATGGCTGATACCATTTCTATTGTAACTAGAAGAGTTATCAGTGCCAGAGTCCCCAGTGGAACAAATGCGCTCAGGGGATCACAAAGGGAGGATATGCTCATGCACGATTTACCAAATAATAGGAACTGTGCAGGATGTTTGCTTAACTACAACCTTGCACCAAGGTGAGCACTGACATCTGTCCAGCCACTGCCTGGTCATCTAGGACTGTTAATCCTGGTAACCAAGGGTTATTGTCTCAAAACAACTTACATAACCATCCTCATTTTGCTTTTTCCTTTGCCTGTTTGGCCCCACCAGGGCTCTGGCACAATTCAGAGTGGCACCTGTACTTAGATTTACACACCTCTTGCTTATTCTTGAGCAAACTCATTTTTTATTTAGAGTCTCTCCTTATTTTTTATTCAGGTCGACACAGCCATTTTCTTTCTCTTATTAGTAGAAGAATGGAAATACATCCTATTTTCCCCCCATTAGTTTGTGAGATCCTGAGGAAGAGTATGTTCTTGAACTGTCTAGAGGATGCATGGAACCTGCTGAATATAGAAACTTAGTTATTTCTTCAACTAATGCGCACATATCGAACTCGGGACTATTTACTCATATTAGTTAACTGCATTCCCTTTGACCTCACATTCTCTGTCTCTGACCTTCCTTTTCTGAATTCAAGTTATGCTGGGTAGAAGCTTGTCAACAAAGGCTGCAGTAAGGGAAAGCCATATCCTTTTATTAGCTATGACAACCTGAGACAACCCTCTTGGGTTCTCATAGCGTGCTGCTTGTGGGTCTTAGGCCAACTCATAGATATCAAATTCTTTCCTGTGCTTTATCTTTTTAAAATGCATTTATGTAAGAACTGAAGAGAACAGGCGTGGCTTCTTTTATGTTTATGAAGATTTTTTTTACTGCATTATTGAGAAATTATCACCAGGTTTTATAAAGGAATAAAAATCTAAATTATTAGAGTATGAAATGTCCCTGAGCAACACTTTTCTACAATCTCATTAAATATAACTTCCTTAACTTCGAAACTCTAATTTGATTCACTGAAGGCAATGCACTCACGTAACTACAAAAGTTTAAGACATCCAAAGGATAATAATAATAATAAATGCTCAAGACCTAAGCCATTCATCCAAAGCAGCAAGTAATAAATGCAAAAGTTACTGCTGTCAAAAATGTACACAGAAGCATAAATCCCGGGAAATGGTGTGGGAAGGCTGCTCTGTCTAAGATATTAGCCAGTTTAGTGGCAAACCTATAAAGTATGGATTATAGGGTATTTAATCACATTGCACTGGATCTCCTAGCAACTTTATCCCGAGGCTTGGGGGGGGAGCAGCCTTCATTCTCAATCCTTTCATACACAGTGTATGTAGGACAGAAAACATTCTAACCACAAAGAGAACATCGCAGGCAAAATGCTGCAAGGCAGGCAGGCCGAGAGTGAAGTGCATATTCGAGGCAGTAGTTTCTGTGCAGATTCATTAAACAGAGTGTGCCTAAGGAACCTTGGAGTAAATTTGAAAGCAGATACAATAAGAAGAGCCCTGATAAAAGGAAGTAACACTATGGCCATGGGATAAGGAAATCCAGGGTATGCAGAAGAACCGGCGATGTGTAAATAAAGACTAGCCAGCCCGCGAGCAAGCCCAGGGTTAGAATCCAAGGTCTGCCCTGCTGCCTTTGAAGGGGAAAACAGAAACAGAAGAGACCCGGTTTGCATCCTTTGCATTATTTTCTGAATTTAAATGTTGGTCTAGATGTATACCCAAGGCAACTGTATCATAAATTATGTTTGTTTCTTCTAGTGTATGGACTCTCTCTCTCTCTCTCTCTCTCTCTCTCTCTCTCTCTCTCTTTAGTTTTTCTGGGCAAGTTTTGCTTTATACCTATAGTCTCAGCGCAGGGAGACATTATGGGGGTGGAGCTAATAAGCAATTTGCATCAGTAATTTTGTGAGTAAGCAAAACCAAGGGCAGCAGCTCAAAACTATAATCTACTCACAATTAGGATGTGCATAAGAACCCAGCTTCTTTATTACATCCAACCTAATTGGCTACCCACTAGAATCCCTTTGTACTAATTAACAGGAAGAAAGAGTTCAATGTCCTGTGAGGTTCACCAAGTCTAAGAATTTCAGTTTTCCTTTTAGAAAATAGTCTATCTGGTCATCAGGCTTCTTCCTTCACCCCTGCTTTTCTTCCCAGCACATAGACAGACAGCATCCTTAATGCCTTGCAAGGGGCCTTTCAGCACCCCCCAGACCTTACTGACCCACTATTGTAATACACAGGCCAGGCATCTACCCAGTGTCATCCCATTTTGTTTGGGATTTTACGGCCTTGGGGAGGAAGGCGGCTTGGTGTAATCTATATCCTTTCTGGTTCTAGAGCATGCTCTTTGAACTGGGAGCAAATTGTATTGGCTTTTTCCCTTGAGGACTCGAGCTTTTCTCTAGAATCCTTTGGGATGGATGGTTGATAAGCAGATAAGTTCCCTCTGGCCAGATCCTCAGCAACTTTGGCTAGCAATGGTGATTTTGGAGGGACTGCTATCAAGTGATCTTAGCACTGAGGAGCTCACAGCTTGTCAGGGTTTGAAGGAGCTCATCTCTCACCCCAGTCAGAAATGGCTGACAGGGCAACAGATCCTTTCTGGCCCTCCATCCCTCAGGACAAAGCTCAAAGGAAACATGAGTAATACATGTTAAGCCACTTTCCCTCCTCCGTGATGTTTTTTCTCCTTTGCTACTTTAAGCTATTGCTGTGACTGAAAAGGGAGTACCTTTCCATTATCTTCCCTGTATCTTAGTTTTCCCTCTCAAATCTAGACAAAAGCTTGGTGGAGGTTACTGTCCTTGTGTCTGGAAAGACTGTGGTGACCGATGCTTCTTGGCTTGGTGACTGATTTGTCCACAGAGGATAGTATGTAGAAAAATCATCTCTGAAAACTAGAGTGTGGATCTTTGTTGCCTAAACCTCTCTAAATATCAAAACTGTTATATTTCTAATCACTAGTTACTCAACAGCTACAAGGAAATACTTTGAGTAATGCACCTAGAAAGAAAGTAGACCCTGGAGAGTGCCACTGGGGCTGGAGCTATGGCTCAGTGGGTAAAAGTACTTGCTGTGAAAGCAAAAACTACCTGAGTTCAAATTCCTAGCACTCAGTAAAAACTAGGTGCATGCCTATAACCCCAGAATCGAGGGGCAGAGACAGATGCTGGACAAGTGGCCCCAGTCTAGCCACAGCAGTGAGTTTCAGGTTCAGTGAAAGACTATGTCTCAAAAATTAGGTGGTTATATATATATTCACTATATATATGAAGACAGGTGACATCAAACTCAGGCTCACCCCCCCCCCACAGATATATTGATGCACACACCCTCAAGAAATTAATGAAACATACAAGGCATAGGAAGTAAACAAAACAAAACAAAAAACTCAGACTTCTCAGGAAACTCCTGAAACTTAGAAAACTCACAAGGCATTTCCTCAAGATTATGTGAGCAATAGCAGTTACTAAGGATTTCTGAAGATAGAAGAAAAATCTGATCAATCCAGCTTTTTACTTGTGGCATAGGCATCTCCAGGGATTCAGCTTTTATGATTCATCACCAGGGTTGGCAAAGACTTCAGTAGTGCAGCTGCTCTTGAATAGTCTGTGCTCCTCAATGTAATCCCAATAAACTGACTGGTTCACTAAAGTAGGCTGGGGTGGAATAATTTCTGTGGTCTATCATTGGTGTCCAATCTATGGAGACATTTCTTGATGTATCCCTGTGAAAAGTCATGGAAAACATACTAATTTAAAAATATCACTTTATTTGCAGAGCCTTATTTTTTCCTTTCTGCTTCCTCATAAAGTTATGTATATAAATCAGTTCAGTTTGAGGGAATCCCAGATGACAGCAGCCTGGACACTAACAACACTGATTGCATAGTTGTTAGAGACAGATGACTATTTTTTGTTATGAATGTGTAGCTCTGAGAAAAGTCTTATGGCCTAACTATCATTGCCAAAGCCTAAAGTAAACACACACACACACACACACACACACACACACACACACACACACCAACGTTTGTGTGTACCCATGTGTACATACATGTCAACATACATGTATGCTTATACTTAATCTTAAACTGCATTTACTTTATAAGTGTAGTTGTTCTTGTTACAAGATAATTCCACCAGAGAACAGAGATACTCCTGTTGGCATTGCTGGCCAGTGACTGCCCAGGAACCAAATCATGCAGTCCCGAGCTTTATAGTTCTTTGCCTTTTATGCATAAACCACATCCTGGTTGACACACTTTGGTTAGAAAGAGCAGTTATGGAGAAGTGAAGCCACAGAAGACAAAGAGCAGAATTTTTAGGGACTTCCCCAGATCCTGGAACTGTGGACTAGGTCTGTGATGGATTAGTCTTACTTTTCATTTTGCCGGATTCTAAGGCCTAAATGGTGCCTCTAAAATGGTGTCAGTTATGCTGTAACACTTTTATAGACAGAAATGTAGTTACTTTGATAGATGGAAAGGTATCTGAGTACCACTGATATCGCTGTAAATTGTGTAAAAAGTAATCAATCTAAAAAAGGTTTTACAAAATCTAATAAAATATATTTTAAAATACACATCACTTTCCTAAAACTCAAGTTAAATTGGTTTTGTACATATTTTGGTATCTTCCACAAGCTGAATATTTGCTGTGATGATTAGTTTTGTCATTAGTTGAAGTTTGTCAATCTTCCTAATGCTACCGCCCTTTAATAGAGTTCCTCCTGTTGAGGTGACTTCCAACCATAAAGTTATTCTTGTTGCTAATTCATAACTGTCATTTTGCTACTGGTATGAATCATAATGTATACATCCATGTCCATTGTTTTGAACAATGAAATAAGAAGTATGTTTTCAAGCAATTTGCCATTTCATATATTTGAGAAACACAAATGACCAATATTAAAATGCTGAAAATTAATCTCTTTAACATTAACATCTACCAGTAGATGGAACTAGAAAATACCATCACAAAAGAACACACATGGTGTGCACTCACTGATAAGTGGATATTAGCCTAAAAGTTCAGATAACTCAAGATGCAATTCACAGACCACATGAAGCTCAAGAAGAAGGAAGACCAAATTATAGATGAATGCTTTAGTTCTTCTTAGAAGGGGAAACAAAAACATTCACAGGAGAAGATACGGAGACAAAGTTTGAAGCAAAGACTAAAGCAAAGGCCATCCAGAAACGGCTCCACCTGGAGATACAGCCCATATACAGCCACCAAACCTAGACAATATTGCTGACAGGAGCCTGATATTGCTGTGTCCTGAGAGGTTCTGCTAGATCATAACAAATACAGAGGCAGATGTTCACAGCCAGCCATTGAACTGAGAATGAGGTTCTCAATGGAGGAGTTAGAGAAAGGATTGAAGGAGCTGAAGGGGTTTGCAACCTCATAAGAGCAATGATACCAACCAGCCAGAGCTCCCAGGGACTAAATCACTATCTAAAGTATATACATAGATGGTGTCTTAGTCAGGGTTTCTATTCTTGCACAAAACATCTTGACCAAGAAGAAAGTTGGGGAGGAAAGGGTTTATTCAGCTTACACTTCCACATTGCTGTTTATTACCAAAGGAAATTAGGACTAGAACTCAAGCAGGTCAGAAAGCAGGAGCTGGTGCAGAGGCCATGGAGGAATGTTACTTACTGGCTTGGTTTTCCTGGCTTGCTCAGCTTGCTTTCTTGTAGAACCTAGGTATACCAACCCTGAGATGGCACCACCCACAATGGGCTGGGCCCTCCCCCCTTGATCACTCGTTGAGAGAATGCCTTACAGCTGGATCTCATGGAGGCATTTCCTCAACTGAGGCTCCTTTCTCTGTGACAAATCCAGCTCGTGTCAAGTTTACACAAAACCAGCCAGTACAGATGGACCAATGGCTCCAGTTGCATATGTAGCAGAGAACAGCCTTGTTGGGCATCAATTGGAAGAGAAGCCCGTGGTCCTGCCAAGGCTCAATGCCCCAGTGTAGGGGAATGTCAGGGCAGAGAGGTAGGAGGAGATGGGTGGGTAGGAGGGTACCCCATAGAAACAGGGAAAGGGGAATAGGTAGGGGGTTTATGGAGGGGAAACCGGGAAAGGGAATAATATTTGAAATGTACATAAAATATATTAAAAAAATAACCATTAGCCTACCAAAGGTTGTCACTTTCAGTTGTCGATAGGAATTTGTCTTCGCCTATGTGTGTCACCCCAGGAATAGCCACCATGCTCCAAGCATGACGTTTTCTCCCTGATATCTGTGTTCTATGAAAAGTTTTCTGTGACTAAACTTGTATAAAGTTGTTTTGGAGTTGAAATGCTGCATCTGGTGATATTTACCCTAAATTCCAACAATCTGCTGGAGAGTAAAATGTCCCTGGAATCCCTGCTGTTCGGTGTGGAAGGGACCGTGTGGCTGTATGCTTGGCTGTATGCTTGCCGTGCTGGGCCGGTCTCTGGAGGAAGGTGGGCTCAGAGGACAAGCTCTGCCCTTGCTTCGTTCAAATATCTGTTAAGGTGACGCCAGCTTGTACTTAGGGGCCTTGCCTTCCTCATTCTGTCTTCTTTAAGTTGAACTTAAACGTTCCTTCTTCCCATGTCTAGCTTCTGACTTTAGAATTTAGCTTTTCCCGATACTATTTCAATTATTAATTGTATTTTTATTAGGTATAAATCTTTCTCTTTGTAACTTTTGCCTGCCTTACCATTCTGAATTGTGGAGCCGGGGAGGTCTCAGTGACCGAGAACATTTGGCATGCAAGTGCCGGGTCTCTGTTCAAAACCTTTAATCTTTTATTATTATTATATTTTTTACTTACTCAGGTTACATCCCATTCGCTGCCCCCTCCCAGTCATCCCATCCCACAATTCTTTCCCTCTGCCCCCGCACCTCCCCTTCTCCTCTGAGCGGGTGGGGGCCAAAGTCTGTAATCTTAATACTGGGAGGAAGAGGGTTGGAGGAAGGAGGATCATAAAAACTTGCTGGCCAGCCCACTAGTGACCCCAGACTCATGAGAGACCTGGCCTCATGAGAATAAAGAGGACAATAAACAATGACACCTAAGGTCTTCCCAGGCCTGTGTGTGAACATCTGAGCACATGGACTTGCATACATGTCCACCCTCCAACACTCCTCACAAATCAAAATATACTTGTTTAATTGTGTGTGTGTGTGTGTGTGTATGTGTGAAGATAGCTCAACTGACCACTTTCTCTAAGACGTATCCACTAATTAATAATCAATAGTTAAAATTTTATAATTAGATTCACATTACGACTTTGTTACCAAAGGGATAGGCTAAAATGCTTTGCCCAATTTTGATAGCTACGTCATCTGTATCTAGAAAGCTGTATTCCTCTCTTGTCTATTCCCTTCTCCTCCCCTCCCCTCTAGACTGTTTCTCCTTCTTTCTTCTGAACCATTTGCATAATGCCATTGCTTTTTTTTTTTTTTTTTTAAATCTCTTGCTCTTGTATAGACCTGGATAGTTGCAGAACATTGCGAAGCTACGGTTTTAGTAGAAGTCCCCTTTGCACAGAGGAGAGGTCCGTGAAGAAGGGGCAGAGGTCCATGAACCACAAAAGCTCTGCAGGCTGGTCCAAGGTTAAATGTTACTCAGTGGAAGTCAGAGCATGCGTGGAAGAGTCAGCTGAGACTGGGGCATAGTCAGATTGCAATACACTTAAACTTGGCTACTGTAGCAGCGGCACAGCAGGGCTTTCATCTCATCTGTTTCCCTTTAGGTACCAGCATCGGCGTCTACTCATCCCAAAGAGGTAAGTGCTATTCCTAATTCTTTATGGATTAGGAGACTAGCAAAAACTTACTTGCTCCAAGTCCATCACTTAGTGTAGATGCAACGTGGCTGTTTTGATTCAAAACTCCCACTCACAGCACTGCGTAACACACGGGGAACAAAAGTGGCCAGGGTGACTGGGGAAGTCAAAGAAATTCACGTGGGAAGACTAGAGGACTGGCAGCAGAGAAACCAAAATGGATAAAAATAATTAAGGACGACAGGAAATGAGGTTGTAATTTTTTTAATGGCTCCAAAGGTAATAAAAAGATTACATGATACAAGTCTCTGAGCCACAGAGAGAAGCCCTTTCTAAGTCCCTCTAGTCTAGAGGATTGGGTTGGTGTTGAAGGAAGTTGGCATTAGATAAACAGTTATCTTTAAAAATCTTTTTAAGGGCTGGAGAGGTGGCTCACAGGTTAAGAGCACCGACTGTTCTTCCAGAGGTGCTGAGTTCAAATCCCAGCAACCACATAGTAGCTCACAATCATCTATAATGGGATTTGGTGACCACTTCTGGTGTGTCTGAAGACAGTGACAGTGTGCTCATATACATAAAATAAATAAATAAATCTTTTAAAAATCCTTTCAAATACACAACACACTATTCTGTTTATAAGCTAGAAAACATGATCTGAAAGTTTGAGCCTTTTTGTCTGATTTGTGCACAATGCTGTTTCCTTAGTAACTGCGAGAATAAGCCACGAACTCTGTTTTTGTTTCATAAATGTTCAGTGGGATGGATTTATGGTATGTCTGCCATGGCGGTTAACATCTATGATAGGAAAAAAGCTAACGTTTCATTTTTAGTTTTATTTTAAATTACATGTACACGTGTATTTATCTCTGTGCAGGTAGCATAGGAGCACCACATGTTCAAGGAGGACAGAAGGTTATTGATTCACTTAGAGGTGGAGTTACAGGGGATGGTAAGCTACCTGACCTGGGACTGAACTTTAGTCCTCTGCAAAAGCAGTAGGCATGCTCTAAGCTGGTGAGCCACTTTCAAGCCCCACGCCTAATGCTTTCTGTTAAGTCAAAGCTGGTGCTTCAGTTAGGGTTACGCGTCTACATGTGGTACCTACTATAGCTTCCTTCTGGGCAGGAACTGTGTTTGTGCTCAGAGACAGTACAGTTGTTGTTCATTATCCTTTCGGAAGTGAAGCGGTCACGTGTTCAAAGACAGAAGAATGTGTCTACCCATCAATAGAACATCTAAGACTTCATGAAGCAGCAGCAACTAGTGCTGTTTCCTTTCAGTACCCAAATGCTCCGGGAAGCTTCACATCTCTCACATACCTTCAGTTGGGATTTCCAGGCTGGTATGCATGCCATTTCACCCGTGGTTGACTGTATAGTGACTTCCTGGGCAACAGAAAGTGATGACTTTTAATCCACAGAACACATGGATCTTGAGAAGGCAGATGTGGAATTTCTCACCACCCAATCTTGTAATGCTGTGTAGACATTTAATCAAAATAATCATGCAAAGACCAATAAAGTCACAGAACCCTACATGCCGCTTCTCAGTCACAACCAAAGAAAAGCAAGGAAAGAAGTTGCAGTAGCTTTAGATCAGGTCCAGTATTCTGAAACCTTCTGTGGATCATGGTAAGGCTTTTTTTGTAAAGATGATTTAGAGTAAGGACCCAGCCTGTTTAGACTCAGAAGGAAAAGCGATAACCCTATGTAGTTCCTTCTCAAAGTGAGGCAGATGTCACTAGTCTGTCTTTTTTTTTTTAACTCACTAAAATATTTATTGTTATGCGTATGAATGTTTTGACTGCATGCATTTATTTATGTGCACCATCTGTGGGTCTGGTGTCCATGGAGACCAGAAAAAGCAGGGCACATCCCCTGGAACTGGAGTTTTGGATGATTGTGGGACAGCATGCGGATGCCGGGAACCAAACCTAGCTCTTCCACAAGAACAAAATTTGCTCCTTACTATAGATCCATCTTTCCAATTTCTTTATTGTCTTTTTAAGGTTCAGTTATCAAGCTTAAAAATTATTTATTTATTTACTTATTTTGGCAGGTATATATATGCATGTAGACATGCTTGCACCATTGTGTGTGTGTCTCTGTGTTGGTTAGCGGCCAGTTTGCTAGAGTTGGTTTTTTCCTTCTACCATGTGGGTTTTGGGGATTAATCTCACTCATCAGGCATGGCAGCAAATATCTATATCCACTGTCTCTTAGTCACTGTTCTATTGCTGTGAGGAGACACTCCACACAAGGCCTAAAAAGGGAACCACTTAAATGGGGCCAGTCTACGTTTTCAGACAGTGCTTTGTCATCATGGCAGGGAGCCTGGGGACAGTCATGTTAGGTGCTAGAGCAGTGACTTTGAGCTTTACATCTGGATAGGTAGCAGGCAGAGAGACCCACTAGGCCTAGCCCAGGCTTCTGAAACCTTAAAGTTCACCCCCAGTGACACACTTCCTATAACAAGGCCACATCTCCTAACCCTTCCAAACAGTCCATCAACGGAGGGGGTGAGCACACACAGGTATGACTGTGGGTGGCATTCTTGTTCAAACCATCATGCCACTGCCACCGTGACAGCTGAGCACACACAGATATACACCTATGGGCAGCATTCAAACCTTCACACCCACTGTGTTAGCTCCCTGGTCCCTTTATGAGAGCTTTGAGGGCACACTGTATTATAAGTCGAATAAAGTTGCCCAGTTTGCCTGTGTAGCCGCTTCTGACTTTTAAGTTATTACTTCAACTTACACATTCCTAACAGCATTCCTATGACACTGTATCACTATGTTTCATGTTTTAAGCATTTACTAATTATGGAGCATGGAAAATATGCTTTTATACAAACTCCCTCGGTCCCTCCCCCGTCCTTATCACACACAATATTCTAAAATCTTGCAAAATTGCTTTATAGTTAAGATTATATTTGTAGCGTCTATTATTGTGATGTGAATATTCTCTGTCCAGTAAGTTTCTCACGCAAACCTTTATTTTTGTCATGAACTTGACTTCTTTTGAGTTTCTGGCTGAGGTTTTCCCAAATCATCTAGCAGTTCCATAAGTTGTTTCCCACACGTTTCCCATCTCGTTCTCAACTCACCATTGCTATCACTTGGTGAGGTCTCTTCTTGGGCTGGGAATCTGGGTCTGGGGAGGAGGTCTCACTTGGCATGTAAAAAGTCCTTGATTTGATCCGTAGCCAAGGAAACGAAATGGTCCCCTCTTTCACCCAGCTCTTATTTTCTAAGCTTTGTTCTGATGAGGTGCAATAGCCAGTAACCTTCTAAAGGGGAAGGGCAGAAATCAATTCCTTGGGCAATTCGGACATCACAAAATACATTTATTCCTTTATAATATTTGTTTGGTTTGGATTTGCCAAAGGCTCTCCTTTGGAGGAATATGTAAAGGGACAGGAGTTCACAGTTCCTAGATACAACTGACTGGTGTAGTTACGTTGTGGAAGAGTGGTTGGGGGAAGGACTCAGAGCCTGCACACAGCAGTTTCTCTAAATATCATAGGAATGAAATGAATTTATTGCCACCACTTGGAAGCAACATTCAAAACTGCTGCTGTGCTATCTCCTTGGCTAGTAGTAATATATATTTATTTTCGGTTATTTTTATTATTACAAGGAAGTGGGCCATACCATGCTCTTATTCTGTGTATGACCTAAATGGGGATAGGCACTGTCTCTATTGTAAAAAAAAATTTTGTATATGTATATGTATATATATATATATATATATATATATATATATATATATATATATATATATATATATATATATATATATATATATATGCTGGTAGAAAGATCTATTTATACACAGGATTTTAGTTTTAAGTCTTTTGTATTGAGGTCTACCCACCCCTCGTGTAGCTGTAGGCATTGTGTTCCAAGGCTACAGCTATTTCACCTTGTTGCTGTAACATGCCTGCCAGTCACTGATACAGAAAAATAATTGACTCAGAGCAGGGTCATGCTGACCACACACCCTGTGATGTTCTCAGGTTTGTTAATCTTGAGAAGTTTGTCAACCATAAGCTCCACTGAGGACCAATCAGAATAAAGGTCAGTCAGAACTGATCTGTCTAGCTAGTGCAAATACCTCGAGTCAGAACCGACCGTTGGGCAGCACTTCCTGAGCCTACACATGAGCTCACTGTGTTTTTTCCTTTATAAGCTGGCCCTGAGTAATGTTTCAGGCTGTAGTCTTAGCCCCCAAATTCTGAGCCATGGCCCTGATGTATCAGTCTTATGGTGTGTATTCAAAATCAGTGTTTGTGTGGTTTATGGGGGCAACTCCGGGACATCGGCATGATTCATGGAACAGAACTGGGCCAGAGTGCTGGCTCTGTTGACCCTCAGACTGGGAGTGTGCCTGTGCCAGTCTTATCTGAGAGGTGACGGGGTCTACTCCATCTGTGTCATTCACTTCTTTCCCCAGAGAAGGCCAAGAGAAGGCGCCTCCAGTTCAGCATGGTGGGGGGAGATCGCTCCTCCAGTTCAGCATGGTGGGGGGAGATCACTCCTCCAGTTCAGCATGGTCGGGGGAGATCGCTCCTCCAGTTCAGCATGGTTGGGGGAGATCGCTCCTCCAGTTCAGCATGGTGGGGGGAGATCGCTCCTCCAGTTCAGCATGGTCGGGGGAGATCGCTCCTCCAGTTCAGCATGGTGGGGGGAGATCGCTCCTCCAGTTCAGCATGGTGGGGGGAGATCGCTCCTCCAGTTCAGCATGGTGGGGGGAGATCGCTTTTCCAGTTCAGCATGGTGGGGGGAGATCGCTCCTCCAGTTCAGCATGGTGGGGGGAGATCGCTCCTCCAGTTCAGCATGGTGGGGGGAGATCGCTTTTCCAGTTCAGCATGGTGGGGGGAGATCGCTCCTCCAGTTCAGCATGGTGGGGGGAGATCGCTCCTCCAGACACTGGTAGAGGGTGGGGATCATTGCTCCCTCTTCTCAGGCGGTCAAGAACAAAGGCGACTGGAGAAGCCAGTGCAGCTTCAGAGTCTTGACAGTATTTTATGACTTGAATGTACACCAAGCCTTGGGGACAAATGTAACCATCTCAGAAGAGTAAACATGGCGTTGAAGTACTTTTGGCCAAGAATCCTTGTTTAACTGATTTCTTTTTGAAAAACTCAGTTAATATAGTTCTCTGGGAGTAGGCTTATTACCTGACATACTGTGATCATGAAATATGTAGCTAAAACATTACATTTGTGATATATATGTATATGTGAATACACATGCCACAGCATAAGAGTAGTAGAGGTCAGAGCGCAACTTGAAGGATTCTGCTCTTTCCTTCTTCCAAGGACTGAACTCAGGTAGTCTGGCTTTAACTCTGAGCCATCTTGTTATCCCACAAAGTCTTACATTTTCATGACTAGCTACCTGTCATTGATTTCACGTGAATATTGTTTATTGTTCCCAAAACAGTTTTACCTATGACTTCATTTAGCCTCAAAACAACTGAGAATGTCAGCTTGCTATTATCTTGGTTTATAAATGAGAAACCAACGGCAGGGATCTCAGGAGACTCGCTGAGATGTGCACGCTCATAAGCACAAGGAGAGGGATGAGTGCATTTGAATTCTGTCACAAACTCAGCTACTTTTCCATGATCCCACATGATATGCTGATACCCACTGATCTTGTCTCTTAAGGTGGAAGTGGAGCCCGAGTTTCTGAGGTGATGGTGAAACCTGAGCCAACCAAGCTGTCTTCAGTAGTTTGTAGGCTTGCTTCAATCTTGCCAGGCAGGAACAGGCTGTGGATGTGTGGCTTTGAGACTGGCCAGGTATGAGACCCTTGGGAGTCTAGATAGGCTCAGTTATTCTCTTACATCATCTTTTTTCATCCTGAATGTTGTAAGAGGGAAGAAAAGACTTTACAGAGACCGTGAGGCAGGTCTGTCAGCAAAGATTTGTCCTCCTCAGAGGACTCACTGTATGTCCTCCTTGTCAGTTATGATGATCAACAAGGTTTTTGTTAAAATCATGACTCATCTAGACTTTATTTCAAGTGAAGTTAGCCTATGTAGATAATGGTTCTCATTTCCCTTATCTTTTTGGTGTCTGAGTGTATCCTGACAGGTGAAGGGTTTAAACTTTGGTCCTGTTTAGTCCAGGTCCAGGTCAGGACATCTCACCACTACTGTGGATGTGTTGGCAACCTTGATTTTAGCAGACTCAAAAGTAGGGGACCCTTATTAAAGAGATTTTGATATTTTCTGTGAAAACTGGAAACTATCCTTCTTGGATCCCTTTCTGCTTTGATCTCTGGATAAGATACCTTACCACTGGTGCTAATTTGATTGTTTTGGGCATGGCACACACTTAGACTGAGGAACTATTCTAGTGAGATCTCCCAGAGCCCACTCAAAAGAACACGACTCAACTTCATTCCCAGGGTCCACAGCTTTGAATGCAGAGGGTACCAGTTGTACTCAACTGAAATTTTTCTCACTCTAACCTCACAGTTTTCTTCAGTACTATCTTAGTTATGATTTCTATTGTTGTGATGAAATACCATGACCACTCGAGGAAGAAAGGGTTTATTAGCCTTACACTTCCACATTGTACATTTTACTGTACATCATTAAAGAAAGTCAGGGTAGGAACTCAAGCAGGGTAGGAACGTGGAGGCAGGAGCTGATGTTAAGGTCATAGAAGAGTCTTACTAACTGGTTTTCTATATATGGTTTGTTCAGCCTGGTTTCTTATAAAACATAGGTCCACCAGCCCAGGGTTGGCACCACCCATGAAGGGCTTAGCCCTCCCACATCAATTTCTAATTAATAAAATTCTCTATAGGTCTACATGCTCCTCAAACTTATTGTGACATTCTCCGTTAAAGTTTTATTAACTGTCAACCTTCAACATTTCCTTTTTTGTATCTAGTCCTAAGTAGAGCGTTACTAGCTGCTTCTTGCTCTTCCTTTGTGTTTGATTATTTTGAAGCAAACCCCTGGGAGTACATCTCTAAGCTCTGGGAAGCCTCTTCATAGAACACCCCTGCAAACTTTTGCATGGAAGAGAGCCACCTAATAGGGTATGTATAAAGAGTTATAAACTTACTGGCCCGAATTCACTGGAAAAGAGAATAGCAACTTTGTTCAAACACTCCCTACTCTATCTTTGTGATTTCAGATGTTTGCATTTGTGGGAGTGCATGACAATTTCTTCAGCATTTCATTCTCCTGAGAGATGGGGAGAGGGGCAGGCATTATGTGGTAGTAGCTTAGCAAGTGCTGAGGTGTGTTGCTAGACATACTAAAAACATGCTTTACTATTATCTCTTAGCTCTAATTGTAGCTACAAATTCTTTGAAGGCTGAAGAGAAATTCTCGTACTTGACAACTGAAGGAACAGATTGACCAGAGGAAGCTGAACACTGTTGAAACCTGTCAGTGAATGTAGCTAACATATGTTGTATTTATAGACAGGGAGAAAACAGAACTTAGCAGGTCCTTGGAAAATGTGCAAGCTGTCTGACAGGTGCAACATTTCTGTGCAACAAGCAAGGGCTCTGCTGAGCAGCGGCCATGTCCAGTGAGACTTGATTGGTCACAGATGGTGATTCCATCTCCCTAAAATGTTTCTTCAGTGTCTGCTGCAAGTAATACCAGAAGGCAAGTAAGACAGACTACCAACAGTAAGGTTGGGAATACATTCTGCTAAATCAGCCAAAGATGGGCTGAAGAAAGGGCTCAGTTTGTGAAATGGCTGCTGTACAAACACAAGGTCCTATGTTACATCCCTTAGAAATCATGTAGGGAAAATAGCCAAGCACTATGGCATGTGTGTGTAAGCTCAAAGTAGGAGAGGCACAAACAGGACAATCCTGGTAGCTTGCTGGCCAGTCAGAACAGCTCTACTGGTGAGTCCAGGTTTGGTGATAGACTGGATCTCAAAAACTGTAAAGAGGAGTTGAGAAAGACATTCCATATTTGGCTTTCACACACACACACACACACACACACACACACACACCCTCAGACACAGGCTTGTATAAGTGCACATACTCATACACACTTGCACTCCTACATACACACACAGAAATAGAGTTTATGAGGAAGAGAGTGAGAGAGTGAGAGAGAGAGAGAGAGAGAGAGAGAAAAAAAAGAGAAAGAGAGAAAGAGAGCGAGTGAACACAATTTAAGATGTTAGGTTCCAATAACAGAAGTGAGCCATCCAAGACATTTCTCAGTTGTGTCTACTCCCTCAGGACAAATTAGCACAGGAAGTGTGGTAGCTCAGCTGTACTCCACTGGGTGGCTTCACACCTATGGACATTTGAGCAGCACAAAGTGGACTTCTTGGTATGTTATTAAAGGGAACAAATGACATTGGAAAGAAGATAAGAGGTGAGGATGGATCCCAGAGGAATTAGGAAGAGGAGTAGTGGTTAAATATTGTTAAATAAACTGTATGGAATCCTTTAAAAATTAATAAAATATAGTAAAAACAAAGAGATGTTCTTTGATTTTTTAGTGATGGCTGCATACATGTTGATTACAGGAATATAAGTATACACACACACATACATGTACATATATCTTCTTGGTTTTGATGACTTCAATAGCCAGAAATGCATCATAACCACCAGAAATAAGAAAACATGTCTTGTGCTTGTTTTCTAAAGATGCTTTCTCAGGAGACTACTGAGAAGATACCATTGAAGCCTTGGTTTGATTTCTACCTTTTTCTCTAGAAATAGGTTCTTTGATGTTTCAAGCTGTCAGTTTACTATGGTTTCAAGTTGTCAGAAGCTTTTTTGAGAATTTGGCAGTTGATGACAAAAATTAGTTTTATTATTTTATTTCCAACATTTTGTATCAGTGATTTTTTTTTAACAAAACAAGTAATATTTGAATTAAATACTCATTTTTTTGTTGTTGTCCTACCAAACCCGATTTGTGAGTTTTATCTCTGTATATGCACATTTGTCCCCAATAATTACACAAAGACTTGAAGTTACATAATACAATGATACAAATAATAAAATAACACTGAAAAGTAAAGTTCAGGTTAAGCGATTAAGCCCATTCTGTTCCACCCCATAGGCTACTCATCTCCCCATTTTCTTATTCCTATGTCTCTAGGTTTCAACCCTTCCCCTCCTATAGGCTGCCATGCTACTCTGGGATCTTCTTTCTCTGTGTGCTGCCACATTGTTAGGGCCCCTGATGTCACACCGGCCTCACTTTTTTCCACATCGTAGGCTGACCAGCTCTTGCATCTCACGTCTAGAGAGGTCTGTTTGTCAAGTTATGTCTGTGTTCCAGGAAGGTTTCCTTCCTTCCCACTGATAGGCTGCCTGCCTCCTCTGGTCTCAAGTCCCTGTGCTGCCTGGTCTCTTAACTTTACACATAGCTCTTCCAGAGTCTCATTTCCTCTGTGCGAGGATCCCACATCCTCAGGACAAATACTATACTAATACTATACTAATATTTTCCACTTTACGAACACCCCAACTTCACACTTGGAATGCTGGGAGTCTGCATTTCAACCTCCCGTTGACCAGAGCTGACTCAAGTTAGGCTGTCCAGGCATGGAGAAAAGAAGGGGTGAGCACAAATCCAAGAAGGAGTATAGGGTGTGCTAAGTGTGGTGGTTTGAATGAGATATCTCCCATTAACTCTTATTTTGAATACGTGGTCCCCAGTGTTCAAGGGGTGGGGGCCCAGAGCATTGTGAGTGGTGCCATCCCTGGGCTTGTAGACCTGGGTTCTATAAGAAAGCAGGCTGGGCAAGCCAGGGGAAGCAAATCAGTAAGTAACATCCCTCCATGGCCTCTGCTTCCTGACCTGCTTGAGTTCCAATCCTGACTCTCTTTGGTGATGAACAGCAACATGGAAGTGTAAGCTCAATAAACCCTTTCCCTCCCAACTTGCTTCTTGGTCATGATGTTTTGTACAGGGATAGAAACCCTGACTAAGACAGATACTGACTTAGTGTAGAAGTAGTAAACTTTTTAAAGAAGACCAGGAACAGAACCTGTAGCATGCAATACCATTCCCATAGAAGAAAACAATGTCTCAGCCCTTTTATGACTTAGTCTTCTCCTAAACACTTTACACAGATCCACTGATAGAAGAAAGGTGATTTGAAGAAAAAGAAAGGTTCCGTCAATAAGATGTACAAGTTCCCATGAAGAAACAAAAGTAACTTGGAAAAAAACAAGACATAGTTCACACACAGTTACTAACCCAATAAACTGGTCATTAGAATGACCTGGCAGAACTTCGGGACAGAATATTTAGAAGGATGATTATAAATATGTTCAAACATCTGAAAGAGGACACGGATGTGCTCCAGGAGCACAAATGCAATAAGCCGAGTGAAACGAAGAGGTCAGTTCAGGATATGAACAGAGAATGCAACAGAGACAGAATCGCTGAAGAAAACACAAGATGGAACGCTTAAAACAAAAACTCAGTAATCTAGATAAAATCTGAGTGTTAAGCCTCAACAACAGCAGGGCCCATGTGGGGAAATGAGTTTTAGGGCTAGAAGACAAAGTAGAGAATTGAATCACTCAGTAAAGGGTCAATAATAAATCAAAAATGAAATGAATTGAATAAAAGAGAGACCTATAGGAAGAGTTCTTTTCGGCACCATGAAAAGGTCTAACCTTTAAATTGTGGACAGAGTAGAAGAAAAATACAGCACCAAAGGCATGGAGAATATTTTCAATTAACTCACAGAGTAAAAATTCCAAACCTAGAGAAAGAGATGTGAATTTAGGGACAAAAGGTCCACAGAAAACCAAATAGATTGGACCGGAGAAGAAACTCCTGGTGACATACTAGAAAGTCAGAGTAAAGAAAAAGTGATGAAATCTGCAAGAGAGGGTAGTCAGGTCAATTGTAGCCCAACAGAGCAGCTCCTACTGTCTGGTAGAAACACTTAAAGCCAGAAATGTCTAGAAAGTGAATTCTAAGTTCTGAAAGATTATTCGTGTCAAATAAGGCTATTAAGCCCGATAAAGTATAATTATTAAAGGAAAAATAAAATTATTTGATGATTAAAAAACACATTGAGATAGTTTATGATCACTAAACCAGCTCTAAAGAGAACACTGGGAGGAATTCTTTGGGCTGGAGATAAGAACAAACACATTTAAGGGATAAAGAACATCAGATTAGTCAACGAAAGAGGTCTAAGGAAGCTTAGAGTTCAAGGAGCCCAGACTCCCTTCAATGATGGCACATGACTTGTAAGCTGATATAAACCTTTGCTACCTTAGGATGCTTATTGATAATAGAAACCTTAACTAAGACACTCAGGTAGCCCAAACAGCATGTACTAAATAATAATTGGGTTACTAAAGAAATCAACCAATAAATAAATTACTCCTAGAACACGCTACATTCTATATAGAATATCACTTGTGTTATCTCATTTACTCCTTATGGTATTTGGTATAATGCTGTGTGTGGGAATCATATGTTCAGTCATGAGGTGCTAAGTGCTCACAAGTTGTGGGGCCATTTTTCTAGGCACTAGATGAATAGTGGAGAAAGATAAGTGTTCTTTTTTCTCTTCCATGAGATTTCTATTGTTTTGGGGGAGATAGAAGTTAGGAAAATATCTAAATCATGTAACTTGCAAATAGTGACAAAGCTCACTGTGGCAATATTACTGGGAGCCATTCTTGACTAGGAAGAGTCATTTAGCTCTATGGAGTGTTGGGGTAGAATAAGTATTAGATGCTTTTGTTCTGCCACTTGGTTAATGAAGCCACCTCTTTAATAACGTAATTAGAGCACAAACAATTCTCTTTCCAAATATAAAATGACATGCATAGGATCTTGTCATTGAGTGTCCCTCTGGAAAGTCATTGAAGACTACTTAAACATACAACCTGACCTAGTTGTGTAAATCCAGACAGATAAGAAAGGGGTAAATAATTTCACAAGACAGATTTTAATTCCTATGAAGGATGTTTAACAGTGTCTCTTTTGTATAAAGCCACCTCCTTTCTTTTTGAACAAAGGAAGCTGTTGTGTAAGCATGTTTTTATTAACCCCTTGTGAAACATTTTTATAACACTGTGGTAGCAGTGTATTTATAAATACAATGTTAAAGTTTGGGAAGAAAAAAAACCTTGGGACTTGAGATAAGTAACAAAATTAAACTTTTAAATTTAGTCATCTAAACTCTAATTAGTACATGATAAGTCTTCAAATAGATGGTGCTCTAGCAGGAAGCAGTACCCTGTACTCTGGTAGTTTAAGTATGTACTCTAGTAGGTCAGAGATGCTTCTACTAAACAAGGCCATCTTGGTCCAACCCACAGCATATATACAAGGTGTCTTTTCTATAAGCATGGGGTGGCTTTATATTTTCACTGACTAACTTTACTTCCATCTTTACAACTCATTGTATACATTTTATGCAATAAGGATGTTTTGATGTTGTTTTGGGACATGGCACAATTTGTACCCTTTCTTGATGGTAACTGGCCACATACTGTCAGGGAGAAGGGCTCAAGTATGTGGCTGAAGAACAATGATTATATTTTAAACCACAGAGTACACAGTTTTCATATTTTCAGAGATTCATATTCTACTGTCAATCGCTTTTCAAATATTAAGGCATGATATATATATATATATACACATTGCTTTGAATTGGGTCTGAATTTGTAAAATGTGAGATCTTTTAGGTTTGTAGGACTTAGACACTGTATGTCGTGTTTCTAAGATGAGACTGGAATTTCCATCATTGATTTTCAAATCTTTTGCCCTTTTCACAGAAAAGTTGCTGGAGTCCCATTGGGAAGAAGTGTACTTAATCAGAATAGCCCGAGCTTAGGTTTTTGAGGCTTTTGATAGCCTCTTAATTCATTCAAAATTTGAGAAATACAACCAGTGTCATCTGCAATTTATGTTGAATATCCAAAAAACCCTTCTACATTTATATGGTTGTTTTATATTGTAGAGGATAATGAAATGGTAGCTATGCTTTTCTTTGCCACATTATAAAGATTTAATGATTTGCTTAGGAAATTCTTATAGATGCTATTTTAGTTAAAACAACAAGTTTGTCATAATGCTGAGTTTCAGGACAGTCTTGACTACAGTGTGAGATTCTGTCTCAAAACAAATACGCAAACAACAACAAAACAACACAAAACACAAACTAAAGAAACCAAATCATATTGTAATTTGTAGGAATCTGTATATATGGAAACATTTATGTCTTCTGAACTTAGAGGAAGATTCAGTCTATCCAATACAGAAAGGTTATTTTATTGGGACATAATGACTTTGTTTCCTCATGGATCAGTGGGGATGCTATTTCCAGGGCTATTCAGGATGATCTGTCACATATGACAAAACTGTTTGTGTATAGTTGGTAGAAGAAATGCCCTGAGCTATTAGTTTGAGAGAGTGGGGTGAGGAGGGCAGAGCTATGTTCAAGCATTATTTGCTAATAAACAGGATATTGGGTAGCTGGGGTGCCTAAACAGAATTACCTGTTGTTTTAGAGGTCAATGGGTAGGGGGAAAGAGGACGTTGATCTACGCTGGTGTCAAAGTCTAGGTCACTGAGCATAAGTTTGAAACAGCAGAGCTGGGAACAGTAAAAATAGACTTTTGGATATCAGTTGTTGGGTCTGTGGGAAGGTAAAGAAATTGAAAAACAGTTCATTTATTGAAAGAACAGCCACAAGAAATTGCATGAAAATGAGAAGAGACACTTGGGGTCATTCTGCTGCAGAATGAAGTTGGAGTAAGAACTCTCAGGGACACAGTACTGACAGCCAAGGGACCTCCATTAAGTCTGGGTTGTTTGTGTGCATGTGAATTGTTGCTGTTTTCACCCTGAAGAATGTTTCATCAAAGACATCCCTGTCCATCCGAATTATTTATTTTTTATTGGATTTTGTGTAATTTGTACAACTCACTTGCAGAATGGCATTGCTGATGCAGTGGCTTGTAAACATCATTTTGTGCTGATGCTGTGGTCTCCTTGGCGTTTAATTCAAACAAAAACTAGAAAAAGAATGATACCTCTGTAGACCAAATGTCTGAAATATCTAAGACATCTAAGATGTTAAGTATTAAATACAATGGCTAATGCTTTAGGGATTATCAAGAATATGAAATATTTTTGGTTTAAGTATGTACTGTGGAGGATGGGGTGTATCTTAGCTGGTGGAGTTCTCACCTATGAGGCCTTGTATTCACTGCCCAGCTTCACATTATCTGGTTGAGGTAGAGAAAACCTATAATCTCATCATTTTATAATTTGAGATCATCATAGCATGTTCAAGGCTAGGCTGGACCACATGAGATACTGTGTCAAAAACCAACTAGCAAATCACACAAACAAAGAAAACAAAACAAAACAAAAGCAAAAAGGAAGGAAGAAAGATGAAAAGAATGAAAACTTCATGTTTGGGTATGCTCAAATACAAACATTTTAACAAATACCCAAATAGAGTCAAGGCAAGGTAGGTGTATAGTGAAAGGCCCAAAGAGGTTCACAAAAGTCCATTCTGGGGATGTAGGGCAAGAAAGAGATTAACTAGAGAGAGAAAAGCAGGGGCCACAACCTGGAAGAGGAGCAAAGGTTTGGATTTGAGACCATCCTTAAAAAATGGCACAGAAGCAAAACAGTCAGAGTAAGAAAGCTGAGTGCGGGCAACTGAAGTGATCTGAAAAGGAAAGGTCTGTTCTTAACACATTAACCAGTGCAATTTATGTCTTTCTAAAGCCCCAAGAGAACTGACCAGAGTCACTATATAGACCCCAGCGCTGGCTGAGGACGTGGCACCATCAGGTCTCTGTGTAACCTCGGCCTAGTTGTCTGCATCTTTATACTGTCATTATAATTGATTACTAATTACCTGATTTGGTTTTTCTTTGTTTTTTGTCACTCAATAGGTTATTCCAACTGGCTTTGCTGGATGTTGTAAATCCTTTTTTGTCTTTTATTAAATATTTTTTAAAATTTACATTTCAAATGTTATCCCCTTTCCTAGTTTCCCCTCCAGAAAAATCCTATCCCATCCTCCCTCCTCCTGCTTGTAGGAGGGTGCTCCCCACCCACTTACCCATTCCCTCCTACTCTTCCACCCTGTCATTCCCAGGACCAAGGGCCTCTCCTCTTATTGATGTCCAAAAAGGCCATTCTTTGCTACATACGTGGGTGGAACCATGGGTCCCTTTGTGTGTACTCTTTGGATAGTGGTTTAGTCCCTGGGAGGTCTGGGGGTTTCTGGTTGTTGATATTGTTGTTCTAATAAAGTTGCAAACCCCTTCAGCTCCTTCAGCTTTTTCTCTAACTCCTCCATTGGGAACCATTCTCAGTCCAATGGTTGGCTGTAAGGATTTGCCTCTGTGTTTGTCAGACTTTAGTAGAGCCTCTCGGGAGACAGGCTTCTGTGAGCATGCACTTCTTGGCATCAGCAATATTGTCTGGGTTTGGTGACTGTGTGGGATGGATCCCCAGGCGGGGCAGTCTCTGTATGATCTTTCCTTTAGTCTCTGCTCTACACTTTGTCTCCGTATTTTCCTCCCTTGAGAATTTTGTTCCCTCTTCTAAGAAGGACTGAAACATCCATGCTTTGGTTTTTCTTTTTCTTGAAGTTCATGTGGTCTATGGATTGTATTTTGGGTATTCTGAGCTTTTGGGATAATATCTACTTATCAGTGAGTACATACAATGTGTGTTCTTTTACGACTGGATAATATTTTCTAATTCTACCTATTTGCCTAAGAATTTTATGAAGTCATTGTTTTTAATAGCTGAGCAGTAGTACTCCATTGTGTAAATGTACCACATTTTCTGTATCCATTACTCTGTTGAAAGACATCTGGGTTCTTTCCAGCTCTTGGCTATTATAAATAAGGCTGCTTTGAACATAGTGGAGCATGTGTCCTTGTTACATGTTGGAGCATCTTTTGGGTATATGCCCAGGAGTAGTATAGCTGTATCCTCAGGAAGTACTATGACCAGTTTTCTGAAGAACCTCCTGACTGATTTTTAGAGTGGTTGTACCAGCCTGCAATCCCACCATCAGGTGAGTCAATGGAGCCATCTCTACTCAAACCAATGTGGTCTTTTTTCACAAGGACTGCCTGGCCTACCTTTTGGATGAGTCTTTTGCTTCCCTTCCTTTCTACAAAGGCTTGAGTTGTGTTTGACTTGAATCAGAGTGTTACTGGATTCTGCACTGTGCCATAAGAACAAAATACAGTAACTGAAGTAGTTCACAGAGCAGCGGACACCTCCCATCCTGTTTACAGTAGTTCAGAAAACATAACACTTTCTTTTTTGTCACAAGATGTAGGGAAAACAAAGTCTTCATTTTTTCTTTTTCTATTTTTTTATTGAATATATATTTTATTTAAATTTCTTAAAAATTCAAATAGAATAAGACACAGTGAATTATACAATTCTTCGCACCGTTTCAATTTCTATTTTTCTCTCATTTTTTTAAAACATAAAAAGTCTTTTCTCCATTTCATCTGTCGGTTGCTCCTCCTCTCTTCCTGCTAGCACCTGCTCATAAATTATGAAGAGGCTATATTTGAAGCATCTTTCTTCCTAAAAAATGGTTTGTTTCCTTAGAATTGTTCCTGGTTTTTCTTTGGCTATCACAGCTTTGTTATTCCCTTCATTTCTTTATAACTCATTTCTTTTCTTCATTCTTTGTCTTTCTTCTCTCTTCCCTTGGGAGAACTGGAAGAACTGTGGATGCAATCACCATCTAAGGTGGAGGACAAGGAGTCTCTCTGTGTTTTTTCTTGGGCTTCACAATGTCAGGGTTAGAGGAGGCCCTCTTGTCTTTGCCCTACATGGTCCAATTTAGGCTAAGTGAAAATCCGTGCTTGGATTGTTCAGAAAACTGCACATAAAGGAAGACATAGCAGATCTGTGTGGAATATGACTAGAGAGCACCAGGCAAACACTCCTAAGTTCATACCCCTAGGCTGGTAGGGGAGGGCTGTCGGGAGCCCCGTCCTACACCCATGTTCTGCTAGTTTTCTGTCTTCTCCCCTCTAAAATTGAGATTCTCAGAGGAGTCGGTGCTGCCCTGTCAAGACTAAACTCTAATCCCAACCTTCTAATTAGCTCTAGACCCTCGTTGTAACTGTCAAAGCTCTGCTTCCTATTTATTGTTGAGTTACAAAACTCTCTATTGATCTGTAAAGATTCAATGGAACATATTCTCCTGTGAATTTTCTGAAGGCCACAAAACTGAATGTGCTGCAAGAAATCCTATATTTCTGTTATTTGTTTACCAAACTCAGTAACTGAAGCCCCCAATTCATCTTTAATTTCTTCCCCTTGTTCAATCTCTCCATCTAATTGGTTATTTCGGTCTGTTCAGCCTTCACACTGACATCTGAACCACACTAAATCTGTGTGATGGAGGTCTGAATATATTATTCTGTTACTAAAAATAATTTGGTGATAGTCCTTGGGTTGCAAACTAGGGAAACTTTAAAGCATGCCTGTCCTATATGCCACTGTGCTTTCTCCACACATACTGAGCCTAGTTATAATCACTTCATATGTGCTAGCAGACTTAATAGAAATGAGGGGCAAGGAGGTTGCCATTTTCATTTTAATAAGAATACTGAAAGTGTAAGTAAATTCTTAGACCTGCAGTTAACAACACGTATGATATTTTGACAGCAGAGGCTGCATGCAATGACTTGTTTATCTATTAAACAAATAAATATTATAATTAATCCATTGAATCGCTACATTAATCTAGACAGTGCAAAGCTCGGGGGAAGGGGACAACTCAGATCTCACATTAAAGAACAGGCAATGGGAGGCAGCATCATACACACTGGATAGGTGCTCATCCAGGTGATGTCAGAGAAAGGGGGGTGGTGGTGATGCTAGTGATTTCCAGGAGAAAGTGACAAGACACACAATCACAGGAGTTGGACACACTGCAAAGGGGAGAATGATTTCCACACTGAGGGAGGAACACGTGAAGGAGCCTGTGGATGAGGAAGCACCGCTGGTTCAGAAAACTGGGGACCACAGATGGGCCAGGGACATGGCCTAGAATAGACGTGATAGACAGGCATGTGACTCTAAAGCACAGTCACTGTGACCAGGTAACCGAAGGGCTTTTTCTTTAATCCTAGGCCCCTCAGATGGTGGTCTGCCGGTACTAAGGAAATAAAAAAGAAGGGGCATAGTTATCTCTTGCTCTCAGTAGAATAGCTCTGTTTATGGTTCGGAGAATTGCACAGAGTAGCATTTACGACTTAGACAAAAGTGAGTAAATTAGCATCTTTCTGTACAGTATTAAATTTGTATTAATAAAATTAAAGTATTGATACAAAGTAAATTGATTAGAATCGAGGAAGTATCTGTTGTAAAATTCTGGACTGCAGTCATCCTTTTGTTTTGAAAGTTGTGCATATTTGTGGTTTATATTTATTTAACCAAATATTTTATGATTAAACATTTCAGATAGGATTAAATCTCTGTTTCCCACTCTAGTGAAAAGGAACAGAAATGTACCAACATGAACTGTTAATATAAACAGGATTAATTTAAAAGTAATAACCGCAGATTGCATATATGTTCTGGTTATTTCAAAATTTAGGAGTTTCAGATATCTTAAAACTCATTTCTGAACAACAAGGTGAAACTACGGGGGATGCTGGAAGATGAGGAATCCCCACTGCCTCTTTCATCTGTGGGACCAGATCAGCACTTAGCTTACTACTTCTTTTTTAAATCTTTATTTATGTAATCCAAGAGCAAGAGAAAACTAAGGCTGATTTGGTAGCAAAACCTTACTGAGCCCGAAACTTGTGGCCACAAAACATGACCCAAACTCGCCAGGAGGCAGTTTTCAGTCTGCTTGTCACTAACTTGGTGTCAATAGTCACACACACTGCTGGAGAAACATGGGTGTGTTGGCACTGTTTAGTGTTAAACAACATACCTCAAATGCAATTCCATGTTTCCATATATTCATAGAGAGCTGGAGATTTTCAAGGAGCTGTCAGAAGTGATAGGGAGAGATACAGCTTGTGGCTTCCATCCATTTTCCCCTGTTAACATTTGTATGACCACAGTACTGCATCATAGCCAGGAAGTTGAAACACCTCAGTTACCTCATCTGGATTTCACTAGCTTTATTCCCTGTCTCTACTGTGTTTCCCCGTATCTGTATATGTTAAGTTTTGTGCAATTTTGCCACTAATTCTATTTGTAGGACCATTACCTTCATCACAATGAAAGACAGCCTCATGCTGTTATTTAGTGACCGTTCTAGCTAGTCCCCCATGGCCCCTGCCTGCTTTGTAGCCCATGATAAACAGTAATTGGTTTTCCGTCTATAAAGTTAGCGTTTTAACAGCGCCGGTAAGCGGGACCATACATTATGTCACATCTGGTGAATGGCATTGTTCTCTCAGCACAAGACGACAGAGAGCCATGTTAGTTGCCATACTCATGGATATCTGAAACCCCCATACTCCCAGCCCTACTTGCTCCAGAAGTTTCAGATGAGGGGCTCTGGAGCTGCTTGTTGCCAAGGAGCTGGGATGGCAGGAGCTGCTGCCCACGTGACATTTGCCCTATGCTGCAGTCCCCTCCCCCTTCAGCATTCACAGCCATCTGCCTCACTTGCTGTGCCTGGTTTACTTCTCCCCGTGTTTTCCTTCTGGGCTTTCGAAATCTTAGCTCTAATTTGCAGTCTGATTTCCCCAGCATTGGCAGTTCATTTCCCTGTGACTGCAGCTGGCTCCCTATATCACGTAACACTGACGCAGGTCAGCGTGTGGGTATGAGACTCGGGGTTCAGATTTCAGGCTGTGAGCGCAGGAGTCCTGCAGACTTCTAGAACTGGACACAAGGTCTTCTTGGAAGAGCTCTTTGGTGTGGATACTCATTAGCATTAGAGTGGATTTTGGTGTGGATAAAATAAAGCTGTAAATATAGTTTCTGTTAACACATTCTAAAGTAAGATCTGCCTTACTTGAGCAGACATGGAGCTCAAAAGTACTTTAGCAAATGGTATGGTGGAAATTTAGTTTTCACTAAATTTAATAACATCTTATGATTTTATTGACATTTGACAAAAGTACATTTCTAGATGTGTGTGTGTGTGTGTGTGTGTGTGTGTGTGTGTGTGTGTACATATGTACAAGATAGAGACTGGAAGTAATAGAGCCAATGTTAAAGGAATAGAGAAACATAATAAACATAGTATAAGAGGTGACCTTTCTCTCCTTTGTGCTTGCACCCTGTTCTGTTCCATCCCAGTATGATGCAGGACACCAGAACAGCTCAGGTGATGTCACTCTTTCAAGTCATCGTTGACTTCCATCTCCCTCTTGGATGGAGCTAAACCGAAGCTGCTGTTCCTCGTGGAGATTCTGACAGCAGCTGCGCTACCTGGATCATAAAAACACTCTCAGGTGGAGCACAGAAACTTCTCTCCTCATTCAAATTCTTTATTCTCGTGCAATAATTGTCTAGGTAAATCCCAGACGTCTCACTTTCCTGTCGGATAGCTTGCCATTGATCTGTGCTCCTACATGGGCGATGGCCAGCAGGCGTCTGCTCAAGGACCAGCAAGAAGATCCACCAATTCCCTGGAGAAATCAAGTAGGAATCAAGAAAGATGAGAAGTGCAGTTTCTAACCCTAGTTTACTCTCATCACCTCTTCACCAAGAGAACAAGTCAAGGAGGAGGGGAAATAAAGACCAAGCAAGCATATAGGCCAGGAGCTGGAGAGGTGGCCAAGCACTCAAAAGCTCTTTTTGCTCTTGCAGAAGAAGGACCTGGATTTAGTTCCATAAGATACACCACAACCTATAAATAACACCAGGTCCAGGAGATCCAGTACCATTTTCTGACTGTCAAATGCACCAATGGCACACATGGTGTTCATGCACACATGCAGGTTAAAAAAAACTTCATATGTCCAATAAAAATACATTCAGTAAGATTTAAAAATATATAGGGTAATGTAAGCAATGTTTTAAGCATTTGTATAAATTAAGGGGACTTTTCTCTCTAAGAGAGCTTTTCGGGTTTATGGTGTAATGTGTACAGGGTGAGTGTCTTCTTTAAAACCCTGTCTTGAAGTCCTTATGCCCCATTGTCCTCTGAAATGCTATAATAAACACTGACTGGTTTTTCTCCAATGGTCTTCTGCAGCAATGCATTGACTTCCATCACTTTTTACCTTTAATCAAATCCCTCTTTCTTTTGAAAAGCAACTCAACTGTAAAGATGCAGCAATTGACTTCATGAAGAATTCTACCAGTCAAGTCTTCTTACAGATGAATGAATGAGAAAGAACATAAAACGTAAAAGAAACAAGAATGTGTATGTGTCTGGTTGGTGACCCTCCTGAAGTCCTAAGGTCAGGGGAAAACTAGGAAAAAGAAAGACTGACAATCTGCTACACTTTGGTTCTAAATTATAGGTATTCATATGTGTTGTTATAATCCTTTATCATATCAAATATTCAAGTCACAACTTCCAGGAGACCTTACCAACCTTCTTTTGTTGATGGCCCAGAACAGCAGCTGTTGAATACGTTTACTGACTAAATGCATGCATGAATGAATATCTTTGTATTTGCTCCTTTAGTCATTAAAAATACCCAAAGACTGATCCAGAACCTTGACCAGAGCAGGTACTCATTTCTAAGTTTGGGACTAACCTTTAATTCATTTTATCGGGTGTTAGGGAGGATGTTTTGCTTGTGCAACTTAGTTGCACATAATACAATACCAATCTTTCTTTATATTTGCAATATTAAAACTTTTTTTCTATCTGGTTAATTATCTCATTAAAATTTAGTAAGCTCGGCAGAGGCCGACATTTGGGGCCCATTAAGCCAAATTTCCACTTCGGGATCAAAAATGCAGCGAGAGGAGAAGATACATTTCGAGTCTGCACTGGGGGCCTCCTTTGCTGATAGTCCTTAGGTTGCTTTGACACCATAAGGAGAGAGCTGCTTTTGGGCCAGGAGCAAGCAGGGATCTGGAGGATTGCATTGAATCTGTAGATTGCTTTTGGTAAGATGGCCATTTTTACTATGTGGTGCGGAAGAGAGCCACCTGGGGTGCCAAGGATCTAGGCTTCAGGGTATTGCATTTCTGAGGGCTGAAGAGCAGAATCAGAAAGCTTAATGTGCTGAGCAGGCTGTCCCCAGCTTTGTTGGAGAAAAGGGCTCAGTTACAACTCCCTCTGGGTTGACATCTGAGTTTTGATGGAATGCGAACACTGTGTTGCTGTGTTAGTGCTGGGAAATGCTTCAGTCTCTAGGGTATTGGGATCTAAATCTCTCTACCAACTTGAAAGTCTCTCCCAAGAGTTTATGGACTTGGAGGAGTAGGAGGAGGAGGAGGAGGAGGAGAAGGGAGAAAAGGAGGGAGGAGGAGAAGGAGGGAGGAGGAGAAGGAGAAAGAATAGGAAGAGGAGGACAACAGCATACAAAGCCAGGAGGTTATTCTATTTAGATGTGACGATGACTCATGCTAGTTTGAAAATAGAATTTATAGTTTTCTGCCTTATAAAGGGGACCTTAATCTTCTGTGTATTTTTCATGGTTACTATTCTGTGAAGTTCTTCACAAGCAAACAGAAGTGCTTTGCACCTGGATACAAAATGCCCCATGTCTTGATGGCATGGTAACATATGCCCCCCTTCCCTCCCTTCCTCCCCTCCCCTCCCCCTCTCTCAAGGCAAGCTCAACCACAGGGAGGCACATTTCCTAATCACAAAACCACTGACTTGTCATCCTTTCTTGGCCCCAAAGACTAGATTTAAAAATGCATCCGTGACCTGTCATTTTGAAGTTTTCGGCTGTAGGGTGTGCAGCCATATGAGGAATCGTTTCATCCTTTAAAACTGTTCTGTTTACTCAGACTCTCACTAAAAGTGCATCTCCATGGGAATTTACCGAGGCTTCCAGCCCCAGCCTGCTGCCCAGCTCTCAGCTTTGGCTTCTCTTCAGGTTCCTTTTATTGGTTTTTGGCAGGTTTGCTGAGGGCATATGTTTTACACTTTGCTGCTCTGATTTGTGAGAATCTGCTGACATCCAAGAAAGTGCTACAAAAACCTGTTGCTCTTCTCCAAGGGTATGTGTTTTATGGCAAATCCACAGAGCTCAAGTTTCTTGACAACACGTCTTATTTATAGAGAAACCAGTGTAGGCAGTATTGTTTGGGACCGTGGTGCCATCCTCCTGGGAATGACTTTTGGCTTTGTGTGTGTGTGTGTGCGCGCGTGCTCGAATGTGAGTGCATGTGCAAAGGGGCACAGGTTTTGTTTGTCTCTGTATTAGTGGTTTTGGTGAACATCTTCTCTTTTATGTATGCTGGAGAGAGTGTTCCCATTGCTGCCAGCTGTCATTTGCTGGCATACACCATATGCCAAAAAGCATGCATTGATTTTTTCCCCTGGAATACTGCAAGAGAAATGTTACTGCCTCCTGCTGAAGAGAAACGAATCCATAAGGTTTATTGGGGTTAAGCAACATTTGCAGCATTTTATGGACCAATGAAACCAAGATGCAAAACTTGGTGTGTTTTTGCCTCTGAAGTTAATGATTTTATTCCCCATAAAAGGCAGGAAGCTTTTCCTTTCCTTTTGTAATTTCCATACTATTTTAAAATAAATGATTAAACTTGCACAATGTCACAGAGATCCTGTCATGATTAGACATCATCTATTCCCTCTACAGATCCCAGAGTAGCCTATTTTCAATGAGGGGTGACTGTGCTCCTCTTGGGAAGACTTTAGAAGGTCTGGAACCATTTTATATTGACGTGTTGGGTAAATGCAGAGCACATGCCACCTATTGAGTAGAGAAAGAGAAGGACAGAGCCTCTGCTTAGCATTCTGTAGCATACACAGCTCCTCCAAAATGCTAGTAGTGCTGGGGTTGAGGGAATTTGGAGGACAAAGTAAAGTAATAAAAACCAGAAAATAATCTTGAGATTGTATTACCTTTAGTGATGGTTTGGTTGATTGTATCATCTGTTCTAAATACTTTCTGATATTTCACTTTTACTGGGATTTTCTATGTGGTTGAATTATACCTTGGCTGGTAGCTTTTCTTTCTTTATTTTGATGAATAAAGTGTAGGAGCAGCTTATGAAGCCGTTGTGTGGTGTTGGTATCCTTTGTTTTTTTCCATGAGCAGATCATGAGGCTCCAGACAGAGTTGCTGTCACTTCATGTAAAGGCAGCATGGAGGACAGAGCCAGCTTACTCAGCAAGCATAGGTGTACAAAACCACACTTCTGTTGAAAGTCCCTGGGATGTTCGGATGGTTTATCACGCAGCATAATTTACATGGTTGTTCTTTCGGAAGATGAGGATAAGGGTCAGTTGTACAAGAGAAACCTGGAAGGACAGATTGGAGTCAGTGTACACCAACCAGATAATCCTGGGGTTAAATTTTTATGATTGGAAAGTTTGGCGGGTGTGAGAAAGAAAAGCAAGGAGCAGAGGGGATGACTACCTAGACATGAATAAATGTAGGATCCAGCGATCCCAGTCAGGCTGAGATCATAGTCTTAACTAGAGGGACAGGAGACTCAACATCCTTGGGTTTATGCAAATGAAATCATTTGAGCTTATGTGAGAAATGCACATACGCTTGCCTATGAAGCCTCCTAAAAGATAAGCTCAAGAGTTTGAGAAGGGTCAACCTGGAGGATGATGTTGTATAGGAATATATTTTGGAATGGATATTACCAGTTCCTCTAGGTTTGTTAACTATGAGGACAGTTGGTCTATTGGGTGAAGGATACTCAGTGTGGCTGACCATAGGATCTGGAGAGTGGGAATTGGGGTAGGAATTTGGACATTCTCTGTGTAAAGTCCAGGGCAGACATTATCCATAAGGGGTGGCTAGAATAGAAAGAGGAAAAACAAGGAAGCGGGAGTTTTGGTAAAGAGATGAAAGGAAGGGCAGGCCTTTCAGTGGAGAATGTTGTCTTGGCTGGATAGTTAAGAAGCTATGCTTGGCACTTTGAGAGATGTTGTGAGGATGAGGAAGCAGATGAATGTTCGCTTCTTGGATTACTGTAGGTAAGTGCATGGATACCTTCGATGTTACTCCAAGTCAGAAATGCCTTTGGTTTGAAACAGTGCATAGTTTATGGTTGTAAAGTCAGAGGTTTTAAAAACTCAGGAATAGAATGTGAAGTTCAAATTTTCCTCAACATGAGAATGAAAACAATTGATTGAAAAAAAAAACCCTCTTGGATTTGAAAGTTTATAATTTTAAACATTGTCATGCTTTTGGTATTGCTACTAATTTGAAGTCAACTATCTTTATTAGTTATACTTTCAGCATATGTGTGCATGTGCCCATGTGTGTGTGTGTGTGTGTGTGTGTGTGTGTGTGTGTGTGTGTGTGTGTGGTTATCTGTGCATGCACATTGTGTATGGGTACACTCATTCATTGGAGTACCTGTGGAAGCTAGCAGTTGACATTGGGATGTTTTCTATCATTCTCCACTGTAGACACAAGGTCTCTCACTGAACCCTAGTGGGTAGTTTTGCTTAGATCTGCTAGTCTGCAAACCCTCATAATCCTGTCCACATTCCCTAGCATTGAGGTTACTGAGGGGCACTAACTACCGTAGCTGCCTTTTTATGAGGATGGTAAGGATCTGATGTCAGGTCCTCATGTTTGTGCTGTGCTTTACCCATGAGCTGCCCCGAAGTCCCCCAAATGTTTTCAGTTGATCTTTTCCTATTAGTTTTTCTTCCCAGTTTCCACATTGTAGGAATACCTCAACAGCAGATATTCACAACTTTAAGTGAAGGGATGTTTGTTCTTGTCTGTTCTCTTCCTCACCCCCTCCAAGGTCCATGTTAATAAACTTGCTGTGTAGCATTTTGTCAAGGGCTACTTCTTGGATAAAACAGATTGGCAATATGGGACCTTCCCTACGAAGAAGCCAGGAGCTATCCCTTTTTCCCTCTGGCCTCACTTCAGTTTAGTAGGCTCTTGATGTTATGGTAGAGAAATGGGCATCTACCGGCTTCCACCAGCTTGCACAGTAATATATGAGATGTCCCTGAGAAAGAGAGATAGCATTGAACATGGTGGTGTAAAATACCACTGCTCTCCATGAAGACTAGCACATCCCTTCAGAGAGCAGCCCTGATCTGAGCAAGTCCATTTGTAGTAATGATTTTATTTAAATGAATCATCCAGTTTGTGTAAGATACAGGACTTCCCAGAAGCTTGCTGAGTTTAGGACATCATGGTATTTGAAGAATTTATGAACTTATTAAATAAACCAGTTGTTTGAAAAAAAAACTTCATATCTACACCCAGAGAAGGTTTTTTGCTCCACTTTCTTTTCTTTTACAAAGACTTCATATTATTTATTTGTTTGCTTATTTATCTAGTTTTGAAATTGGTAAAATATTTTTTTCTAATCACACAGCAAATTGCAATTGTGGAATTCAACGATGAAGCTTTGTATTTGGTTTTATGTCTTAGACAAAAAGTTCTTCCAGTTTTTCTCTTCCCCCCCTTCTCCCCCATTCGCCACCACACCCTTCAACCTTAAAGAGGTGAGGTCTTGTCCTTAGAGTCTTAGCAGTCCTCCTGCCTCAATCTCCCTAGTGCTGGGACTCCAGGCATGGAACCCCATATCTTCTCCCAAGATTCTACCTTACCTTCTTTGACTGCCTCCCCACCAATCTTTGTGGGCTTCGGATCTCACAACCCAGCAGCACCCCACATTTTGTTTCTTGTTCCTAATGTCTTCTCATCATCCCTGAATGTTAATGTCACATCCTCACATGGAAACTCATTGAGGGCTTGGTGTCTAATCACCAGGCTGCAATTTTGTGGATGTCCTTCTCAAGAGAGTTACTTAGGTTGCAAGCCCCCAGAGGCATAAAGCTTTCACCTAAAAATACTCATCACTAATAGTGTAATGTTAGGCAAGTAGAGATGTTTCTCAGAAACTGTTAGTCCTTTTGATTACCTCACACTAGTGATCGATCAGCTCTCTTGCCTCTCCTGTGTACATGCATGCAGATTGATAACTGAATGGAATTTTGATGGGATTGAACAGAGATTCAACCATGGAGCATTACCAATATTGTTTAATTTTTTAATTGATGGTGATGACTACTCATATGAGCTAGCTTAAGGTAATTTTCAAGATTTACTCTTTCATAAAATTCACATTACAACACCCCTTTGGAGACACCCAGTTCTTCACAAGTCTCAGTGAAGACAGACTGCATAGCCCCACAGTATGTCCTGATGAGGAATGCAGGGTCTCCAATCTTTCGATTGGCACCATCTCTCTCTACTTGAGCTGTGTAGCAAAAATATCATGCAAATCATCGTCTCAGTGGTGAGGGTGTGATGGACTTAGGATGCTCCTTGGGAAAGTAAAAGCAAGGGGGTGAGGTATAGAAAGATGTATATGCCTTCACATGAATGTAATGTGTGAGAAGAAAACAGCAGGAACAAGGACTGGAGAAGGGGCTCCTGAAAAGACAAACAGCCAAGACCAGAAATGGGGTCAGACCAGAGCAGTGTTTCCTGTCTGTATTCCTGGCTATTCCTCTACAGGGGTGAAGCCCTACTCTTTCCTTTATGGTGTTCTCCCATCCCATGCATGTGTTCTTGCATTACCCAGGCCTTAGTATCTCTGGGCCTCCAAGAGTTAGGGAACACGTTCAAATTTTCTTCCTTTGAGAGGCCAGAAATGCCTATCTATATTACAGACGAGGCTAGGGAGGCTAATTTAACTTGTCAACATTAGAGAGGTAATATTTTAGCACTTTAGCTCTTACCTTTCAGTTGGTTTTTCTGTTCTACCTCTACTTTAAAATTTCACAAAGTGCCAATGCTAAAGATACTAAAATAAAAGTAGTGAGGTTCCTATGCATTGTCTCTTTTCCAAAGTCTACATATGTCTTAGGTGTTTCTTTTCTTATCCACAGCTGGTAAGGATGCTAAGCCATGGATATGGCCTGGAGGCAAACAAAGCCTTTTCCTGGAGGCTGCCAGTAGTAATGCTGGGAGAATTTGTATAATGGGTTGGCAAATGAATCAGGTGGTTGTTACACCCAAGAAAAAACAAAAGGCGCTCTCTCCGTACTACACTACCTAATCACTGGTACAGCTCAGCATCCCTTCTACTTGATTCTCACTTGCTTCGATAGGTAAACATGTGCACCTCCAGTTGTAATCAATCTCCCCATTTTCTCACCAGACTACATGAGTTCTCATTCACCAAAGGACATTACTCCAGGAATTCAAATTTGTGTTCTATGGATCCCATACCCAAGCATGATCATCTTAAAAGCATTCCTTTGATCTCATTTCTTCTAGTTATTTCTCCTCCAATTTGACCTTGTCCTTGACTGTACTCCTCGGACCACTATTGGGAAGGAAACAGACGACTTCTCAGGCACTAAGCATTGTGATCAGCCCTCACTGCTTATTGTTTTTGTCCTCTCATTTTCTTTGTGTGGCTTCTGTGGCATTATGTAAGTGGTTGTATGTCACATTGGGATTTCTTTTTTCTGTTTAGTTGACTCTCTTCTAGCATTGGAGTGCCACATAGCACAGCCATGGTCTTCACACTTTTGTCTGTATTCACTGCCTTGATGCTTTGATCGACTTGCATGGCTTGAGATACCACCTACATTCCAGAGACTCCTGAATTTATACCTAGAGCTCCATCTTCTTACTCTACTTGGCCTTTCCATTTGAAGGTCTAATGGAGACTGCCAGTGTGATCTGCCTTAAACTCAACTCCCCATCTTTCTCTCTGAAGCTGAGGTCTTTGTATTCTCACTTCAGCCTTCACTGGCTCAGGCTGGGAACCTTAATCACCCCCAATGCTCCTTTGTTCCCGTCTCACATCCAGGTGGCCAGGTGGCCAGGAAGTCTTGTTTGCTCTAGCTTGTCACCTTCTCCACTCTGGCTTCACTGCTGTACGTGGTGTCATTGGTCATGTGGATTGCTGGCATGGCTCTCTCTCACTCACAGGCTGGCCTCCACCTGACCGAAACCCAACTTTCCCACAGAAGCTACAGCCATCTTTCCACAGTGCAAGTCAGATCAAGTTCCTCCTCCATTCAGAATTCCAGGTGATTCCCAGCTCAAGCCCTTCTGTGCTCAATTATCTTTCTGAGCTCATCTCCATCCTCTCTTCTTCCTGTCCTGGCAAACAACACACTGGCTTTTCTTTTTTTGCCTGTAATGTTTTTCTCTCATTAGTCATGTGAGCATTTTCAGCTGTGCTCTGGTCTGTCTCTGGGGTATCTTCCGAAGGCCAGTCCTCAGGTTGGTGTTCTTGGGTGATGGAAGCCCCTTTAAAAAATGGGCTCTATAGGAGGTTATTAGGAACATGTCTTCAAAGGCATAAAGGAACTGCAGCCTCTTCTGCTTCTTTTGCTTGAACTCTTGAGGTAAGCAGTCTGACCCCTCCATATGTTGTCACCTCACATGGTGTGCTACCTCAGCACAGGCCCAGAAGGAATGGGAATAATCACCTGTAACTTGGAAGATCTAATCCTGTTTTATTTAACCCTGGATAAGTTCATTATCTCAGGCATTTGGTATCGTGTGGGGGAGACACTTCCAGTCCCTAATCCCTCTTTCCCCAAGTACCCAGAAGTTCCCCTTTTACTGTTCTCTTTCTCCGCCTTTTCTAAAACACGTGTCAACTTTAAATAGGCCATGAAATTTTTTCATTTAGACTGTCTATTGTTTCTTGTCTCTTTTCTAGAACATTGGCTACACAATGGTTCTTGTGTTCACTGATGCTCAAAATGTTTAGAAAAACTTGTCGGAATTTAGGTGATTGATAGAATGTTTCCTAATGAATGAATGACATCTTTTACCAGAGACAGAGAGCCATCATGGGGTAGAAACCTGGAAAGATCAAAGAGTAAGGGATGTGTAATGGGGACCATAGACAAGGTTGAATGCAGAGCTTTGGACAATTTTTAAATAGAAATTTTAGTTCTTCAGGATAAAGTCTTACCATGCAAACTCTCCTCAAACCCAGACTTTATACCCCTCCGACATGCTGGGATGATGGTACTTCATCAACTGCCCAGGTCCAGGGCTTTCTATTTGAAGTGTAGTGGGCCTAACAGATGCAGCTGCCTGTGTGGTACCACGTGACATTATAGCATCTCTTTGTCCTTGGTTTTTCCACTTGGCCAAATTCAAACCCAGGATTCCTGCACACTTATACTGAGTGTGGAGGAGCACTGCTTGCCGTTGTCTCGTCTTGCACACTCAGCAGTGCAGTAAAAAAGATGGTTAACTTCCCAGGGTTCAAAGATGCGTGAATCATATGGAGCCTGCTGACAGCCAAACCACAGACTCGCTTTGCTTTGATTTTTCCCTCACAAAGCATGCGGAAACAAAATCTGCCCAGTTCTGTTATTTTAGCTTGTATACATGGATTTTATATTTTTCCTATTAAAGTGTATTTTGTTTAGGTCCAGTAGTCTCTCAGTTCAGTATTTTAGCATGCCCTCCTGTTTTGTTTTGGTTTAGTGTCTGGATACTGTCAACTACAAAACAAAAAAAAATCATTAAGGTATTGACAAAATATCATCCTGGCCAGGGTCCAAGACTAGATTAAACCTGTGCCAACATATTACAAATCTTCTTTCCCACAAGAACAGGACCTACTTAAGCCAGCTATTTCTTAATCCTGCCCACAAAACTGTTACTGAATAACTTTTAAATGTATTGCTGCAGCTGAAGTGAGCTACCAGGCCAGGATGCTGCTCATTTTCCAGCCTATCCTTTGACCCACCAAAAAATAAGCCAGTCTGGCCTCGTTCTGATAGATCAAGAACTGCTGCCTCCTGGGTACCATTGCTGTAAGTTCACAAACCATCTTTCATTAAGCCTGCCTTAAGGTCAGGCTTAATGAAACTACCTGCAGTTTGAAGCTTTGGTTTTCTTTAGCCTAGTGACATCATATCTATATTATTTTATGACTTACACTTGGAAGGAATGGTTTACATACTACTGGGTGGGTGGTCTCTGCCATTTAGGGATGTAAAAAGAATATGTTATTTTATGTGAATAGAGTTATGAAGTCTTATCATGCAATTTTGTGTCATTTTTTTGTCTCCATTTAAAAATTGGTTTTGTTCTTTTGCTTCTGTGCACTCTAGCTATCCACTCTTTCTCAGGTATTTCTGTCTTAGCATCTAACCGGCGTGTAAGCAATAAGCATTCTGTTCTGCACTCCAGTCTCTCTCCAGACCCTGGGTGCTGGCCAGAACTGGATCTGTCATATAAGGAAAAACAGGATGAGTGTAGCAAAAGTTCAAACACAGCTTTTTTTGTTTTTTTTTTTTTTGGAAGGTAGGGTGGGGGAGGGAAATACATGGCAGAGAGAGGTTCTCTATGGTGAGGGCCTCATTTTAATCTAGTTAGATTTATCTTTGTAAATTCAGCTAGATAAGTCTTTATAAAACGAAAGGACAGTATGAAGCTTTTCCAAAAAAAACCTCGATTTCAAACAGATATTTGACCTATCCATGGCATGCTCTCTGTGTAGTTGTGGCTTCCATTGCTGTGATAAGACACCATAACCAAAGGCAATGGGAAAAAGAAAGGGTTGATTTGGGTGTTCAGTTCAATATCACAGTCCATCACCGAGGGGAGTCAGGGCAGGAAGGAACACAGGGTAGGAACCCTGAGGGAGGACATGATGTGGAGGTCGTAAACAAGTGTTGATTATTGGCTTGCTCCTCCTTATAGCACCCAGGAGGACTGGTCCACTATCAGTACCCACAGCAGTGATTTGGGCCATCTCATATGTAAATCATGTAAATGCACTGCAGGCTACCTCATAGGCCAGTATATTGACCGTGTTTTCTCAGTTGTGGGTTTCTTCTTCTCAAAAGACCCTAACTTAGGTCAAACTGATATAAAACTAGCCAGCACACCTTCCACGTGTATTTTGTGGTTGTCCTATATTTTGTGAGCTTTCCCTGTCTTAGAAGATTTTTTTTTGTATTTTTCAACTTCTTTGTTAGACCCCTGTCCATCCTGATGTGCCTTCTACAGCACTTAGTCACCATTGTGTGCTCTTTACTTGCCTTCTAGGAGAGTTAGTCATCATCATGTGTACTCTGACATTCATCTCTGGGCATGCTCTGACAGCAAGCTGACATTGTACAAGACTGTATACTTGTTGGGATAGTGAGGATCTCGGCCCCCATTTGAATCTAGTTCAATAGCATCTTTAGTACTTGGCATTGTACAAGGTCCAAAGCATCTGGAATATATAAGAATCTTTCCATTGTCTGTTTCCAGAAATCTGTCAAAATGGAGTGGAAAAAATTGAGGAGAGTTGGGTGTTGGAGAAAAGCCACTGGGCTTCCAAATGCCACCTGATCTGCACGCAGGTTATCCTTGGTACTTAGGTTAGTGATTCCCTCCTGGTTCTGAGACTGGAAGCAGGCAGAACCTGCTGGCTAAGAACCACAGAACCTCCACCTTCCCATAGATTTTGCTTGTGATCTCTGTAACATAAATTTTATAGTTAAATTTTTCATATGCTATTTGAGTTTGCTGCACACACGGGGGGGGGGGGTTGAGGAGGCAGCCCCTTCCCCAGAGCCAGCATGGTTATTTCAGTCAAGAGAAGAACAAATAGCTAAGGGTGCTGTTGACAGCAGGCTTTTGAGAATGGTTGGAAGGCAGACTTCTTCCCAACAGAAGTTACTGTTCTTTATTTTACAATATAACTAACAATACGCCTGGAGGATGAGGAGCTGATGCTCATCTATGGAGACAGCTCTACTCTTCTGGAGACTCTCAGTTAGGAACTCTAGCCTGGTAGTTTCAGCATGGCTTATTGCCCAGTTGTTTCTGCTGGATGTTGTAAGTGTCTGACTTCATAAAACGTTGCTATCTATTGACTGCTGATCATTGTTCTTTCACTCCTGCTTGATATATATATATATATATATATATATATATATATATATACACATATATAATAAATTGTACAAATACAAATATTTATATATAAATATAAATTATATATATTTATTTATATATGTTAGTAAATATATTTTGTATTTGTATAATATATATGTATATATATAATCAATTCACTCATTCAATCCCAAAGTACAGCTATGCTAGCTCTTTTTTTTTTTTTGTTTTGGTATTTTATTTTTATTTTTATTTATTTGTTTGGATTATATCATTTTTTTTCCTTCTTTTTCAACACTCAAGTACTCCAATACATTCTTACATGCTTTCTTCTTTCAAAATTATGGGCTCTTTTTCCATTGATTTTTTTTTCTGTATTGTATTTTATTTTTAAAATTGTATTGGATGTTTTATTTACATTTCTAATGTTATCCCCTTTCCCCAGTCTCCCATGATCCCTCTCCCATCCCCTTGTTTTTGTGAAGATACTCCCACTCCCACGCACCCACTTCAACCTCATCACCCTGGCATTCTCTTACACTGGAGAAAAGAATCTTCACAGGACCAAGGGCTGCTTCTCCTACTGATACTTGACAATGCCTCCATCTGCTACACACACACACACACACACACACACACACACACACACACACATACACACACACAGACACACACACATATACACACAAGGCTGGAGCCATGGGTGCTTTGATGTGTATTTATTGGTTGGTGTTTTAGTCCCTGGGAGTGTTGGGGAGTTTGGTTGGTTGATATTGTTGTTCTTCCTGTGAGGTTGCAACCCCTTCAGCTCCTTCTGTCATTTCTGTAGCTTCTCCATTGGAATCCCCATGCTCAGTCTGATGGTTAGCTGCAAGCATCCTCATCTGTATAGCGAGGCTCTGGCAGAGCCTCTCAGGAGGCATCCATATCAGGCTCTGGTCAGCAAGCACTTCTTGTCATCAGCAACAGTGACTGGGTTTGGTGGCTGCATATGGTATGGTTCCCAAGATGAGGCCGTCTCTGGATGACCTTTTCTTCTGTCCCTGCTCCATTCTTTTCTCTGTATTTTCTTCTGTGAGTATTTTGTTCTCCCTTCTAAGAAGAACTGAAGCATCCATATTTTAGCCTTCTTTCTTTTTGAGCTTCATGTGCTCTGTGAATTGTTACGTGACTTTTTCAAGCTTATGGTCGACTAGCCACTTATCAGTGAGTGTGCATACCATGTGTGTTCTTTTGTGACTGGGTTACCTCACTCAGGATGATAGCTTCTAGTTCCATCCATTTGCCTAGGAATTTCAGAAAATCATTGTTTCTAATAGCTGTAGTACTCCATTGTGTAAATATGCCACATTTTCCTTATCACCTGTGTTCTTTCCAGCTTATGGCTATTATAAATAAGGCTGTTATAAACCTATTGGAGCATGTGTCCTCATTATATGTTAGAGCATCTTTTATGTATATGCCCAGGGGTGGTATAGCAAGGTCCTCAGGTAGTCCAATTTTCTGAGGAACTGCCATACAGATTTCCAGAGTGGTTGTTCTAACTTGCAATTACACCAACACAGGAGGAGTGTTCCTCATTCTCGACATTCTGGCCAGCATCTGCCTTTACATGAGTTTTATCTTAGCCATTCTGACTACTGTGAGGTAGAATCCCAGGGTTGTTTTGATTTGCATTTCCATGATGATTAAGGATCTTGAACATTTCTTTACGTGCTTCGCAGTCATTCAGTATTTTTCAGTTGAGAATTCTTTGTTTAACTTTTTAATCCCTTTTATCATATGATTATTTGATTATTTGGATTCTATTTTCTCGAATTCTTTGTATGTATTGGATACTAGCCCTCTATCAGATGTAGGATTGGTAAAGATCTTTTCCCAATCTGTTGGTTTCCATTTTGTCCTATTGATAGCTTTGCAATTTTATGATGTCTCATTTGTGGATTCTTTTTTCTCTCTCCCTTTTTTTTATTGGATACTCTCTGTATCTACATTTGAAATGTTATTCCCTCCCCCACCCTGCTCCCATCCCCCTCCCCTACACAAAGGTGCCCTCCCTCTTGATCACCCTCTGCACTCAGTGCCTATGCCGGCTCCTGTCTGCTTGGATCAATCACCAGTAACCTTACTTGTCTTGTTTCCACAATCAACTATAAACACTGGGTGCCTTAGCATATGAACCGGGTCAGGAATCTATGTATAGAGAGCAAGGGTGTTGCTTATGAAAAACTCATTTAAGTAATAGGATTTTGTTGTTATTATTGTTAATTTTGTTTTATTTTTGTCAAAGGTAAGAGCAAAGATAGGTGGAGTAAATTCAAAATCCTTGACAAGTCATTAAATAAGATTGATTTTTATCTCAATATTTTTACCTATGTACCTCCCTTCCTATTAAGACTTCCCCTTCTGGATTCTGGTGGTAGTACTTAACAGAAACAGATATTAGTGGGACAATATATGGGCTGAATTGTGTCACTCCAAAATTATGACTCACACTAGAATGTGAACGTAACTATCTGAAGTGAAGAAATTTAAAATTATTATTAATGGTCAGTGAAGCCATTAGGTTAGATCCCTATGTAATCTGACTCGTAACTCTTAAGAGGAATTTTAGTTTTACAGAGAGATTCCGCAGATCCATACTCACAGAAAGAAGCCCATGTAGCGATATACCCCACAAAGCTCTTGATCCTGGATTGAAGCCTCCAGAACTGTGAGAAAACACATTTCTACTGTTTAAAGCATCTAGTCTATGTTTTTTTTTTGTTTGTTTGTTTTTTTGTTTTTTTTTTTTTTTTGGTTATGGCAGCTACAACAAACTCTCATAGGGAAAATGTGTACAAATGTATACATTGCAAATAGCTTTTATTTATTTATTTTTTTAAACGACTTCATTTTACAAAACAAAGATAAATGTACAGATTTTAAACATTTTTTTGCTTAAAATTGTACATTTTTGTCAGTAATGTTTTTTCAGACATTGAAATAATTTTTACATAAAACCATGTGAATATATTTTTTTCGTCAGAACTTGATTTTTTTCAAGGGCTTGACAGTATGCATTGAAAACCTAATAGTTACAATAAGCGTAAAGTACATGCAAAACAAAACGAAACATGGAAATAGTCAAAGTCTTCTTGTTTTGTAAATATATGTATATATTTTTTTGTTTTCTTTATTTCTTGGACTTCATACAGTCTGTGAGTTGTTTCTGGGGGAGTGCAAGCCTCTGGGGTTAGCATCCCACTATCAGTGACTGCATATTATGTCTGTTCTTTTGTGACTGGGTTATCTCACTCAGGATGATATTCTCTAGATGCAGCCATTTTCTTAAGAATTTGGTTAAGTCATTGTTTCTGGTGGCTGAGTAGTATTCCAATGTGTATATGTACCACAATTTTTGTATCCATTCATCTTCTGAAGGACATCTGGGTTCCTTCCAGCTTCTGGCTATTATAAATAGAGCTGCTATGAACATTGTGGTGCATATATCTTTGTTGTGTATTGAAGTGTCTCTGGGGTATATGCCCAGAAGTGGAATAGCTGGGTCTTCAGGTAGTACTATATCCAATTTTCTGAGGTATCGCCAGACAGACTTCCAGAGTGGTTGTTTTAGCTTGCAACCCCACCAACAGTGGAGAAGTGTTCCTCTTTATCCGCAGCCTCGCCAGCATCTGCTGTCATCTGATTTTTGGATCTTGGCCAATCTGACTGGTGTGAGGTGGTATCTCAGGGTTGTTTTGATTTGCATTTCCCTGATGGCTAAGGATGTCGAGCACTTCCTCAGGTGTTTCTCGGCCATTAGGTGTTCCTCAACTGAAAACGTTTTGTGTAGCTCTGTACCCCATTTTTTAATAGGGTTATTTGATTCTCTGGTGTCTAGCTTTTTGAGTTCCTTGTACACCTTGGATATTAGGCCTATAACTGATGTGGTGTTGGTAAAGATCTTTTCCCATTCTGTTGGTTGCCGTTTTGTTTTCTTGACGATGTCTTTAGCCTTACAGAAACTTTGCAATCTCATTAAGTCCCATTTGTTAATCTTTGATCTTAGAGCTTGAGCCATTGGTGTTTTGTTCAGGAAATTTTCTCCTGTACCTATGTGTTCTAAGGTTTTCCCTACTTTCTCATCTAATAGTTTCAGTGTATCTGGTTTAATGTGGAGATCTTTGATCCACTTACACTTGAGCTTTGTACAAGGAGATAAGAACGGGTCTATTTCATTCTTTTGCATGCTGAGTGCCAGTTGGACCAGAACCATTTGTTGAATAGGCTGTTTTTTTTCCATTGAATGTTTACTGCTCCTTTGTCAAAGATCAGGTGACCATATACATGAGGGCTCATTTCTGGATCTTCTATTCTATTCCATGATCCACATGCCTATTTCTGTACCAGTACCATGCAGTTTTCAGCACAATTGCCTTGTAATATAGCTTGAGATCAGGGATAGTGATTCCCGCAGATGTTTTTTTGTTGTTGAGGATGGATTTCGCTATTCTAGGTCTTTTGTTATTCCATATGAAATTGCACATTGATCTTTCCAATTCCATGAAGAACTGGGTTGGAATTTTGATGGGGATTGCATTGAATCTGTAGATTGCTTTTGGTAGGATGGCCATTTTTAAGATGTTGATTTTTCCAATTCATGAGCATGGGAGATCTTTCCATTTTCTGAGATCCTCCTCAATTTCTTTCTTTAGAGGTTTGAAGTTCTTGTCATACAGGTCCTTCACTTGCTTAGTTAGAGTCACACCAAGGTATTTCATAGTTTTTGTAACGATTGTGAAGGGTACGTTTTCCCTAATTTCTTTCTCCACATGTTTGTCCTTTGAGTACAGGAAGGCTACTGATTTGTTTGAGTTAATTTTGTATCCAGCCACTTTGCTGAACTTGTTTATCAGCTGTAGGAGTTCTCTGGTGGAATTTTTGGGGTCACTCAAGTACACTATCATGTCATCGGCAAAGAGTGATGTTTTTATTTCTTCCTTTCCGATTTGTATCCCCTTGATCTCCTTTTGCTGTCTAATTGCTCCAGCCAGGACTTCCAGTACTATGTTGAATAGGTATGGGGAGAGTGGGCAGCCTTGTCGAGTCCCTGATTTTAGTGGGATTGCTTCAAGTTTCTCGCCATTAAGTTTGATGTTGGCTGTTGGTTTGCTGTATATAGCTTTTATTATGTTTAAGTATGGGCCATGGATTCCTGTTCTTTCCAGGACTTTTAACATGAAGGGGTGTTAAATTTTGTCGAATGCTTTCTCACCGTCTAGTGAGATGACCATGTAATTTTGGTCTTTGAGTTTGTTTATATGGTGGATTACGTTGATGGATTTCCTTATGTTAAACCATCCCTGCATCCCAGGGATGAAGCCTACTTGGCCATGATGAATGATCATTTTGATGTGTTCTTGGATTCGGTTTGCAAGGATTTTGTTGAGTATTTTTGCATCAATGTTCATAAGTGAGATTGGTCTGAAGTTCTCTTTCCTTGTAGGGTCTTTGTGTGGTTTAGGTACAAGGGTTATTGTAGCCTCAAAAAATGAGTTGGGTAATATTCCATCTGATTCTATCTTTTGGAATAGTTTGGCGAGTATTGGTGTTATATCCTCAATAAAAGTCTGATAAAATTCTGCACTGAACCCGTCTGGACCTGGGCTTTTTTTGGTTGGGAGGCTTTTGATGACTTTTTCTATTTCTTTAGGTGTTATAGGGTTATTTAGATGGTTTACTTTGTCTTGGTTTAACTTTGGGACCTTGTATCTGTCTAGAAATTCATCCATTTCCTCCAGATTTTCCAATTTTGTGGAGTATAAGTTTTTGTAGTAGGATCTGATGATTTCTTGAATTTCCTCAGTTTCAGTTGTTATGTCCCCACTTTCCTTTCTGATTTTGTTAATTTGTATACTCTCTCTTTGCCCTCTAATTAGTCTGGCTAGGGGTTTATCAATCTTGTTGATTTTCTCAAAGAACCAACTCTTGGTTTTGTTGATTTTCTCAATGGTTCTTTTTGTTTCTATTTGGTCTATTTCTGCCCTAATTTTGATTATTTCTTGCTGTCTACTCTTTTTGGGTATATCTGCTTCCTTTTCTTCTAGGGCTTTTAGCTGTGCTGTGAGGTTGCTGATGTGAGCTCTCTCCAGTTTCTTTTTGGAAGCACTTAGGGCTATGAGTTTTCCTCTCAATACTGCTTTCATTGCATCCCATAGGTTTGGGTATGTTGTGTTTTCGTTTTCGTTGAATTCTAGAAAATCCTTAATTTCTTTCTTTATTTCTTCTTTGACCCTGCTATTCTTTAACAGAGCATTGTTTAGTTTCCATGTGTATGTGGGCTTTTTGTTGTCTATGTTGTTGTTAAAGACCAGCCGTAGCCCATGGTGGTCTTAGAGGATGCATGGGAGTATTTCAATCTTCTTATATCGATGGAGGCTCGTTCTGTGTCCAATTATGTGGTCAATTTTCGAGAAGGTGCCATGGGGTGGTGAGAAGAATGTGTATTCTTTTACTTTGGGATAGTATGTTCTGTATATATCTATTAATTCTAGTTGGTTCAAAGTCTCTGCTAGTTTTGCAGTGTCCTTGTTCAGTTTCTGTTTCCCTGATCTGTCCATTGGTGAGACTGGGGTATTAAAGTCTCCCACAATTATTGTGTGGGGTGAAATGTATTTTTTGAGCTTTAGTAGGGTTTCTCTTATGAATGTGGGTGATTTTTTATTTGGAGCATATATGTTAAGGATTGAGAGTTCCTCCTGACAGATTTCCCCGGTAATGAGTAAAAAGTGTCCTTCCTTATCTTTTTTGATAACTTTTGGTTGGATATTTACTTTATTCAATATTAGAATAGCCACTCCAGCTTGCTTCTTGGAGCTGTTTGCTTGGAAGTTTTTTCCCACCCTTTTACTCTGAGATAGTGTCTGTCTCTGTCTCTGAGATGAGTTTCCTGTATGCAGCAAAAGGCTGGATTTTGTTTATGTATGCAGTCTGATAGTCTATGTCTCTTTATTGGGGAGTTGATACCATTTATGTTAATACATATCAAGGAATAGTTGTTTCTGTTTCCTGCCATTATTGCTTTTTTGGTTTTAGTTGTGTCTGTGTTTTTTTCTTCTTTTAGTTTTCTTGTTTAGGAGTTTTCTTGTTTTACTAGGCTGTATTTTCACTCCTTGTATTGGGTTTTCCACCTATAATTTGTTGTAGTGCTGGGTTTGTGGTCAGATATTGTGTGAATTTTGATTTGTCTTGAAATATCTTCGTGTCTCCATCGATGGTGATTGATAGTTTTGCTGGGTATAGCAGCTTGGGCTGGCACATGTGCTCTCTTAAGGAGTGCATGATGTCTGTCCAGGCTCTTCTAGCTTTCATAGTCTCTGTTGAGAAATCAGGTGTGAGTCTGATTGGTCTGCCTTTATATGTTACTTGACCTTTGTCTCTTACTGCTTTTAGTATTCTTTCTTTACTTTGGGCGCTTGATGTTTTTACTATTATGTGTCGGGAGGTATTTCTTTTCTGGTCCAACCTATTTGGAGTTCTGAAGGCTTCTTTTATGCTCGTGGTAATCTCATTCTTGAGGGTAGGGAAGTTTTCTTCTATGATTTTGTTGAAGATATTTACTGTGCCCCTTAGTTGATACTCTTCTCCCTCTTCTATTCCTATTATCCTTAGGTTCGGTCTTCTCCTTGTGTCTTGTATTTCCTGGACATTTTGTGTTAGGATCTTTTTGTTTTTTGCATCTTCTCTGGCTGTTTTGTCTATGTTTGCAATGTTGTCTTCTGCCCCCGAGATTTTCTCTTCGATCTCTTGTAATCTATTGGAAATGCTTGCTTCTGTGACTCCTGATTTCTTTTTTTGGTGTTCTGACTCTAGGGTTATCTCTTTTAGTGTTTTCTTTATTGTGTCAATCTCTGTTTTAATTTCCCTCTTCCATTCCTTTATTTCTTTGTTTCTGTTTTCCTCTCGTTCTTTGAGTTCTTTGAGTGTTTTTCTTGTTTCTTCTTTAAAAGCTTCTGAATCTTTTTGCTTTTCCACCCTTTCTTGTTTAAGTAACTCTATCAGCGTCTTGAGGCATGATTTCAGGTCTGTGTCTTCTTTTTCTGGAGTGTTTGGAGTTCCGATGTTTTCTGTTATGGGAGAGCTGGGCTCTGGTATTGCTAGATTGTCTTGGTTCCCTTGGGATATACTCTTTCTCTTTCCTCTTGCCATTTTGTTGTCAGTGATATGTTCTTACATTTCCCTTGTATCTGGTCTGTGACCCTGGTTCTCCACTGGTTGATGTGTCAGATGGGTGGAGCCCTGTTTTATGCCTCAGAGTTGTCGGGTGTGAGCAGAAGTTTCAACGTTCTGTTTCTGTTTGCTGGATCTGGCATGGCAGGGCAGGGCAAGGCAGGGGGTGCACTTTCCTTGTGTACTCCACAGAGATCTTTCTGCTCCCCTGCGGTCTAGGTCTCCCACTCACCAGTTTCTCAGCCTCTATGAGCCGCCGTTCCGCGTGGCAGGTAGGCCAGGCTCTGCTCTGTGTCTGGAAGTCGCCTCCGGGTGGAAACAGAAGTTCTAATTTTCTGTTCCCAATCGCAGTTGCTCAGCCTCTATGAGCCGCAGTTCTGCCTGGCAGGTAGGCCAGGCTCTGCTCTGCGTCCGGAAGTCGCCTCCGGGTGGGAACAGAAGTTCTAATTTTCTGTTCCCAATCACTGGATCGGGCAGGGCGGGGCAAAGCAAGGTATGGTGTGCACTTTCTGTGTGCACTCCGCAGAGATCTCTCTGCTCCCCTGCAGTCTTGGTCTCCCACTCACCAGTTGCTCAGCCTCTATGAGCCACCGTTCTGCCTGGCAGGTAGGCCAGGCTCCGCTCTGCGTCCGGAAGTCGCCAGTTGCTCAGCCTCTATCACAAATAGCTTTTAAATCCTCCTTTCTCTCTATTTTTTTTGTAGGCTATGCAATTCTCTTTCTGGTTATTTTACTATTTGATGAGAATCTTCTATGTTCTCTTGGTTATTCTGAACACAATATCATGTCTATGAAGACTGTTCTGGAAAAAAATCATACAACGAATGTGATTGAAATTGTGTGTGTGTGTGTGTGTGTGTGTGTGTGTGTGTGTCTAGGTAGGTATATACTCATTCCTGTGAAGGCCAGAGGTTACTATCAAGTATCTTACTCAATTACTTCTTCATTTCTCTCTCATTCTCCCTCATTCCCTCCCTCCCTCCCTCCCTCCTTCCCTCCTTGCCTCCCTGCCTCTCTTTCTTGCTCCCTCTCCCTTTTCTCTCTCTTTTTATTTGGGACATGGTCTCTCATTGGAAATAGAGGTCACCAGCTGGCCAGCAGGGCCTGGGGACTTAGCTGTCTCTGACTCTGAAGATCGAAGATTACGGACTTGCTTTTGATTTTCTGGTTTTTAGTTTTTAACATGGGCACTGGATCCAAACACAGGTCCTTGTGCTTGTGCACATTAGACACTCAGCTGCCCTCTCATCCCAGCGAGTCATTTTAAAAAGCATAGAGTGCAATGCTCTGTTACTAAAACCGAGTTTCCCCCCAAACTAACGGATGACCTCGCCCAGCCATAGACTGAGAGCAATCTCCACCCATGAAGTTTATCATTCTGTTTGCCTGGATTTTCCTTCTGTGTCGTCCCTGTGTCATTTTTCTTTTGTATCCTTTTTATAAGGATAAACTCAGAAGACAAAGAGGTTAGGTGAATTAACCTTAGCTTTTAAAATCATGCTCAGTCTTCAAGGCAAAGGGACTTAGGGCCATGACCAGAAAGCTGAAGCCAGGGCCTGGAATCAGAGAAAAAGCCACGGAGCAAGAATTAAAATGGCCTGAGTGAGGCACCATGTTCCCCAGAGAGCCAGAGAGCCAGAGAGCCAGAGAGCCAGAGAGCCAGAGAGCCAGAGAGCCAGAGAGACAGAGAGACAGAGAGCCAGAAAGACAGAGAGCCAGAGAGTCAGAGAGACAGAGAGCCAGCGAGACAAAAAGACAGAGAAACAGAGAACCAGCCTCCTTGGGCTTCTTCAAGGACTTCCCAAACTCTTATTTTCCGCAGAAAGCTTCTACTCTGTTCTCTGTTTTTACCACGGGAGCCTTTGCCTCACAGCTGGGTCTTATTTGGTTTGGATTTTCATCTATAAATTGCTGTCAGCAAGGATCTTTGGGAGCTAATTGGTGAAAGTGACCCGAATAGGGACCTCCAGAGGGACAGAGTGCTCAGCATCTTCTCTCTTCCCCCAAGAATTCGCCTTCCCAGTTGCTGAGAAAATGTCATCTTTGAAGCTCGAGCGAGCTCTTCTTTAAAAGCTAAAACAGCCCTTAGATGTGTGTCTTGCTTTCCGAGAGTGAGGGGGGGCAGCTTGCGTTTGTGACTTACAGTCTCATTTGGACACACTTCAAAGAAGTACTGCAGGCAGAACTACTAAACGCAGAGCAGCAGGACAAGGGTTCCCAGTGACTGGGGACTCTGCTCTCTGTCTGCATCAGAGGCGAATCTCCATGGCCTTCCTTCTCATCTTCTCTGCAGCCTTTCAAAGGGAGGCCAGCACACAGCAGGACACACAGACCCGCAAGAATAGCAGGACATTTGTAACGATTTGCCTTCCCCTTTGTAAAAAGAGATCTTTGCAGTGAAGCTGGCACGCAACAGGCAGACAGAAATTTAAGCCAGGAGTGAAGCCATTCAGCCCTGGCGGTTGAAAAGCAAATGTGGCATCGAAGAACCAGTGGGCTCAGAGGCTGCGAATCTCAGTGCACAAACTAAGCAGCCTAATTGTACAACTTTCCATCTTTATACAGCAGCCAAAGTTTTAGGTACATATTTTTACTAAGTCCGAGAATCTCATAGAATATATATATATATATATATATGTATGTATATATATATGAATATATAGAATGATAATACATTCCCAACTCCCAGATCCACCCCAATTTGCAGTCCCCTTATTGCTTTTCATTTAATAGATTATTAGATTAATTAAGTATGTAATTAATAACTAATTTGTCTTGTGTGTCTGTTCACTGGGGTGGGACCATTCACTGGAACATGATCCACACCCTTAAGGAAAACTGGTCCCTACCACCAATGCACCGATGATCTGCACTGTGCAGGAGTTGTTTTGTAGATCTATCCAGTAGGTGTGAACTCCATACCGCTGCACTTTGATTGGTTGTGGCTTTCTATACCGGTTTCTGTGGGTTGCAATGGCTGGGGATACAGAACGGAGCTGAGGTGTAGAGTGAATGAACGGATAAAGTGCTGGCTGCCAGACCTTTGGTCTTTCTGTATCGCACGTGTAAACAGATGGTTACAGTGGTGCAATCCCAGTGCTTTAGAGGCAGACAAGAGAATCTCTGGGCTTGGTAGAGAGTCATGGCACTGAGTCTGAGTTTCAAGCTCAGTAAAATCCCATAATAGAAAAGAGAAAGGGTGCAGAGAAATTGAAGAGGACACCAGATATTGACCTCCAAGTGCATACCCACACCTACACACACAAGCACACATGTACACACATACACACTCAGTCTAAATGCATACAATAAATGGCTAAGCAGTTTTAAGTATTTGCTGATTTAGTGCACAGTACCATCTCATCCTATTAATAGCATTTACAGCTCTTTCAAAAACATCCACAAAAGATGGTGAGCAAGGTCATCATTGCTTACTCTTGATCGACTGTGGTTCTCCTTCCGTAATGTATCACCACAATGACTATTGTCTGCACTCAGAGGTACATGCATGTGTTAGGAGTGTTGGCTAATTTTATATCAACTTGACATATCAGAGAGGAGGGAGCTCCAATGGAGAAATGCCTCTATTAAGATTGGTCTGTAGGCAAGCCTGTATGCCATTTTCTTAACTAGTGATTGGTGTGGGAGGACCCAGATCATTGTGGATGAAGCCATCCCAAAGTTGGAGGTCCTGGGTTCTATAAGAAAGCAGACTGAGTGAGCACTGTGGAAAGAACACTCCTCTATAACCTTTGTATCAGCTTTTACCTTCAGTTTCCTTTCTTGTTTGGGTCCCTGGCCTGACTTCAGTGATGGTCTACCATGTGGAAGTGTGAGCCAAATAAGGAGTTTCCTTTACAACTTGCTTTTGATTGTGGTGTTTTACCAGAGCAATAGGATAAGACACTGGCTAAAGAGTTAATGAGCTATGACTCAGTAGCATATGGTGGGAAGGGAAATAAGGAACCAGATCTAATTCCTGATACACTAGGCATTTTCATACACAGCTACTTCATACCTTCCCTGTGTCAGCACCACTTCCAACAGTAAAAGTTCTTAGGGTTGAGAGTTGGGGGACTTTACTTCTAAGGTTATTCGGGTGAAAATGTACAAATGTTTCATTGATTCCCTACACAATTTGTCATCATGTTAGCATTCTACTTTAAAAATAACTTCATGTCTTTGATGGGCGATGGACATTCAATGCATACTTGCTTTCTCAAAAAAATGAGAGAGAGAGAGAGAGAGAGAGAGAGAGAGAGAGAGAGAGAGAGAGAGAGAGAGAATGATGCTTAATCTGACCTCCCCTCCACATCCCCAGTCTGGTAAGTGCTCTGTGAGAAGAATAAAGACAGATGTTAGTGACAGTACTGATGGTGTCCTGTGCTGGCTTATATCAATGGCCAACTGGACAGAATCTATAGTCACCAAGGGAAGGAGCTTCTAGGCATGCCTATGAGGTGTCATTTAGATCAGGTTCAGATGTGGGATACCCATTTCCATTGTGGGTATCACCATTTGACTGGTCTAGATCTTGAACTGAATAAAAAGAAGGAAGGGAGGTAAACAGCAGACTTCTCCTCTCTTTGCCTATTAACAGTGAAATCACATGGCTATCCTCAAGGTCCTGTCAGGCTTCCAGGCCATGATCACTGTCACCTTGAAACTATAAGCCCAAGTAATTCCTCTACTGTTACGTTATCTTGTCAAAGTATTTTGTAATAATACCAAGAAAAGTGATTGAGACTTCCTTAATAGACTACAATCATTCCACAGATATGTTTGTGATCTTTTCTTCCTCTTCCCCCAAATACAGGGTATGCTTCTTTGCAAATAATATATTCATTCCCAGTTTAGGGGCTTATTTCCAGAATATGAACCTGGAATGGGAGCCAGAATATCTCCTGTAAGCAATGTATTAAAGGTAAATCAGAATAACCCCCTAACCAACTAAGACACAAATATAATAGATTTTATGACTTAACACAAATGTATAAGGGCAGGGTGTGGCAAGACAGGAAGAGAGGCACAGACAGGCAATTCAAAGGTAGTTTAGGGGGGTAAGAGATTTCAACTGGCCCCTGAACAAAGAGTAACATTTCTGCAGGAAGATAAGAGGTTATTACGGGGATAATGAACATTCTAAGAGAACCCAGAGGTTTATTCTGGCTCTGAATCTCCAATTTAGAAGGCTTTCCAGAAGCCCAGCTGGGCCTAGGGTCAGTTTACAAATGGGAATACAACATGTGTGGTTTGGGTTTCTCTGAGGTTTGAATGTCTCAGGGCCAGCTTAGGTGTACCTCAAACAGTGCCAGAGCTCCAGATTAATTTCTGTGAACTTCTGATGTGCTGGAGCTACTCCTGACCACAAGGTCAGTCTCTAAGTGTGGAGGAGGCATTCAGAAAGCCCTCACAGATATCTCACCTCTTGGCCCCAGAGACCCCCTAGAATGGCTCCTTGCCTTCTGGAATCTCTTTACAGTGCCTAATTAGTATATAGAGCAACTGATGTGCTCTGGGCCCCCTTGGGAAGGATCTCTTTTATTCTCTGTGCCCAGTTATCTCTAGAGTCCCATATTCCCGTAGCCTCTCTCTAAAAGGCATCAAATGAATTGAATACAAATGAAGATGTGCTATTTCCAGACACAGTACAAGTCATGTACGTAAACTACCTTTCATAAATTTTATGTGGTTCTCACATAAACCTCCAATGTATATTTTCTTTTATTACAATTTTATTCCTGTTTTGTTTTCTTTTTTCTATTGAGGTAAGAAAATGAAGACTGATTAAATCATTACAATTTCAAGAGAATACTATGTTCTGCCTTGTGGAATTAGTTTCCCCCCCCCCCAAGGAACTCTAATTTATTATTCCTTGATTTAAACCTTGTTACATTTATCTGCATTTTCCATATTGAGGAATTTTGTTCTGTATGTAAACAATAGGATGCAAGGTGTCCTGTCTGCCTCATCTTCTCTATCACTAAAATTATCCCAATTATTATTTCAGGAAGAGAAGACCTCACTATGAACACAGAGGGAATTATTACACACTAACATCTGTTTAACAAATCTAAAACAGGGAGTTTAGATAGATAGGACTTACATGTAGACATTTCATTGCTTGAGGAAAGTCTTATATATCCTACAGAACAGTATGCTAGTATTGCTTAGTTTAGTTTAAAAAAAATCACATAGCATAAAACCACCCAATTAAAACTTGCATGGACATAGGCAAACTGCTACCACGGCTGAGCTTTCTTGCTCAAATATTGAGATCATGGGATCTACTTTCAATAATCCAAAGAATAGAAACAAGGTGACAAATCTGGGACTAATTTACAAATTTTTTTTTATGTAAACTTTTTAAAAAATAAAATATTATTATAGCTCACGTAATTTGTTAGATAATAATATATGATAAATACACATTTTTTTCCTTTTTCTTTTTCTTACTCTTGTTTTTTTTCTAAGAAGGACTGAGGCTTCCATATTTTGACTTTTTTTTCTTTTTGAGCTTCATATGGTCTGAGAGTTGTTTCTTGGATATTTAGAGCTTTCTGGGGCTAGTATCCAGTTATCAGTGACTGCATATCATGAGTAGTCTTTTGTGACTGAGATACCACAATTGGGATGATATTTTCTAGTTCCATCCATTTGCCTAGGAATTTTGTAAAGTTATTGTTTCTAAGCTGAGTAGTACTTTATTGTGTAACAGTACCACAATTTTTGTATCTATTCCTCTACTAAAGGACGTCTGGGTTCTTTACAGCTTCTGGCTATTATAAATAAGGCTGCTATGAACATGGTGGAGCATGTGTCCTTATATGTTGGAGCATCTTTGGGGTATAAGCACAGGAGTGGAATATCTGGGATTTCAGGTAGGACTATGTCCAATTTTCTGAGGAATCACCAGACTGATTTCCAGAGTGGTTGTATTAGCTTACAACCCCACCAACAGTGGAGGAGTGTTCCTCTTTCTCTGCATCCTCGCCAGCATCTGCTGTCATCTGAGTTTTTGATCTTAGACATTTTGACTGGTGTGAGGTATAAGGGTTGTTTTGATTTGCATTTCCCTGATGACTAAGGATATCAAGCATTTCCTTAGCTGCTTCTCAGTCATTCAATATTCCTCAGTTGAGAATTCTTTGTTTAGCTCTGTACCCCATTTTTAAATAGGATTGCTTGATTCTCTGGAGTCTAACTTCTTGAGTTCTTTGTATATATTGGGTATTAGTCCTCTATCAGATGTGTGATTGGTAAAGATTCTTTCTCAGTCTGTTGGCTGCCATTTTGTTTTCTTGACAGTGTCCTTAGCCTTACAGAAACTTTGAAATCTCATGAAGTTCCATTTTTCAATTCTTAGAGCATAAGCCCTTGGTGTTCTGTTCAGGAAAATTTCCCCTGTCCCTATGTGTTCCCCACGTTTTCTTCTAATAGTTTCAGTGTACCTGTTTTTTTGGTGGAGATCTTGATTCACTTGAACTTAAGCTTTATACAAGGAGATATGAAAGGGTCGATTTGAATTCTTCTGCATGCTGACTGCCAGTTGAACTAACACATTTGTTGAATAGGCTGTCCATTTTCCATCAAATATTTTCAGTTCCTTTGTCAAAGATCAAGTGACCATATATGTGAGAGTTCATTTCTGCATCTTGATTGATGTTAACAGATATTGAGGAATAGTGATTGTTGTTTCCTGTTATTTTTGTTGTTAGAGGTAGAGTTATGTTTCTGTGTCTTTCTTATTTTGGTTTTCTTGCATAATTATTTTCTTGATCTTCCTAGGGTGTAGTTTCTATCCTTGTGTTGGGTTTTCCATCTATTATCCTTTGTAGGGCTAGATTTCTGGTCAGATATTGTGTAAAATTGGTTTTGTCCTGGAATATCTTGGTGTTTCCATCTATGGTAACTGAGAATTTTGCTGAATATAGTAGTAACCTGGGCTAGTATTTTTGTTTTTTTAGGGTCTGTATGACATCTGTCCAGGATCTTCTAGCTTTCATAGTCTCTGTTGAAAAGTCGGGCATAAATCTAATTGGTCTGCCTTTATATGTTACATGTCTTTTTTCTCTTACTGCTTTTAGTATTCTTTCTTTATTTCAATCATTTGGTGTTTTGACTATTATGTGTTGGGAAGAATTTCTTTTATGGTCCAATCTATTTGGAATTTTGTAGGCTTCCTGTATGTTCATGGTCATCTCATTATTAAGGGTAGGGAAGTTTACTTCTATGATTTTGTTGAAGATATTTACTGCGCCTTTTAGTTGGGAGTTTTCACCCTCTTATACACCTATTTTCCTTAGGTTTGGACTTGTTATTGTGTCCTGGATCTCTTGGGAAGTCTTGGGTTAGGAGCTTTTTGGTTTTTGCATATTCTCTGACTGTTTTGTCTATGTTTTCTATGTTCACTTTGGCTCCTCTCTTTCTTCTCTTGTAGTCTGTTGGTGATATTTGCATCTATGAGTTCTGGTTTCTTTCTTAGGTTTTCTATTTCCATGGTTGTCTCTTTTTGTGATTTCTTTATTGTATCTATTTCCACTTTCAATTCTTTCACTGTTTGTGTTTTTCTGTAGTTCTTTGAAGGATTTCTCCTGGTTCTCCTGTAATTATTTAAGAGAGTTATTCTTGTGCTTCTCGAAGATCTCAATCATCATCATGAAGTACGATTTTAAGTCCAAATCTAGTTTTTCTGGAGTGTTGGGAAATCCACTATTTGCTGTGGTGGGAGAACTGGGTTCTGATGTTGCCAGGTTGTCTTGGTTTCCAGTACTTGGGTTCTTTCACTTTCCTCTTGCCATCTTGTCAGTGATTGTAGGTGATCTTTTTGTTTCTGACTGGTGCTTGTCTCTCCTGTGGGTCTAAAGGACCATGGGCTCAGGAAGGAGATTGCTACTGGGTATTTGGCATTTTGTGGAGAGGCAGTGAGTTATGATGGCAGTGAGTCAGTTCTGTATTTGTGGGCTCAGGTGTGAGAGCTCTTGAGAGGCTGTTCTGGGAGCTCAGCCCACAGGTCCTGAGTCCTAATGGCGGAGACTCGGCTCTTTTTCTAGGCCAAAGTGGATCATTTTCCAGAGAAAACCAGCTCCTTTCACTCTGAGAACTCCTGGTGTTTCCTCAAAGGACAGTCGGAGGACCTGTCCCTCAGGCTAATCCTTGGTCCAGGTGGAAAAGTGCCTGTTCAGCTGATCTGGGTAGACCCTCCTGTGGGCAGATCCTGAGTTCTGGTGGTAGGGACGTGACCCTCACTATGGGCCAGAAAGGACCCCTTTTCAGAGAGCACTGTGCTGCCTGCGCTCAAAAACTTTCAGTGTGACCTCCCTGGGCTTGTGCCTCAGGCTCACCCTTGGTCCAAATAGTACCTGTGCAGCTGATCTGGAATCTCAGCCTTCTGAGGGCAGATCCCGAGTCCCGAGTCTGGGTGACACTGACCTAGCCCTCTCTGTGGGCTGGAAAGGACCCTTTCCCAGAGAGCACTGCGCTCCCTGCGCTCTGAGAACTCTTGGTGTGACATCCCGGGCTTGTGCCTCAGGCTCACCCTTGGTCCAAAAAGCACCCATGCAGTTGATCTGGGAGCTCAATCTCCTGCAGGCAGATTCTGAATCCCAGTGGTGGAGACCCGGCCCTCTCTGTGAGGAATTAGTTTTAACTCACTGATTAGACAGGGAAACAGTTCCTGAGTAGAGTTGGTGAGACTTACTCACCAAGTCTGAATTATATGTAGCTCGCACAACTGATATAAATTCAGATATTCCTTTGTTTAAAATTTTACTCAGCCAAATACCATCATTAGAAATGCCCTTAATATTATTTGTTTCTTGATGCCAGTGTGGTGCCCTTGCTTTTTAATGAGAGTGATAAACACTGTTTGCCAATGCTTTTACATGCGATTTTAGTTAACCTCTACCATAGCTTGATGAAAGAACATGCATTTGTTGTCTTTATGCTTTTTAAGGATAAAGAAATCAAAGATATATATATATATATATATATATATATATATATATAGAGAGAGAGAGAGAGAGAGAGAGAGAGATAGAATGGCTAACTTCAAAGGAGTGACATGCCAAGTGTCGGCAAAACTGATATGTGATCTATCAGTCACAGCCTATGAAGTGTGTCTCAGTCTCTGCTCTGCCTGGTATGGCAACACATGAACAGTGTAGGGAGTTTTATACTAGAAATAGATAACACACTGGGAGCTACAATGCAAACACTATAAATGAAACACTAAGAGAAATCAGGTCAAGGACTACCTTAGACAACACTGTCAAGGCTGGTCAAGTCATTTCAGATCACCCAGCAGTGAAGATAGTGACGGTTGAGCTGAACCTGAAGAATAGATTGCCAGAATGAATCCAGAGACAATTAGAAAGGAAATCATCTTCTCAGTCAATTCTGACTGTGCTTTCAGACTCTTAGAGGTGCGGAACTAGAAAGCCAGGTAAGGTCTTCATTGTATATATCCTTTGTAATTTGTTCAATATACTTATGTTTGTCCATATAGTAAAGCACACACACACAAATTTATGAATGTATGCATATTATATTAATATCATTACATATAATATTATATCATAATATATATTTTATGAGTGCATATTCATATATACATTTATATACATATATATTTATATTAAATTTTATATCTATATGCAATATGCAATATGCAATATGTGATATGCAATATATAATATATAGTATGTAATATATGACATATAATATATAATAAATTATATGCTATATGTTATATGCTATATAATTATATTACATATAATTATATAGTATTATTATCATATACTATAAATTATATATCATATATTATGTATAATATATTGCAAATATTATATACATCATACAATGTATATTCATAGTACATATTATATATTATAATTCTAATATGTAATTATAATTTATATAATATATAGTATATTATGTATTATATAATACACATTACTATATTTGTATAATCACATATATACATATTAATTATATATTAATATTAAATACTATATAATTATATAGTATATATTTGTATACATATATTTAATATATTCTAGTTTAGTTCAATCTTTAAAACTATTCTTACTAGGTTCAACATAAAGTGCATCTTCAGAGTTTTAAAAAGCTTTCCTGACTCTGGTAGCTAAAATTTTCTTCTTAGTTGGGTGGGGAGAACCAGTTAGTTGGCACTTTCACAGCCCATACTGTCTTAGAAAGGTTAATTTCCCCCTAGATGTATTTCAAGTTTCATGAGAATCTAGAAAAATGAACTCTCTCTCAGGATCTGATACAAATTTTCAAAATGGAGACTCCTTCTGAGGGAGCTTGGTGTACTAAGGTGATTTTGCCTTGTCAAGAAAGATGTATTCCAATACACAGAACTACCAGCAAGTCTGAAAAACAAAGGCCTATCCTGAGTGGGTTGTCTCAGATCCATCTGAGAGATGGCCAGAATGCAAAACACTGCTCACTGGGGGTCAGGTTTGGAGGGACTTAAGGGCAGTGTGAGGAATTCCTGTCTTTAGAGTCCCGGGCTTACCTGAGACTTATCCTTGCTTAGGATCAAATCTGTATCTTTGTGGAGCTGTTTTTTTCCATGGATTTGGAGAAGAGTATTAAACAGTTCCATCGTCCCAAGTCCCTAAAATGCTGAGGGACTCAAAAGAACTTCTCAGCTGTGTGAATGTTTGCATCTTATTTTCTGCAGGTCATTTTACTGACACCTTCCTGTGACCCACAAGCTTGAGGATTCATGGAGCAAGACAGGGCATCTGGCAAATCTGCTACCTGCCCCACTTTTTAAGTACAGGCCTTCTCCAGGATATTAAAAACAGACACAACGGTGACAGTGTTGAGAAACTTATTTTCCATAGAAAGTTCTACGTGGTTTGTAGGACCATACTTTCTTAAGTTAAAAAAAAATGGGACCCTTTTCAGAGCTCATCAAATGTATTTATAAAGCCACATGAACATTTAGATAGTGCTCACATGCCGATGTTAATGGGAAAGGCACCGTTGTAGCTGTCAAGAGGCGTGGGTCAGTGTGATGTGAGGCCTACCAGGACACTAGCAGCCCTGTTGTCAGATGTCTTTCAACTTTTGCTTCCTCTTTGACTTTAGAACACTTTCTTTAAGCAAAAGCTTTTGTAGAAGCCCAGATACAAGCAAAGGGCATGTAGAGGTTTCAGGCTTTCTGAGTCTCTCCCAAGGAACGTCCTCTATAGATCAGGTGTAATTCAGCAGGGTCACCCACAGAGCTTATCTCGAAGGAATCTGATCAGATACACCTAAGGCTACACTGTAAAGAGCTTCAGATCTTGCTTCCATCTAGTCACAGCACATCACTGAAAAGAACTGGTTTTCCCTCGCTGAAAGTTATGTGAAGGAAGGACTACATGGTTAGTGTTAATGCCAGTTTGCTTGCTTAGATCCTTTACACTGTCAAAAAGGAGTTACATAGCAGAAACAGTATTCATCTCTCTGTCTTCCATCCAGCACTTTGAAGGATCTGTTTTGTTTAGAGAAAGGCATGAATTCTTGTAGTTCTAACCCCAGTTGTCTTTGGGTGCTGCTGACAGCATCATGGCCCACATACATGATGCCCCAACGTCTCAGCATGCCATGTAACCTCTTTTTCCCCCTCAGGATCCATATGTCTTGGCTCCTTCTCCATCTCCTTCAGATGCTCGACTCTTGCAGGTTTGCAAGTCATATTCTAACACAGAGGTTCTCAACCTGTAGGCTGCAGGTCGCCTAAGAGCATCAGAAAACACATATTTACAGCATGATTTATATAAAGAGCAAAAATAATGTTATGGTTAGGGATCATCACAGCATGAAGAAATGTATTGAAGGGCTGCAGCACTGGGCATCTTGAGAGCAACTGTTTTAACAGCTCATAACTCAATCTCTTCTTAAGGCAGTTCAGAAGTCTTCCTTGGTCCTTCCCGGCCTTCCAACTTTTCTGTAGATGATCTGTTATCAGAGATGGCCCAAGTTAGTGTTCACTAGTGTCTGATTCTCAGTTTTTGAGCTGCATGGAAAGCAGAAATAGTTTTACTGCCAAGTGTTGATTTACCTGTGATGACAGCTGCACCAAGCAGGTGGCGGGTATGAGAAGTAATTAAAAGTAAGTCCCCTGACAAGCTGAGGATGCAAGGGTGATTGAGTTGTTCACCTGGCTTTTGCTCTTTATAAAATTCTCAGTGTTTTAAGATTCATTTTGAAATATTGTATCTTGGCTGATGTATTATCCCAATATTTAAAAATTATCTTAAAAATCGACTCTGAAAATAGATCGGGTTTCATTAGAAGTAAGAGGGCATTAGAAGTTAATTTATTTTATGCATATGCACAGATACACAACAAATGATTCATCATCTGTAGACCATGAGGCAGACAAGTATTTGAACGCTTTTCATTTGCTTCTTGCCCCATGAGAGGCTTCAGCAGGACAGTTACTCATAGTTTTAGCTCTTCTAGAATAATCTTCCAGAAGCTTCCTGTCTTCACAAGAGTCCATGTGATATTACCCTTAGAAACACGGCTCTGTTTGAGTCAGTTTTACTATCAAGTATGTGGAGCAGGATGGATTATTTTAACCTGGCTTCACATTTCCAACTTACCTATGAGTAAAGACAATATTTCCTCGGAAGAGTTCCAATGGCAGAGTGAGGTAACATTTAAACACCAGAACCTGGGGTAGAAGAAATACTGTGCCTGGAACTCGCGGCTACCCTTGGCTCCCTGCAAGCTCTTTGGCATATTGTTAAGCATTAGTAACGGGACTGAGTTGAACAGGATAAACAGAGGAGTATCCTGAGGAAGTATTTCCACAGAGGAGTGGCAATGAGTCTCAGTGACAGTGGGAAGGTTCTTGGGGGCATTGCTATTAGCAAAAAGTTTATAAACTAAAAGGCTGTGCTCCTGGTGGTGTGGGTGTGTCTGCTGCCATTGCTGCTGCCGTAGCTGCAGCATGTGGTATGGTGGCTGTGGTGACGAATGCAGAAGATGGTGCTGCTGGTGGTGAGGCTGGTGCTGCTCAGAAATGAGAGCAGAATGTGAGAAGTAACCAATCATCGAGTTTTGAGTTTTCTCAGGCGATACTACACAGGTTTCCGCTGTTGGTCTCCCCTCCCACCCCCCGCCCCAGCGTTATTGGAGCGTGATCAGAATTGCATGTCTAAGAAATCATTTAAGAGTGAGAGACTTGCTGGTGGAAAAGAAGTTCAAATATGGGGTCAGGATAAATGGCTCGTCTGGTAAAGTGCCTGCCACCACAAGCCTGAGGGCCTGAGTTTGGATCCCTAGTTCCCATGTAAGAAGCTGGGGTTGGCACTGTGTGCACAGCCCCAACTATGAGGGCGGGTGGAGACAAACACAGCACAGTCCTCAGTGACCAGCCTGTGCTGCCCACAGGTGAGCTCCAGTTTCAGTGACAGACCCTGTCTCAAAAGATAAGGGTATAGTGACATCTGGCTTCCACATAAATGCAAGAGCATGAGCACACACACGTCTAAAAGACATAGGAACAATGGTTAAATGGTGAAAACTGTCTGACTCAGAATGGCCATCAAGCTGGACATTGTTTATTGGCTCCTAGGAAAAACACAAGGTCTTCCACATGCTCTGGCTGTTTTTTAACGATCTCTTGCTTGCCTCCAGTCTGCGTAATGAGAATAGCCTCGATGACCATCTTTCTGGTGTTCTGAAATTCTGCAGGTTCTTTTCATTACCATCCAGAAGCACGTAAGTTTAGCAGAGAAAGGCTCTATATTGTGCCTGGTTGTATACATAGATTCTTCCACCTTGGTTTTAAATGCTTTGTAGATTCATATGTCTACACAGGTAATGCTGTCTCTTGCCTTTCCGAATGCACCCCCTGCCTTTAACTAGTTAATTCAGCATCACTCAAAGATTTCTGGTTACCTTTGCTATGCTTGCTTATAAGGCAAATCCCATATCAGATATTCACATTCTTATTTAATATATTAGTTAAGAAACCAAATTATGTTTTTACAACTATAGTGGCAAGATGGTAATAAAAAAAGACATTTAAATTTACATATTATTTTTGAACCATGAAAGTTATGATCTAGTTGTGTAAGGGAATAGCTTAATGCAAATAATCTAGATAAAAAAAGGCAACCATTTAAAACATTTAGACAGTCTGACCACATCACACTAGAGAGTTCAACATATGAAAATATCTGCATAAAATACTGAGGCTATTTTTATTTAGGTTATGAACTAAATGTGACGTTGTTACGAGGTATATCTGACTTTAGTTTAAGTCAGGTATTGGAGATCTCTATCACTGTCTTCTTTTTGTTTGTTTTTAACTAAATATTTTAATTCGTTTTTGAGGATTTTATACAATACTTTTTAATCACACTCACCTCCAAGCCCTCTCCTTACCTTCTCCCAGATCGATCCCCACCTTAAAAAAAATGTGATCACTCATGGACTTCAGTTTGTATTGTCTATATGTGGGTGTGGGGCCATTCTCTTGAGTGTAGGCAACTCACCAGGAGTCATGTCCTTACACCAGTGGTACCCAACCTTCCTAATGCTACATCACTTTAATACAGCTCCTCATATTGTGATGACCCCAAAGTTATTTCATTGCTATTTCACAACTATAATTTTGTTGCTATTATGAATCATAATGTAAATATCTGATGTGCAGGATATGTGATATGCAACCCCTGTAGGATCATGACTCATGAGAACTACTGCCCTAAAGAATTCTGACTTTTGCTCCAACTGTCCACAGCTTCTCAGTTAGGAGATAGGGCCCATAAACTCTTTTCTATGCCAGAATGTTGTGTAGGCAACCAGAGTTGCTGTGAGTTTATGATAGCAAGATCCTTGTCCTCTCTAGAAGACACGCTTTGCTCCAGTTCTCCCTAATGTGTGACTCTAAAAATATTCCCTCTGCCTCTGATCCCTAAACCTCAGCTCTAGAGTATGACATTGATGTCCCACTTAGCATTCTTACACTTTATCCTTTATGTTTTGACAACTTAGAAATTTCTGCATTCATCATTCACCATACAAAAAAATTTCCTTGATGAGGTGTGAGAACTGTATAAATCTATCGGCACAGAGATACAAATTCAGAGGGCAGTATGATACTATATCCATTAGCAAAATAATAGTAGCAGGTTTTTCTCTGGGGCATGTGAGCTTCTAACCATGGGTTCCTGGCCATATTATTAGTACCAAGATTGTGTTTTCTTCTGTAGACTAGACCTCATAAACAGTTGGTTACCTTCATAACCTCTATGTCACTATTGCACCTATGGGCATATCTTCCCATGCTGGTTGTTATTGTAGTTCATAATGTCACAACTACAGATGTTACAAGTGTTGATGACTTCCCCCACTCCTCCCAGGACTGTGAGAGCTAGACATCAAAGAGGAAGCATCAACTTCCGTTTTCCATGTCCTATGAACAAAGTATATGGTGTCTTCAGCAATAGGGTTTTAGCATCAGGTTCTGGTGGGTAATTTTGTAAAATTAAGACATTATGCAACATGGCAGGTCCAGGATAAGGTGAAGCCTATCACTGGATGAGAAGGAAGGGTAGGTGGGGAAAAAGTCTAAGAAGAAGGAGAGGAGGAGGAGAAGCGGGAGATTCCACATGGAAGACAAGGATGATCCATCTTGGTCCATATGGCTCTGAGTAGCCATGGGTAGATATGTGTACTTTCTTGGGATGGATTTCTATAGGTCAATTTATCTTATTTAGGTGAGCAGTTTATATCTTTTTCAACTGGTTGTAAGTTTATTGTGAGGACAGATTGTGAATTGAGAACTTAACATATAATTCTGTTTGATAAGTTATTGACTGTTGAGTCATGATTTTACTGAGCTTTGGAGGACAGTGTGTAAAGCAATGGCTTAGAGGAAGCTGGGATATACAGATCTGGTGCAGGGCCTGCAGAATGAGATGTGTGTGTGCAAGGCTTGGTAATTAACTGCCTGGGGAACTGTGTGGTAGAGAAAGAGACCGGGTGCTCGGCTCCACACTGGAGCAGCTCCCGGGAAGTGACACCCTGCAGGATTGTCAGCAAGAGAACCTTTTTAAATATTTACTGCACCATAACTGAAAGTAATAGCAACAGGTTGTGTGTTTGGGGAGTGTTGCCTAGATACTTCTGGCCAGCAGATCAAATGTAGGATTCCTTTACATGTCTCTGTGCTTTTTGTTATGTCACCTATGGCTTCTGTAATGAAAATAATTCACCACACACACACAAACACACACACACACACACACACACACACACACACACACACACACATTTAATTACTATGTTATTTATATATGTTTACTTGGGTAATCCAATTAAACTCTTATATGCATGCGTAACACACATTTATATACACACAAATTTAATAAATTTATACAGTAGCATCTTAGACTTATCCCTCGACATGCTCCCTACTCTCTCCTATGTTCCCATCCTTCTCCCACTTAAACCTGCCTCTTCATTATTCCCTCTTTCCTTTCACACTGCCATATATTCTACCATCCCCTGTCCCCATAAGACATTTAGTCACACTCCTCACCAATGGTCTCTTCCTAGTCTGGAGGAGTCTATTGATACTCCCAGTCAAGCACACAAATCTAAAGATTCTACACTATGATTTATGTATGAGTGAGGGCATGTGATGTTTGCTTTCCTGAATCGGGGTTTCATCATTTTCATTATCCGTTCATCAGGTGATAAATATTTTTGCTGGTTTCCTTTCTTAGATTTTGCTAATGGAGCAGCCTTGAACACAAGTGAGCATGTGACTCAGAGTCATTTGGATACATACACATATCTATGCCCACATCTATATATCATAGAGTTGGACCACATGGAGAGCTCATTTTTTCATTTACTAAGGAATCATCCTGGTTTCCACAATGGCTGCACTGATTTGCATTCCCGATAACACTGCATGAGATCTATTGAGCTATATTAAACCTGATGGAAGTAATCACTTAAATGCTTCTAGAAATGATACAAAAACCAACTTGGAGAATTTAGTTTTGTTTCTAGAGAAAAGGAATCAAGGCAAATGTTCTGTGGTATTATCTCAGTATCTCAGACACCCTGCACATCAAATATTTATATTGCAATTCATAACAATAGCAAAACTTTGGTCATGAAGTAGCAGCAAAATAATAGTATGTTGGGGGGTCACCACAGCATGATAACTGTATTAAAGGGTTGTAGCACCAGGAAGGTTGAGAACCACTGTCTAAAGTTACTACGAAGTCTGGCTCCATGCATATTTCCTAGCTAAGCATAACCTTGGTTTTCTATAAGTGGTGCACATATAACCCTACCAAAATTGCTTTGAGAGTAAATATCTGTGACTGTTTTAAGACCTGGTGCATGGGAGTGTTCTTCAGTAGTGTTAGGTGGGATTCCTAATTGGACTTTTGGGCAAAAGCATGAGGTGCTGTAGAGTAGCTGCGTTTAATCATGTAGTAGTTGTGGTTCAATTGCTTGATGCTTTTCTATCTTATTATGAAATGAAGCTGGTTTTTATTTTTTAATAACTAAATCTGAGGAGGCTTTAACAAAGAGCATTTGACCCAAAAGGTTTCTCTGAGGGGAATCTCAGTTGACAGCTTTCTGTTAGTCTCTCCTGCCCAAAACAATCTCTTTCTTGCTCCCCTGTTTTCAGAAGGGAGGCAAAGAGCTGATAGGATGGAATGGAAAATGGTCATGAAAACAGTGCTCACTACTGCATAATTTGCTTTCCAACTTGTCTAGGATTTTAAGGAATTTACAAAATTTTAAGTAGTTTCAATCTTTTTTTTTTTCCTGTTAACTAACTTTTGGGAGAATGGCATGTTTAGATAAGTTACTTGGGTGTTAGAGATAAAGGAGTGAAGGGAGGGGTTGGAATTATTAAGCACAATCTTAGAGATCAGGCAATAAAATGATCCTGGCCTCTCAGTTGTGATGGGACCTGCAGGGCTGGTCTGGAAAAGCTGGAGCAGTAACTTCTTGAGGATGGGCACTCGGACTGGAGTAGGGACTTTTCAAGAGGAACAAGGCAGGTTCTAGAATCTCTGAGATGATGCCTGGATGTGGGTTCTCGGACAGCTAGAACCTCAAGTTTCTGCTAGTAGATGGAATAGTCACTGCTGGGTGAAAGGCATATTGGATTTGAACCAGATATGAACATATGGAGATGATGTATAATTTCATCCCCGACTAGTACATGGAAATGTGTATACATGGTAGATAGAAAAGGAGAAGGACTAGGTGCAGAATATTTATTTACCCCGTTCTTCCTGGAAAGAAACACTCCAGACATTTTCTTCCTGTCTTCTCTTGGGGGCTTGGATTTGTGCTTCTGCGCATTTGGATGATTTATTGTTAGTTCTTTGGTTTGCTTCGTTCTTTTGTGTTCACTGTACTGTGCTAAAGGATTACTGTTTCTTTGGGGGAAAAACCCTTGCATTTAAGAATCAGCATTGGTAAGGAAAAAGGACAGAGGAGGAGTGTGTACCTGACCATCCTGCCCCCATGTCAGCAAGCCATGATGATGTCAGCTACCCGTGCATGACTCCATCTTCTAATTCATTCTAAAACTCCTCTTTAAAGAGGTGTGTGTCTCACACAGTCTTCTGTAATTGCTTTGTACAGGACTCTTCTTTTTATGTGAAATAAACACCACATTTATATGCATATTACCTATGCTATTGGAAAACATTTTTCTCAGAACAAAGATGTCAAGCACAGCATGTGAATTTAGACATCAGCCTGCCTGGTTAGGTTAGTTTTTCTACCTATGGGGCTGAACAATGTCTTGAAAAAACAAATCACATGCTTCTAGCACCCTCAAAGGGGTAGAGGTATGGGAAATGGATAGATAGGAGAGGAAGGACCAGGAAGAGGATTATATTAGAGAGTCTGTATACTTTCTATTCATGACTGATCACAATATGTCCTCAAAGAAGGGTGTCTAGCACCTTGTAACAGAATGTCAAACCTCTATGCTAAGGAATTTAGCTAGGCCAGGCTGACACGCACAGCTTACAGCTGCTGTTGAGGAGAGTTGCAGGCAGGATGACAGGTTAACTTGATACCCTTGATTTCAACATCATTGTTGGATAAAAGACTGGCGCAGCAAGGGTTCAGAATTCAGAGTTGCTATTGCTTAAGGAACACTAGAGACGAGTGCTAGACAAAACTGTCTAAAAGGAACCCATCTGTGTAATGCATTGACTTCATTAAATGCAGATTTTAGCACAAAGACCATAAGAATAAGGCTGCCCTTCCTGCTGCTTTGTCTCGCTCTTTCATTGAACAGTAAGGCTCCCCAAATTATATAAACATGTAGAAGCTTGGGCCACTTTTGGAGAAGGGTAAAAAGAGACCTGGCTGAACCAGCTTCCTAAATGACTGCATTATTTTACCCTGATGGTTTCAATTAGGGAAGAATAGCTGCATCGAGACCATCTGCATATTCATAACATAGAGCATATGGCTGGCTCTCTAGATTTTGAGAAGGAAAATGCATTAATAACCATGCTTCTCTCCAGGCATTTTTCACATTCCAGGTTATTTCCTTGAGAAAGAATATATTTGAAAAATCTGTTTACTCTTTATGAGAGCCAAACGTCCTTATTTCTTTGGATTTTTCTGTGTTGTGTCTACCACTATTGTACATTTTAACAACAAATGCTGAAAAGAGAAGATGATTGTTTATCATGGAGAATGTCTCACAAGTAAATTTATAACAATTTTGTAGGTGCATATTTATGCCACACACTGTCTCTTATTAAATGTAAGTTCCTGGAGTGGGAATTTTCAGAATGCATGATAAGGACTCAAAACCAAAGTGTGCATGTGCATGTGCGTGTGTGTGTGTGTGTGTGTGTGTGTGTGTGTGTGTGCATGTGTGTGTGTATGTGTGTGTGTGTGTGCCTGTGGGTCCATGCATATCACAATGCATCTTTAAGGTTTACTATACATAATAATTAGCAAATTCAAAAGGTGAAGTGATTGTGCATAGAAAAAATAAGTTAGGCGTCCTGTCATGCTGGTCAAAGAGGAAGTAAGAGAATGATTTTTTTTCAATTTTAAATTCTTAATGGAAGAAAAGGTAATCTCCTGTTACATTAGAAGAAAATAGAAAATGAATGGAATTTTTGCCTTTATGTCTGACTGTTCAGGTACTCAGTGGATCAATAAATCCAATTCCCAATGTACAATAACAAACAAGAAACAGCCAGAGAAGAATTGGTTCCTCTGCCTTAATAATATAGCAGAAAAGTATGCGAAGTGGGGGCGAGGGAGATTAGAAAAGAAATGAAACTTTGTTCCTCTGAGAGATACCATGTTTGTCAAAAAAGGTAAAAAGGGAACAAAGAAACAATGTAGATGGCGGTGTGTATGTGCTGTTTGGAACCAGCTCCCCAGAGAGCTTTGGGAGCACCGGAGTCTAGTGGCCTCCAGATACCTCAGTTAAGATGCTGTGGGAGCCCCATGAGCTCAGAGAGGGAATTTCTTCTTCTAGATAAGACAAAGGAGATCAGGAGCTTCCTACCGGTTGCTCTGTTTGGAGATTTAATGATGGAAGCTTTCAGCGAGCATTGTGCGTTAAAAAGAGAAGGGCTTAGATAAGTATTACACTTTAGTATCGACAGTATCTATTTTGTAGAAGGAAACAACGTGGCACTACCATTTATTTAGGACATATCATTTGGAGACTCACAGTATTTTATACAGTTTGCTGGGTGGCTGTCAGATTGAAAATGAGTTTGCTTTTAGGGACATAGTTACTGAATGAACATTTATTTTTCTTCAAAGAATCCCCTCAGTCTGAGTTAGTTCTCTTTGTTTATGCCAGCCCTTCTTCCAGCTGGTACATCATACTAGGAATTTCCTCAGCTATGGTTGGATCCTGTTTGTAATACACGGTGTTGACTCAGTCAAATAGCCTTAGTCTTTCTGAGTAACAGAAAGGTTGATTCTTATATTTTACCTTTGAATATTTGTCTATTTCTAGAAATTACAGTGTAAGATTAATAGTTTTCTGCATATGTTTTTTAAAACTGCTATATATCTATTAATCCTTAAATTTTCCTTTTTTTAAAATTTACTTGGAATACCAAACCATTTTACAATAATTTTTCTTATGAATACACTTAGTTTGGATGTAAAATGTGTGGTCTAAATATTATTTTGGCTTCGGTCTCAAATTGTTTTATTCATTTTACTAATCATGCCTCCCCTGCCCTTGTGGAATTTACAGAGTTTGGAAAAGAGCTGACATTGTGCTTAGATGCAGTGAAGCTACATTTCATGCTATTCGGAACAATTGATTGACTGATGTGAATTTCTTATTTACATAAGTACTAAGTATACTAAATACTTTGAAATTAAGTACTATGTATGCTAACTACTATTTGCCTAACAATTATATTTAAAAGAGCCTCAATCAAATCAGTTATTCAACATTAAATGGTTAAACATTCTAAAGTAAAATTTCCCTTTGCACAAATTGAGATAAAATATATTTCAAATAACGAAACTTACCATTTTTATCATTTTAAGCATAAAACTATCCCATCACTGTTAAATTTTCTACTGAGCAACTATCACACCTAAACTAGTATCATCCCAATAAACTCTGTCCCCACTAAACAGCAACTCCTACTGTGGTATGCTTCCTGTTTCTGTGCATTTAATTATTCTAGATACCTCTAGGGATAATAGTATTTCATACTTCATTGTATCAATTTTTTCTGTCTTTAGACGGATATTGGAGCAGTAGGTGAGGACTTAGCCCTTGGGAGTTGTTCCTCTATCTCTGGTTCATTTTCTGACCAGCCTTTGAATAGATAGAGAGATTCATAAAGGCTTTCTTGTTAGTCCCAGTGAAGATAGACCACAATGATTGTCATCAAAACCAAGTTCATTTCAAATCTATTCAGACTGTTAGAATGCATCATATTAATGTGATTGTTTTCTGCTATACTAGATAGGGAATACAAGCACATTAGTATTGGTGTGACGGAAAGGATTTTGTCTGTATATTGTATGTCCATGGGAGTGGTATGCTAACAATGGAGAATTTTGCAGATAAGTTTCTCATAGATATTTTCAGATATTTTCCCATCATGTAGTAGCTGTAGCCCTGTGTTTAAATGCTACGGCTCATTGAAGTCATCACACTTTCCCAAGACAAGTGAGCAGAGATGCTGGGGCGCTGGGGCTCAGGGCCATCTGAGGGTCTGGCTGCTCTTTGTTCCACTCTGGTGACCTGATGGGCAGATGTGCTGCTGTCCCTTTAATTTGCTCTTCCAAGTACCCTTCTACATTTTTCAACACTGGGCTCCCCTGCTAGGGACCAGGACACTTGACCCATCCTTTGTGAGTTTCCACAAGGGTCAGCAACTTCCCACGTCTGGCAAACAGCTTCCCCCACAGCAGCTGCAGTTAAGAATCATGATCTCCCTTCTCATCAAAACTGGGTCACATTGTAGATAGCGGGGAAGTAGTGAGGAACTAGCTCAGGGTGGCAGCTCACCAAGTTCAAATACTGGCAACAAAAATGGAAAATGGCCCTGTGTCTAACTCCAACATGAAATTGCACATGATTAAAATAACAAAAAATGATGGCAATGATTAAAAAAAAAAGCTTTCAAATATAAGGAACGTGGGGAAGGACATATCAGCTTACTCTGTGTTCCCTCTCCTACATCTCTATGATCGGTCTGTGTGGGAAAGACAGCCAAGGCAGACGGGACCAAGTGGAAACCTCAGCTCTGTGCTTTCTTGACTCTTGCAACCTCACATCCCCAAGAGTATTGTCAGAGCGGTTTGATTTTTTCTTCTTAAATGTAGCTTGGCAGCACTGGAGGAGTGTTTTATGTTTTAAGCCCTTGCTGGACACGGCCATTGACAGATGAGTTCTTCTGGTGAGGACAGGGAAATGAGTTATTCTGCATGGATTCATCTCTCAGCTCCTTCTCGTTCGTTCCCATTTTCCAAGGCTCTTTGATCCTTTCTCATTTTCAACTCCAAATTGGTCCCTGTGTATCCTGTGCCAATTGGCACAGTCCTATAAAGAAGTATTTTGCTAATAATATCCTTGCTCTTCTGAATCCTCCTCCATTGCCTCCTTTGCCCTATCTGGGTAGCAGGTAGATGTCTCTAAATTCTACTCCTGGGGATTGTGAGCACACACGGGGCTGTTTAGATTTAATCTGAACTTTTATTTATAGATTCAACAAACATCTTTGTTCTCCAGGGTTCAAGTTTCTTCAGAAGCAATGTTTCACTGACAACATTTCATGATAGTGCTTGACAAAAATAAAGTTGTAATCTGTATTGTCTAGCTTGTTAATAATGACTACTAGGCTTATCTATATGAAATATAGTTTTCACTTTCTAGAAATAAACCTTAGAAAGAGACAGGCTATGTGCCTGTCCTCCTAACTGTCTCTGCTACACTGGACATGTTACTCTCACTTTTCCTGATCCTTAAGTCTGTAGGGGAAAAAAAAGATTGCATGAACCTTCCACCTGCTTCTGGACATTAGAACACAACAGTCGATGTGGTTTTGGAATAAGGAGAAAACTTGACATGCTGTTTGGGAACTCCTGGGTGCTGACTTTCAGATACTGTGGCCTGTATTTCTGCAAGTCAATTTCTTTTAACTTTATTTCAAAATATCCTCCCTCCCCTATGTGTGTGTATGTGTGTGTGTGTGTGTGTGTGTGTGTGTGTGTGTGTGTGTCTGTATGTCTGTGGGCATGCATGTGTATTTGTGTGCATGAGCCTATGTGTGCATGTATGGAAACCAGAAATCGACACTCTGTGTCTTTCTCTATCACTTCTTTTCCTTACTTTTCAATACAGGGTTTCTCACTGCACCTGGAGTTGGTGTTTGTTCTAGGCTGGCTGGGCAGGCAATCAGCTCTCAGGATCTGTGTGTCTCTGCCACCCTGGGTATCGGGGTTACAAATATTCACTGCTGCATTCGTTTTCATAAGTGTGCTGGAGATTTGGGCTCAGGCCTTCATGATCGTAACATCAAGAGGCTTATCCACAAAGCCATCTCTTCAGGCTTTAGTTTATAATTTTATCTCTGGATTTTTCTTTCTTTTTGCTCACCACAGTAGAATTAAACTTCTTTTTTTCTTGAAGCTAGCAGCTTCTTATAGGTGTTGCAACACAGCTGTATCAAGTTGTGGAGTCTCCGCATGAAATCCTGAGAAAAGGGATTTTTCAGAAGAGAACCTTTAAGGCAATGGCATCCTGTTCTTTGCTTTCTCATAAATAAGACTTCTGTGCTGTTAGAATGGTGTGACTTGGTATGCATCAATATTTTATCACTGTGCATTAACTTCATCTGGGGCATGATTTTTTAAAGAGTTCTGTTTGAGTAGGAATGTTTCTATTATGCCCTGGGCCCCATTTTTCTATGGAAATGAACATAGAATGTTGTAACAGAACTCTACTAGGAGCAGCATTAAAATGAGAGCACAGCATTTGAAGAACAACTTTCCTACCATGATATGTGCTGTGCACCAGTAGGGTCTTTTATGCTTTTTAGGCTCTTAATATGTGACAAAGTAGTGATGGGTTTGAGACAACAGTTTTATGTTTTATGGTGGTAGTATATCGAGATACTTAATAAAGGAAGATGTCTAGACTGTTAACATCCATAGGTTGATGTAGCCTGTAGCTTTTCTACCCTGCTTTAAGCTCTGGGCTGACTTCACTACCAGCCCCACCCAGAGAA